>NC_056750.1:78595054-78659364 GCF_019279795.1 Protopterus annectens
CACCTCCAGAGGAAGCCTTAATAGGCAAAAATAGTAAAATGAAAAAAAAGGATTCCACCACAACGAAAAGTTCACTGAGAAGTTCTGTTAAAATGTAGGCTTTAATAAAACGAAGAACTAAAAAGCACAGATTGTGCGGTTCAGGTTGCAGGTCAAACAGGATAAGCGCTTTCAGTTAAAAAACCTTCTTCAGATCCTAGTGTGTAGACCTGACTTACTGTTGTTAAATGAAGATCCTTAATTGCTCAACCAATCACATACAGCAATCAGATGCACGCCTTCCTTAAGCCTCCATTTCATTTCTTAATTAGGCTTCTCTCTTTCAAAATAGGTTTAATAGGAACTACTCTGTTGAGCCCTGGAAATAAATTAGCTCTGAGGTTCATGATCCATTTGCTTTCTTCCTTTTCAGGTTTGTTGACAATGTCTCCTCCTCGGAGGTTAGTAGTCACATTTGAGATAACCATAAAGCTAAATGAATGCCCTGGATTTTCATACACATGTCCATAAAGGGCATTGTTTACCACTTTATTCTTGATGTCTAACAGGTGGCAAAGTATCCATTCCTTAAACTTTCTATTGGTCTTTCCTACATAATAGGCTTGGCACAAATTACAAGTGCCAACGTATATAACATTCTTGGTGTTGCAGTTAGCAAAACCAGAGAACTTATAGCATTTGTTTGTTACCGGATGAAAAAAACTGTTGGAACATTTAATGTGACTGCAAGCTTTGCAAAAGCCACATTTCCAAGTTCCTAACCTATTTCCTCCTTCTGTACTCTGCTTGTTAGGTATTCCATCATAGTTGCACAATAAATCCTTTAAGTTCTTCTTGTTTTTATAACCAAACTTAGGTGTTTCCCCTACTATTCTCTTAATTTTACTGTCAGCAGTTAAGACTGGCCAAAATTTCTTGATGGTTTCACGGATATCAAAGGAGTCAGTGCTGTAGGTCATCATGCATCTGTGACTGTTGCTGTTTCCACCTTTCTTCACATCACTCTGCTTCCATTTTGAGTAGTACGGTTGTCCTTTGTTGTATCGAATGGACATTGCTTTGCCTTTACTCATGACTAATTGTTTTTCATTATAGCCTCTTGAAGCAAAATTCTGTAAGAGTTTGTCTTGTTCCTGCAGAAAATCATCATCGTCTGTACAGAGCTTGGATATCCTGGTCACTTGATTTTCAACAATATTCTGAAAAACATGTCTCAGGTGCATGCTATTGTAGTATAGCATATGGTTCCTCCAATTTGGTTTCCTGAATATAGTGGTGCCAATTCCTTTGCTATTATTCATTGAAATTCTCACGTCTAAAAACTCAATCTCATTTGCTGACGTTTTCACTTCGAATCTTAGAAAGCTAGTCATACTTGTTAAATAGTCGACAAAATCATTTAGGCGTTGCATACTGCCCTTCCATAGGAATATAACAGGTTTGTGGATTAAATTTATGTTTTTGCAGGGGGGAGTTCTGCCCCCACTCCCTACTTTAATATTCTCAGTCCAAGGTCGCACTACAGTGGGGAAAAAGGAAATTTCCTTTATCTGCACCGTAGTACAACCTCCGCAACAGGCATACTTACGCAAAAGTGCTTCTTCGGTGAAAAGCACTTTTGCGCAAGTATGCCCAGCCAAATCTGTTTGGTGATGTTGCTGTTCGGGGATCTGTACGGATCCCATATATATATATATATATATATATATATATATATATATATATATATATATATATATATATGTGTGTGTGTGTGTGTGTATAGACATACACGTTCTGTGCGGGGTTTGCATGTTCTCCCTGCGTTCGCGTGGGTTTCCTCCGGGTACTCCGGTTTCCTCCTACATTCTAAAGACATGCTTCTGGAGCATTTCTCTCCAGACCTCTGCTGAAAACAGGATCTGTGGAACCTAGTCGAACTTTCCCGGTCAACAAATGTTAAATAAAATAAATAATATATATATATATTGCATTCGGACATCGGAGCCACTCCCTGAATCTCTCACTGCAAAACATCTGACCAAAGGCACTGCAAATGGGGGTGAAGGGGCCCCAAATAGGGATCTCTTGTAATTATTGCCATTATCCCTTCCTCCACAGCTGAACTGAGCTTCCTTACAACAAGAATAACCAGCACTTGCAAGTTTTGAACCCAGGACCCTGAACAGCATAGACACAAGTTACCAGTATGCCATCTCAGCTATAAGATGTTAGTATGATTTGTCTAACATATCATGTAGAACAGTCAGTCTACCATAGACAATGTACAATGTGGAAGCACTAAACTTTCTAATGATACATATACACACATATATACATATGCATATATATATATATATATATATATATATATATATATATATATATATATATACACACACACACACACACACACACACACACACACACACACACACACACACACACACACACACACACACACATACATACATACATATATAAATATATAAATACTTTTATATATATATATATATATATATATATATATATATATATATATATATATAAAGAGAGTATGTATAGAGGGTGCACAAAATATTAAACAGCCATTATTGCTACAGTTGCCACATTTACGAATGGCCAGTGTCTGATTCTTTCCTACAAATGAGAATTATTGCATGAAAAATATACCCTCACACAATGCAAAGGACATGACAGCACACTCAGTTTGCATACATAGAAATGTTTATTTGTGTACTATTTCAGTTATTTATGCTATTTCGTACAGCATTTAGGTGTTTGAAATACATAATAACTGATTAATGCAACTCTCAAAGAAAACATATGATACAGTGATCTGCAAAACATAACATAGTTTGCTGCCCAGGCTAAAGCCTTCAAGTAGTACAACAGTAAAAACAAACATTTACCTTGAAGATAAGAATCAATCAACACGTAATTACCGATGGAGTTCAACATCCTCCAGTTACACTCTGTACCCAACCCCCTAGGGGGAAGTATCAATTGTCACAGTGTAAATGTATCCGTTACATAACAATGCTTAACTTAAAACATCACTATCACACCAACAAACAGAACTGTGTGCAAGACAGTAAGGTCTAGCCCCGCCACTGTTCCCATGGTGAAATGTATGAAAATGTACAGCCCTGTACCTTAATGTTTCTTACTACTGCTAACCCTCACATTTTGTAATGGCCTAGGTTAAAAAGTTTTAATTTCCCTCCCCATAAAATGTCTTACAAGGGCATATAACAGTGTTCTCCATACACTGACCTCTGGACTGTACAGGGTCACACATATTTTGTCCAGCTGTAGCCCTCATATATATGGACCCTACCCCACAATTTGTGTGGGAGTCCACAACATCACTGGAAGTAATGTCAGCACTAAATAATGATAGACCATACCTATCAGCCTCTTACTGCATGACATCTGGACAAAGCCTGGTATATAAGCGGAGGGCAGAGGCTGAAACACAGGGCCATATTTGAAATATTGCTATTATACACTGTAAATGTTACTGGTGTTACAGGATTGGTTGCAACATACCTTTACTCAGGAATATGAAGTCAGAAACACCAATGGATGTTGTCATGTACTGAGGCTGTGGATTGTCTACAACAACCTCTACAGTGTTTCAAAACTGTTGCCTTTGTAATGTGGACAATGGGACATATAGGTCCTCAATATAATGATGTAGCAAAACCCACACTGCAAAGGATCCTGCTATTACACAATCACCCCAGCAGGATACTGATGACACACACACACACACACGCACACTTACCAGTACTCAGTTTCAAACCCCTACCTGGGTATGTATTGCTACAGTGTTACACAGTTATTGCATACACCACAAAGCTTACATGCTAGAGAGCTGACCAAAGGTATCTTTGAAGGTGAGTGACATCAGCAACAGTGCTAAAGGAGGGGTAAGGGAAGTGTAGCAAGTGTGAATATCCACAAAATAAGGTGTCAACTAAGACACACACACAGTCTCTAAGAGAAACACACACATTATCACAGTTGGCAGGATCAAGATTAGAACTTCTACCTAACTAGTTTGCTACACTACAGTATTACACAGTTATCGTAAGCGCCACAGAGCTTATATGGCTGGAATATGGCCAAAGGGTTATTTCAAGGTGAATGACATCAGCAGGTGGGCTAAAGTAGGGCAGTGGGAGGTGTAGTGAGTTTGAATAGCTTCAGAATCATTAATCTACACACACACACACACACACACACACGTTCACAAGCACACACACACACACACACACACACACACACACACACACACACACACACACACACACACACACACGTATACACACACACACACACACACACACACACGCACACACACACACACACACACACACACACACACACACACACACACACACACACACACACACACACACACACATTTGCCAGTACTGAGATGCATAGGTTAATTGCTTCACAGGTGTGTAGTAGGTGAATGGGCCTGAAGGCTGTATAAGTCTAGGCCAAGGGAATACCTTGGCATCAGGCCACATGACAATAGTCCCCAGTGTGGCTGAGGGGTGTAGTCCCTGGAGTGGTCCCCAGGGCTAGGTATTGTATTCACCATCCACTCATCTGGGTTACTATTGTGGATGGCCAGTGGTGTGCACTGCTTCCCATGTATGTGATCTATATTCCATAACATGGACAGTGTCTGGGTTGTGCACATGCCACACACACATGTTCTTTGATGTATGGAAGTGCACTTGAGGTCTCTGGGGCATGTTGTGTGGACAGATTGTCATCTTCTGATGTAGCATTCCTGACCTCATTTGGTGAGACCTGGCTATATAATTGAGGTTGTGCTTGCACCTACATTGACTGCATGATACAGGTATTCAGTGGAGTTAGCGACATCTGTCCATACAAGGCATGTGTATAAGGCATGGTATTCCTTTTGTGGGTTACGTTTGCAGACTCTACAGTTGTTGCAGACATCCAGTGGGAAACATAGCAAAAGGGCCACTGTACACTTTGATTTGCCTACTGAGGGAATGGAACAGGGTGCCATGTCCTTTTACTTGCTGGATAACACACATTCAGGAGATGTAACACATCAAAGTACTTTCTGATGTCAGTGGTACTGTTATGGTCAACAGGCATGAAGTCCACTGCAATCACACCGTGGTTACTATCTGTGAGGCAATATGTAGGGAACTACCAATATAGTGGTTGTTGCCTAGCCAAGTGTGTTTGTGTATCAGACATGGGTGGAGAGTGTTCTCTGAGTAATAGATGGGCTGCCTATATTGTTCACCAATCCATAATGTCACATGTAGGGCTATCAATTGTCTACACCAACCTCTCCAGTGTTTGACATCTGTTGTCATTGTAAGGTGGACATTGGGACATATACTAGGTCCTCAACATAATAATTTAGCAAAATCCACCCCCCACTGGATCCTGTTATTACACAATCAGAGTAACCTCCACACCGGATACTGATGACAGGTACACACACTTGGCAGTACTGAGATTCAAATCTCTACCTAGCTATGTATTGCTGCTATAGTGTACAGCATTTAGCGCACATGCCATGGAGCATATAGGATGGATGTTGTCCCAAGGTATTTCTAAGGTGAGGAACAACACCAGCCCTTGTAAATATTGGCATTGGGTGATGTAGTGGGTGATAGATCCCAAAAATAATTTTACCCTACACATACATTTGCCACAGAGGAGGTTCAAACCTCTATCTAACAATATTTATGGACCATTATGGTTATGCATTTACCACATGCACCACTGACCTTACATGGTTTAGGGTTGGCAACAGGTACTTTGAAGGTGGATGATATCTGCATGACTGCTAAAAGCAGGTTCTGAGATGTGTACTGGGTGCAAATGGGACCAAAATCTTTGGGATACAGGTATACACACAAGCACTTGTCACTGATAAGATTCAAACCCATACCTATGTAGTTACTGCTACTACATTGTTCCACATTTACGTCATGCACCATTAAGCTTGCATGTTTCAGAGTTGTGCCAAGGTATCTTTGAAGATGACTAACATCAGCAGCAGTGCTAAAGGAGGGGTAAGGGGAGAGTAGTAAGTGTCAATGTCCATAAAATCAGGTATCATCAAAGACACACACACACACACACAAACACATACACACACACTCAGTCACACACAACTTTACATTTGACAGGACTGGGTATACAAATGCTAGATGAATATTGATTTGTACTATCATGTTACACAGTTATCACAAGCACCACAGATACTATAGGGCTGAGGGCTACTGAAAGCAATGTCTACAGTGATTGACATCAGCACATCATGTGATATTGGCCAATTGGATGTGTGGTGGGTGGGACAGGCCTCATGATGGCAATCTCTTTGTCACTGTCTGCCTCTCTCTTCCCTACATCTGTGTGTGTGTATGTTTGACATATTATAGAGTGTTGGCCTTGGATATGTGTGAGTATTCCTATCCAATGTGTGTGCAAAGCATGCATGGTGTACAATGTGGTGTGTGTGCACAGACATCTGCAACTGACAGATATGTATAGTCCACTGTGTTGTCAGACATGGGCTTCATTTCTCTAAGTGTAGGAGCATGCCCAGTATGACCTTCTGTATTGAGTGTGTGAATCCATTCTAGGTAGTGTTGTACTCCAGTCCAGGGTTTAGTGTTCTACATATACAGCTAACAACCTGTTTCTGCAGTATATCTGTAGATAGGTTGATAATATGGAGTCACAATTGCTGAGAGAAAGGGGGTACTGTAATTATTACTGCCTGTGCTGCTTGTGTTACATTGTTGGTGTTAGTAGAGATATTCAGACATATGTACTGTTTTACACTGTGATGTATTATGTCATCAACTACTGACAGATATAATTATTTGCTCACAGTTATTTCCTGGGAAATACAAGATGAATGAAGCTGAGTCCAGTATTGTGGTCCGCAGCCTACATATTCTTGCACACTCTTGCCAATCTGGAGGGGTAGCTGCAGACACTTGCTGATGGGTCTGTGTAAATGGTCCAGCACCTTGGTACTGTGGTGGCTGAGGATCCCCTGCTTCTACATATATTTATGTAACAGAATGGCCATATCCTGCTGTGGCCATACCTCTCAGCTGTACAGATTGACCCATGTTACCCAGAGGCAGGGTTCATATATCTGGTCAGTTCCCCTTCACATTGTGGTTTACGAGCAGGTTTGTAGCCACCCCATTAATGGGTTTGCAAGCAGGGGTAGTAGGAGCACACATCAGATTTTCAGACTTCACACACTCCATGACGTCCATTCTTCTACACCCCCCCCCACTCTGTTATTCTATCCTCTACCTAACATTATGTGAGTGATATCTGAGAAGTATCCCTATAGTTGTCCCTTCATCCCAGCGGTATTTAGGGGTTGGTCCACAGTTCATGCAGTAGGATATGGTGGGCATGCTACTGGGATTTGTCAACATGGCCTTGCATTTCTGTTCTGTTGACTGTGTTATGCTGTTAGTTGGGAACCCATGAAATAACATACATTGGCACTACGGGTGAGGCACAGGCCTTTGACAGAAGACTGTAGGCCATTTAGTAGTGATGCAGGCAATCTGTAGCAGGCCAGTGCATTATGTCACTCCTACATTCCCAGGCTGCAAGCCACTGGATTCCCCTCGGATGACAGGGTAAGTGTGTGAGGTGTTAATGGCAATACTTCCTGTCCATATTTATCCATTGGTCTGGATGTGGGCAGGGTGCTGCTTACAGTTAGGGACACACCTGCATAGGACACCTCTTCAGCATGCTGCATTCTGTGGGTATTCCCATACAGACGTGGGGGTCATACTGTACTCATTCCCAACAGCAGGGATATGACCTGTGATAAACCTGTGGCTGATGGTGGGGTGAGCTGAGTTCATGCATGATATGGAAGCTTCTTGCAGCTGACTCACAGATATACCTGGGACATTCCCCTTATGCTGCCTTGTGCAGGGACATAGGCAGCCTCTCATTACTTCATAACTTTGCCTTTTGTGGTCTGCCAGTGATTGGCCATACTACATCAGTATTCTATACTACACAGACAACTAATGTGCTGCTAACCTGTATGTACAATTCCAAAGGTGTGTGCAGTTGACAGTTACATTTTATGTACTCTGTCTAGGGTACTTTCACCTGTGTACTGTGTGTATGTCTGGGCCCACATTCATGGCATGTCCATCTTTCAGATGGTGACAGATATTGACATCTGAACAGTGAGAATGGATGACTGCTGACATGGGTATAGGTGAGAAGCATTGTGGTTGGCACTGCAGTTGTCAGAACATAGCCCTGTCATCCACAGTACTGGCCATAGGCCACCAAGACACAACCCTCCATGCCTACATGCTGACCACTTCCACACAATATTAAACACATGACAACCTAACACATGGACCCCTGCATATTGTACATATGCAACAATCTATCCTGTAAATTGGGTCAGCTTAGGTAATCTGTGCTCCACTGTTATTAAACCCACACTTACATGTTACTGCATTTGTACATAGGATTGTGGGGAAGGGCACACCTGACAACTTTAAACATTTGCTATGACTGTACTGGCATTTCAGGTACTCTGTTGGCTTTCATTTAATTTTGTGTTCTGACCTATCATGCAGACTGGAGGCATATCAGTACAGTACAGATCTTAGGTTTTATTGACCTACATTTTAGTTTCAGACTTCTTACCCTTCAGAACTAACATACAACTGCCAGACCTGTTGTAGTCTGTCTGTGTAGGTCTGTAGGGTGGGCTGTTCACCATTGCCATCAAGTTGAGGCCTTAGCGCAGCCTTTCTTTATGGTCATCAACACCTGTCCTGCTGGCTGAGGCTGGTGTTGGGTATGTGAGCCTCACTGACATGCATGTGTGTGTTCTATGGACACACATTTGAGCCACAACATGTACCGCAGTGGGATTTGCACCTTGTCTAGTACTGCCTAGTATGTTGACACCAGTATTTGTTATGGCTTTCATGCTGCTCTTATAGGTGTCCACTATCTGCTGCCATCCCATTCAGCCACCCGATTTCCTTGCATGCTCACATCCATACCATAGATACAATGAGTAGAACATACTACTCCATTCAGCAATTGATAGGAAGAGTGACATACCTAGTGGCTGTGCCAGTATTGAGGATGGTGCTGGAGGGCTGACTATGTCATATGCACATAGTACACTCCCTATACATGGTAAAGCACAGGTAGTGTCATGTTTGGCATCCCTTTTACTGTATGTGCAAGTCAGAGAGCGGTGTCAATTCCTGGGTCCCTACCATGTCAGTGTATGTGCTATGCGTTGCCTCTTCACCAAAGCCTGGGCAAACTGGGCATGCCTCCTACTGCCTACATGAGTAGGCTCAGGTTGTTCCTCCTCTGTGTCCCTCTGTGCCGGTGATGGCCTTGGCAATGGTGAGAGGCTGTGTGGCCTTGCCCCGTTCTGTTCCTGCTGCTGCTGTTTTCACAGGATCATATTGTGTAGCATGACACATGCTATGAACATTTGTATACATGCAGATGGAGAGTACTGCAAGGTTCCACTGGATATGTCCAGGGAGTGGAACTGTGACTTGAGCATCCCAAACACACTCTCTATTATTATTCAGGATTGTGCGTGTGCCTCATTATGGAGTTCTTGTTCGGGTGTGTGTGCATTTCTGATGAGTGTCATCAGCCACAGTTCCAGTGTTAACCAGCATCCTCCACTAGATGGCCATATGGGATGTTCCCACTTGCAAATGTCTGGTACAGCTGTGTCATATGCCAGATGTGGGGGTCATGATATCTTCCAGGGCTGCCAGCACACACATTCAAGATAATGCCCTGGGCATCGCACATGACTTGGCAGTTGATGGAGGAGAAGTCATTGCTGTTTATGTAGGCCCTACCCCATTCACCAGGTGGTGCTTTGATGTGTATATGCGTGCAGTCTATAGCACCCACTACCTCAGGGTATTCTGCTAATTGGTGAAAGAGATGCATATTGCTGGTCAATGCCTCACAGATGTTGAAGAAATATATGTGCTCACTGACATGTGTTGACATGACATCCAGGAACTGGTGGAGTACCCTGGATGCTGATGTGTGTGAGATCCCCATGATATCCCCAGTTGGCCTTTGGAAGGTACCTGTGGCTAGTATTCTTAAACCTTCACATACCTTGATATCCACTAGGATGGGTTCCCCTCTGTTGGTTCTGTGTGTGAGGTGTGGCTGGCACAGCTCAACAATTTGCTGTAGGAGGTCCCTGTCCACCCTACAGTGCTCCACTATCTCCAGCTCATGTAGCCCCTGGTAGGTTATCTTGGGTCTGTACACTCTTCTCCTCTTCCTCAGTATGGGTTGGTCATCAGCATTGTCATCCTCACCACCCTCAGTCTCATCCACATATTGATGTATGAGAGCAACTGCAGCCCCTAACATTTTGTTAGTTTTGTCAGGTAAAATTTCCCCATCTCTGTACACCAGTGGTGTAGAGGTTGTGGGAAAAACCAGAGTGAAAGCTGTTTGCATAGTTTATAGTAGTGTGCTGGGCTGGGCTGCTGCCTGTGTAATTGGCTGATTCTGATACATTTCACCTGACAGCTGTGCTAGTTCTCCTTGATTACCTTCCTACTGCTGTTTTCCCTTCCCATTGCCTTCCTGTTTAAGCCCCAAGGTGTGCCGCGCATACCCAGTGCTCATATGTGAACAGAGCTGCTATTTCCTGTGGGGTTTTTTTTGTTTAAAACCCAGTGCGCAGCGCGCACACCTGTTTAGGCAATGTAAAGACTGATAGGCAGCCTCAGACACCACCCTTCTTTACCTGTGCTTAGCTAAGGGCAAACACAGGCCACAGAGCTGCAATAAGCATACAGCATGCATGGCACTCCCCCTTATGAGGTCATCTACCTCTTATGCTTATACCATGGTGCTGCTGCACCTACATGGTTGGGTGCAAGCTAACAGTGAGGGGAAATCTGTGATTCAGTATCAATCCCCTCATTTGCATAAAATTGACTGCTAATGCATGGTTACAAAACTGACATTCAGCCTTTCCCCATAGTAACCACTATTCCATGGTATTGTTGTCATATGCATGCCATTGACTATTATGGCAGAATGCTGATTTTTGTTTAAAAGCTTATTTCCAACTTTTTTTCTTATTTTCGGGCTGATCCCATTTGTGTACCGCTGCCCTATACTTAAACGGCTGAAATCGGCAAAAAAAAAAAATATATGTTATTTTTTATAATTTTGCAACTATTTCTCATGCCAATGGCCATATATTTGGTCATTGGCATGCCTACTACATTGAATACATGCTTTCTTTAAAGTGATCATGCCTCCGTTTTGTAATTTGCAGAAATGTATTCGGTTAGTAACCGAATACATTTCTGCAGGTTACACTATTCCTGCACAAATGCCTGCCTGCTTCGTGAATCACGAATTCACCTTATTTGCATGGATTTCACCAGCAAATGGGGCCATTAGCATATAGCAGTGGTGTACATACAGGAATAGTGTTGGAGCGCTTGTGCACGTCCCGGGAGCTCGTTCCTGGATCACTCTTCAGCCATAATGCCTTCAGCAGCTCTTGCACTATTCCTGCACTCCGTGCAGAGCTTGCTGAATCCCGAGGCATCTCTTTACTAGTATCTGAAACAAGCGTCACAGTAAGTTTCTGCACATCATTTATCCTGCCCAGCACAGTGTCACTAGTATCTACCCCTCTGGGTAGGTATGATGATACCAAGTACTGACTATGGGTAACATAATTAAAACAAGCACCTCTTCAAAAATAGAGAAAATGACGGGCTCCGCCCTCACACCGCTTAATTCCTACTTCATACAATCAATATTATCTCTCTTAGGCTTTAATACATTTGCCTCCTCTCTACCCTGTCCAATCAAAACCCCATAGAGCTCTTTAATTTTAGTCCAGTACCTACCTCCTTCATAAAGAGGTTGATCCTTAAACTAAAAACTACTTCTGTAGCTTTAGACCAACTACCACCAACTACCTAAAAATAGCCACAAATGTCATAGCCTTCACTATGTCCATACTAATTAATAGGTCCATAGCAGAAAGATAAGTCTCATCACTGTCGGAAAAATCCTACATCATAGCACTGTACAAAGGTGGCACATCCACAGCGTTTAGTAACTACAGACCGATAGCGATTCTCTCCGCTCTCTCCAAAATATTAGAGAAATGCATCCATATGCAGCTGATGCAATACCTAACCTCAAATAACCTGCTCTTAGAAACACAACCCAGCACAGCACCACTACTGCTCTTCTACATTTGACCAGTATAATAAACCAACGTAGAAACGATGGTCTGCTTGTGTCCACCATGGTCTTGGACTTGTCAAAGGCATTTGATACCGTCCCGCACCAACAACTGCTCGTTCGACTCTCCTCAATAGGACTTTCACAACACTCTTTACTGTGGTTTCTTAAGTTACCTATCTGGAAGGCAACAAGCCAAACAACTATGCATTGCAGTCCTATATATTTCTCCAGGGACTAACATCCCCATATTTGAAGATATCCTATCCTGGATCTCCGAAAACATTACCAACTAAACCATCATCTTGGGGCTACCAACATACATTGGCAAAATCTAAACTCAGACCACACCACCAACAGCATAAACCTATATGATTTTATCCAACTTATCTCTGCCACAACTAGAATCTCAAAAAATAAACACCCAGGAACTGCACTTGACTGGATCCTAGTTTCAGATCCCTACAAATACACCAACTCTGGAATGCTGCCTAATAATGCAAGTGACCACCTACCAATCTATACTAACAGAACCATAACCCATACCACCAAAAACCACATTTATAAAACACCCACATAATTTGTCTAACTTCAACCAACAACAATTTAACTCAATACTGAAATCTATAAACTGGTCCTTACTAAAATCTCTACCATTAGATGACGCCATTAGCCACTTCAACAAAATATTCCTAGATATCCTTAACAACCTAGTTCCCTTCTGCACTAAAAGAATAAAAAATAATTGTGCTATCTAGCTAACCAATGACACCAAAAACCTACCAGTAACAAGAGACAAAGTCTGGCAAGAATGGCAAAAAAATAAAAGTGACCCAAATTACCAAAAGTACAAGCAACTATGCAACCAAGCAAAGAAATGATTAACAAAGACAAAAAGCACTATTCCTCCCACCAGCTAACCTCCCACAAAAATAACCCCCAAAAGTTTTGGCATACCATCTCCCAGCTCCTTAACCCCAGGAACAAAGAGAACCCACACCCTGCCACTGATAAAACCCCATCCCAAATAGCTGAAGCTTTCAGCACACATTTCATAGATAAACTCAATCTACTCAATCCCTCCAACCAGCCCTCAACCTCTCATGACATGCAAAACTCCAGCCCCTCCTAAACTATTACAAAGCCCCCTCCTCATCTTCCCATCTCCCTCAGGACACTACCATAACTCTTCCTCTCCTTACTCTCCAATCAGCACCCATTCACCAAATATGTAGGATACTCCTCAAACTAAAACCTTGTTCTCCCACCGCTGACAATCTCCCACCAGAGTACTGAAAGCTCACCGCTGATGCCATAGCTTATCCAGTCAGTATACTCATCAACCGATCCATCATGGAAGCCTACATCCCCACCCTCTGGTAAAAATCCATAATAACCCCCCTACACAAAGGTGGCAAATCCTATGAAATTTCCAGTTATCGCCCCAATCCCCTATCCAAAATACTTGAAAAATGCATACATAAACTGCTACTTAATCATACCCTACAAAACAATTTACTTTTCCCCACTCAGCATGGCTTTAGACTATTACATAGTACAACTACTATATTAGTCTCCTTCACAGATACAGTCAACAAAGTCAGAGATGCCAGACTGCTGACATCTGTAATATTTCATAATCTATCCAAGGCCTTCGGCACTGTTTCCCACCCAAAACTACTACAACAAGTCTCTAACCTCCGTCTCTCCCCTACTTCTCAACTGTGGTTCAGCAGTTACCTAACAGGCAGCAATGCATAAAATGGCAGGGAACTCTCTCAAACTATCTACCAACATCAGAGTTCTACAGGGATCCATTGTCAGACCATTATGCTTTAACATCTTTGTTAACAACCTTCACACTACCTCCCACCAACGCTCTCTTATACAATATGCCCACAATTCCACCATCATCTCCTCCTCCAAAAACATAAACAGCTTCAACACCCAACTCAAACTGCCTTTACATCCATAGAGGCCTGGCTAAACAAAGCACTGCTCCTGCTGACCCCTAATAAAACAAAACTCCTTTTCACACGAAATAATCCCTCAGCCAACTTCAAGATCATTTCTCTAAACAATGCTCAACTAGAAGTTGTTTCCCAGGCCAAACTACTAGAAGTAACCATACACAATAAGCTCTCCATTGACCTACATATTCACAATGCAATAAAAAAAAAACACTGCTAACTAGGAATGCTACACCAGCAAAAACACTTTGTGAACTCAGCCACCAAAACTACCCTGGCTACTACTTAGCTGCCCCCCTTCCTTCTCTATGGTGCTCCCATTCTGATGAACATTCATATTACCCTAAAAAACAAACTAGAATCCTGCTATAATTTTCTTCTTCTTCTTCTGATTTTCCCGGTTAGAGGTCGCCACAGTGGATCACCTGTCCGCTCATGATTGGCAGTGGAGTTTTACAGTGTCGAGTTGCTAGCCCGGCACCCAACCTTCCACAGAAGGAACACACACACTCACACCTACGGCCAATTTAGAGTGTCCAATCCACTTGCAGCATGTCTTTGGGATGTGGGAGGAAACCGGAGCACCTGGAGGAAACCCACACGACCACAGGGAGGACATAAATGCACCCCATAACACTCCTCACTGCACTGCTCTTACTACCATCAACTGGTGCAAACTTCCCCTCCTCCTAGACTACCTACAACTCAATATGGCACACAGTTATATAGCAACCTGATAAGTGCCCAGCACTCAGCTCACTCCTCCAAACCTACACACCCACAAGAAAACTCCAGTTCGAAGAAAAGCAACCAGTAACCCTTCACAGGCCAAACAAAAAAGTTGGTCAGCGCCTGTACTCCTACACTGTAGCCAAATTCTGGAACAGCCTAACAAACAGCATCAGGACAATTACAGAACCACAAGAATTACAACCTCACATTAAAAAAACACCTGCAAGATACAAGCATCTGACCATGTTCCAAAGCAACCTTGCAACCCCTGTTCCAATCGACCTAGCTCCCCCCCAGTGCCCCCCATCTTCCCCATTTCTCTCTACAAACTAACTGCTAGTCTTACTAATGTACTTTAGTTAAACCTTTACTTTCTCTTAATCTCTTTTTCCAAAGATCTACCCACAGTCTTCATAAAACCCTTGTAGACACCCCTTTTAAACTATACAAACTTTCATTTTAATGTGTACTATCAGCCTACCTAAAATTATTGTAACTCGATAAATCAGCTGTATTTTTTGATTGCAATAATTACTGTTGTAAGTAATTACCAACTGCTGATACGTCAATGTAATTATCACTGTACTTTATTTTTGGCTAAATGTTTTTATACTTTGTGGAGTTTTTCTCCCCGGGCCTCCAGTTAAAATGGGTTCCTGACCCAGTTGGACTTTTCCAGTCAACAAATGTCAAATAAAATAAATGGGAACAAACCTACTCATCCTTTCAACCAGTTACTACAGGTGACCCTCAGGGCTCTATCCTGGGTTCTCTCCTATTTAATATATTTATTAATGATCTCCACAACTTCCCCGGTGGTGCAGTGGTAGCATTGTTGCTTCACGCAATAGGTTCTCCCATTCGATTCTTGGTTAGAGTGTGGGAAGTGCCTTCTGTGTGGAGTCTGCATGTCCTCCCTACTGTTGGGTGGGCGTTTGAAAAACATGCGTAAATGGGCGCGCCTTCGTTGAAGGTTGAACATTGAGCTGGCTCCTCGGCATTCGTGAAAATCTACTGCCAATCATTAGTGGACTGGAGTTCCACTGTGGCGACCCCTAACTGGGAAAAGCTGAAAGACAACAACATTAATGACCTCCACACCTCCACTCACCATACTAGTTTAGTGCAGTATGCAGAGGACTCAACATTAATATGTGTGATCTCAACAATAAATAAGCTCCAAGACATTATCCAAAAATCTTTCTCCTTTGTAGAAACCTTGCTCAAACAATCAAATCTTCTACTCAACCCCAAGAAAACTAAGTTAATACTTTTTATTTCAAAAGTTGCTAAAATCAAAAGCAATTTTTTTACTATAAAGTCAGCAAATAATATGAAACTGTAACTCACAGTAGAGCTCTAGGCATTATAATAGCTGACAATTGCAAATATGACCAGTACATACTGCACAGCATTAAATCTACACACCAGAAACTGGGCTCCCTTGATAGGATCAATGGATTCATAACAGATACTGCAGGAAAAACTTTAGCAACCAGCTTCTTATTGCTAACTCTCTAATATGCTACTAGTATCCTAACAAACCTAAACAATACTCAAAGAAACTTGCCTCCTGATACAATAAAATAGCTAAATTTACCACCAATCTCCTTCATAGGACCCACCATCATCATAGCTTAAAGCAATTAAACTGACTTGAACTACACAACTACCTAACATTCACAACTAACAACAGCACACAACTCAGTCATCTAGAAAAATGCCCTGCACTACATAACTTATTACTGACCTACTGTCCAGTAAGGGACCTCTGCTCTACTAACAAATTCTTATTACTTACAAATACGTCAAATAATGTTGCAGGAGACTCACTCTACTCCCAGTACGTTGCTAAACTCTGGAATAGTATCCCCACACAAATAAAACTCTATGACAAACTGAATAGTTTTAAACCTCTGCTTAAACATCTTAACCAATCTTGGTCCTGCACATGCTCATCTCAAGGTTAAGACTTTGCGTCCATAGTACAATACTCTCAAAATCTCACTGAAATGACAAAACAAATTTTACATATAACTCCTGCTTGTACAATCCACTTAAGTTGAACATGGGCGTTTTCATTATTACGTTCCACGTCTGTAAAATCTTAGGTTGTATACATGTAAGTACTGTATGTGTATAAATGCAAATAGAAATGTAACTACTCTGTCTTTAACTGGAACTTAGTATAATGCAATGTAAGGAAACGGAGCCTTTATTCCTGGGCCTTTCCTGAGAATGCGTATCACCCAGTTGGAATTTCCTGGTAAACAAAGACAAATAAAATACATAAATAAATAAATAAAAATATAAGCTGCAGGTGTGTAGACTGTAGTAGCATATTTTCTCAGTGGAAGAGTAAAGGTTAGATAGTCTTAGTAAGGTATGAACAGGATATGTGTTAAGTTTTTTTTTTAGAAACTAAATGACATTTGAGTTTGTGTTTAAAGCAGTCATGGTGTGATCGTTAAGCGAAGTGGGTACTTATGCTGCTGCAGTTATGGTGTGATTGTTAAACGAAGTGGGTACTTATGCTGCTGCAGTCATGGTGTGATCGTTAAGCGAAGTGGGTACTTATGCTGCTACAGTCATGGTGTTATCGTTAAGCGAAGTGGGTACTTATGCTGCTGCAGTCATGGTGTGATCGCTAAGCAAAGTGGGTACTTATGCTGCTGCAGTCATGGTGTGATCGTTAAGCGAAGTGGGTACTTATGCTGCTACAGTCATGGTGTTATCGTTAAGTGAAGTGGGTACTTATGCTGCTGCAGTCATGGTGTGATCCTTAAGCGAAGTGGGTACTTATGCTGCTGCAGTCATGGTGTGATCGTTAAGCGAAGTGGGTACTTATGCTGCTGCAGTCATGGTGTGATCATTAAGCGAAGTGGGTACTTATGCTGCTGCAGTCATGGTGTTATCGTTAAGTGAAGTGGGTACTTATGCTGCTGCAGCCATGGTGTGATCGTTAAGCGAAGTGGGTACTTATGCTGCTGCAGTCATGGTGTGATCGTTAAGCGAAGTGGGTACTTATGCTGCTGCAGTCATGGTGTGATCGTTAAGTGAAGTGGGTACTTATGCTGCTGCAGACATTGTCTGATCGTTAAGCGAAGTGGGTACTTATGCTGCTGCAGTCATGGTGTTATCGTTAAGCGAAGTGGGTACTTATGCTGCTGCAGTTATGGTGTGATCGTTAAGCAAAGTGGGTACTTATGCTGCTGCAGTCATGGTGTGATCATTAAGCGAAGTGGGTACTTATGCTGCTGCAGTCATGGTGTGATCGTTAAGCAAAGTGGGTACTTATGCTGCTGCAGTCATGGTGTTATCGTTAAGCGAAGGGCTGCTGCAGTCATGGTGTGATCGTTAAGCGAAGTGGGTACTTATGCTGCTGCAGACATGGTGTGATCGTTAAGCGAAGTAGGTACTTATGCTGCTGCAGTCATGGTGTGATCGTTAAGCGAAGTGGGTACTTATGCTGCTGCAGTCATGGTGTGATCGTTAAGCGAAGTGGGTACTTATGCTGCTGCAGTCATGGTGTGATCATTAAGCGAAGTGGGTACTTATGCTGCTGCAGTCATGGTGTTATCGTTAAGTGAAGTGGGTACTTATGCTGCTGCAGCCATGGTGTGATCGTTAAGCGAAGTGGGTACTTATGCTGCTGCAGTCATGGTGTGATCGTTAAGCGAAGTGGGTACTTATGCTGCTGCAGTCATGGTGTGATCGTTAAGTGAAGTGGGTACTTATGCTGCTGCAGACATTGTCTGATCGTTAAGCGAAGTGGGTACTTATGCTGCTGCAGTCATGGTGTTATCGTTAAGCGAAGTGGGTACTTATGCTGTTGCAGTTATGGTGTGATCATTAAGCAAAGTGGGTACTTATGCTGCTGCAGTCATGGTGTGATCATTAAGCGAAGTGGGTACTTATGCTGCTGCAGTCATGGTGTGATCGTTAAGCAAAGTGAGTACTTATGCTGCTGCAGACATGGTGTGATCGTTAAGCGAAGTGGGTACTTATGCTGCTGCAGTCATGGTATGATCGTTAAGCGAAGTGGGTACTTATGCTGCTGCAGTCATGGTGTGATCATTAAGCGAAGTGGGTACTTATGCTGCTGCAGTCATGGTGTTATCATTAAGCAAAGTGGGTACTTATGGTGCTGCAGCCATGGTGTGATCGTTAAGCAAAGTGGGTACTTATGCTGCTGCAGTCATGGTGTTATCGTTAAGCGAAGGGGGTACTTATGCTGCTGCAGTCATGGTGTGATCGTTAAGCGAAGTGGGTACTTATGCTGCTGCAGACATGGTGTGATCGTTAAGCGAAGTAGGTACTTATGCTGCTGCAGTCATGGTGTGATCGTTAAGCGAAGTGGGTACTTATGCTGCTGCAGTCATGGTGTGATCGCTAAGTGAAGTAGGTACTTATGCTGCTGCAGACATGGTGTGATCGTTAAGCGAAGTGGGTACTTATGCTGGTGCAGTCATGGTGTGATCATTAAGCGAAGTGGGTACTTATGCTGCTGCAGTCATGGTGTGATCGTTAAGCGAAGTGGGTACTTATGCTGCTGCAGACATGGTGTGATCGTTAAGCGAAGTGGGTACTTATGCTGCTGCAGTCATGGTGTGATCGTTAAGCGAAGTGGGTACTTATGCTGCTGAAGTCATGGTGTGATCGTTAAGCGAAGTGGGTATTTATGCTGCTGCAGTCATGGTGTGATTGTTAAGCGAAGTGAGTACTTATGCTGGTGCAGTCATGGTGTGATCATTAAGCGAAGTGGGTACTTATGCTGGTGCAGTCATGGTGTGATCATTAAGCGAAGTGGGTACTTATGCTGCTGCAGTCATGGTGCGATTATTAGGTTAAGTGGGTACTTATGCTGCTGCAGTCATGGTGTTATCGTTAAGCGAAGTGGGTACTTATGCTGCTGCAGTCATGGTGTTATTGTTAAGCGAAGTGGGTACTTATGCTGCTGCAGTTATGGTGTGATCGTTAAGCAAAGTGGGTACTTATGCTGCTGCAGTCATGGTGTGATCATTAAGCGAAGTGGGTACTTATGCTACTGCAGTCATGGTGTGATCATTAAGCGAAGTGGGTACTTATGCTGCTGCAGTCATGGTGTGATCGTTAAGCGAAGTGGGTACTTATGCTGGTGCAGTCATGGTGTGATCATTAAGCGAAGTGGGTACTTATGCTGCTGCAGTCATGGTGTGATCGTTAAGCGAAGTGGGTACTTATGCTGCTGCAGACATGGTGTGATTGTTAAGCGAAGTGGGTACTTATGCTGCTGCAGTCATGGTGTGATCGTTAAGCGAAGTGGGTACTTATGCTGCTGGAGTCATGGTGTGATCGTTA
The DNA here is from genome assembly GCF_019279795.1 of Protopterus annectens. NCBI lineage: Eukaryota > Metazoa > Chordata > Ceratodontiformes > Protopteridae > Protopterus > Protopterus annectens. The sequence continues at coordinate 78,615,397 of NC_056750.1, forward strand.
AGCGAAGTGGGTATTTATGCTGCTGCAGTCATGGTGTGATTGTTAAGCGAAGTGGGCACTTATGCTGCTGCAGACATGGTGGGATCGTTAAGCGAAGTGGGTACTTATGCTGCTGCAGTCATGGTGTGATCATTAAGCAAAGTGGGTACTTCTGCTGCTGCAGTCATGGTGTGATCGTTAAGCGAATTGGGTACTTATGCTGCTGCAGTCATGGTGTGATCGTTAAGCAAAGTGGGTACTTACGCTACTCTTAATTTTCTACATTAAAACATGCAACCTGCCCTTAAAGTTTAATTTAATGGTTGCATGTCAATTCATGTATGAGTAATTGCAAAATATACTATGCACACACAAAACCTTTTTTTCTAGTTTCCACAGAATATTAGAATCCATTTGAGGGAATATTGTACTTAGCTGGGCCAGCTTATACTAAAATAACAAAAATAGCACAACTACTTCGGTATTATTATTATTATTATTATTATTGTTATTATTATTATTATTATTATATAATTTTTATTACTGAGCATATGGAAATGTTTGTAATGGCTGGCTGAAAATGTATGATTACTCAAAAATGTCAACAAGCAGTAGTTAGTGAACCTGGAAAATTAAAAAAAAATTCTAGCCAACCTGAGCTCATAAGGAAATATGAGGTAAGTTTGCTAGAAACGTATAAAGCAGACAGGACATATGTCTTGTAAGTGGAGAATGAAGGCACCAGACCTAGGTGAAGAGCTTCACAAACAAGCACAGGGTGTTGTAGTGCAAGTGAGATACAAACAGTGGACAGGAGATTTAAACTGCTTTCCATGGAGAAGTAGGATTAAGTGATACATGGGATAAGGAAGTTCATAGGTTCATAGGTTCATAGGTTCATACTAGGCTATCTGCCCAAGGGCATTTACAAGCCTAGCCCAGAGTTTTTGTGGCTTTCGCCACCCCTTTAGTTCGAAGAAAACTATGCCCATTATTTTGCTGTGCCTCTGTCAAGCAGTGACACTGAGGTAATCCCTGGGGTATATCTGCGATCTCCCATCCATTGGTCAAGATTTCTCTTGAACACGGCCAGCGAGGTGCTCTGCCTCACATGTACCGGGATTTTGTTCCACAGCATAGGGAGTCTCTGGGTGATGAATCTGTCCCTCCAGCACGTCCTATTAATAACCGTGTCAAGGTTTAAGTCTCCCGCCCTTGTAGTTCTGAGGGATCTAGATTTTTTGAGGTAAAGCATGTTCATCAAATCTGGGTTTGACATGGCCTTGTATGTCAGGCACAGGTCACCTCTGAGCAAGCGGTAAGCGACTGAACAGAGCTGAAGTTCTTTCAGTCGGGCAGCATAAGACATATTTTTGAGACCCTTTATCCTTTTGGTGAGGAACTTTTGGGGCCTTTCCAGCTGCTGCAGGTGTCGGGTCAGATACATTCCGAATGGGGCATTGTACTCAATCATTGGTCTGATGAGTGATGAGTACAGGGGGACGATGACCTCCCTTGATCTAGATGTGAATCCCTTCATGATCAGGTGGGCAATGTAGAAGGTCTTCCTAACTACTTTAGCAACGTGAGTGTCAAATGAAAGGTTACTGTCAACCTGGGTCCCCAGATCCCTGATAACTTCTTCTGTGCTCAGTGGATTGCCACCTATATGGTAGCTAGGGGTAACTTTGTTTTTCCCGAAGGGTATGACTATGCATTTCTTGGCGTTTAACTTTAGGCCATGGCTCTGGCACCAGTTATCCATTTCTATGAGACCCTTCTGAAGGATATCTATGTCAGATGTGTTTTCGACTATGGCGCCGAGTTTGCAGTCATCTGCAAACTTTGTCAGCCATAACCCTCCTGTGTTTGCTTGTACTTCAGAGAAGTAGATGCCGAACAAGAGTGGGCCCAGGACTGAGCCCTGTGGGACACCACTTGTGACAGGCTTTGAGTCTGACATGGCGCCAGCAACTCTGACCCTGTGGGTTCTGTCGCTTAGCCAGTTTGCAACCCATCTTGTGATGTATGGGTTTACATTTAAGCTGATGAGTTTTTCAATGATACCTGAGTGGGGTATTGTGTTGAACGCCTTTGCCAGGTCGAGGTAGGATGTATGGACTGCCTTTCCCTCATCAATGGCCTTGGTGACTGTTTCAAAAAAGTCAACCAAGTTTAAAAGGCATGATCTGCCTTTGACAAAGCCAAACTGGGTTGGATCCAAAGTCTGCAAGTTCCCTATGTCTTTATTTATGAGTTCCATTATGATCCTCTCCATGGCTTTGCAGATCAGGCTTGTCAAGCTGATGGGACGGTAATTTCCAGGGTCGGTGGAGGCACCGCCTTTGTGACGTGGGACCACAGTTGCCGTGCGCCACTCCTTGGGTACGTATCCTGAGGTGAGGCTGAGATTAAACAGCTGTCCTAATTGCGGGTTTAATTCCTCATTGAGTTCGTGGAGCACACAGCCGGGGACACCATCTGGTCCCATGGATGCTGTGTTTTTCGCCTTAGAGAGAGCAGTTCTCACCTGGGCGTTAGAGATGTTTGGGGGGCTACAATCCTCTGGTATAGATATATCTCCTTTTGGGGGGGAGGGGGGGGAGTTTGCACTGAACTTGTCAGCCAGTATATTGGCGATGTCTGTAGGTTCAGTAATTTTCACATCATTTTGAACTAATTCTGAGCATATCTGGGAGTTTCCACCCAGGTTTCTAAGTTCAGAGCAAAGAACTGAGTACGTTGTGCAAGGTAGAATATTCCTGTAGGTGCATGCATACACAGAATAGTGCAAGTTGGTGTTTAGTGACTTGGGATTTCTGAGTTCATTATCCCCAAGCAGTACAGTACATTGCAGCATGTATTAGCATGAGCTATCATCGAGTCACTTAGATAAAGAACCTAAAGGATTACAGAACAGAATGAGCAGCAGATGTCAGAGTGTGCAGGAAGAGGAGGAGGAGGAGGAGGAGGTGAAAGGTCAAAGTATGCAGGACGAGGAGGAGGAGCGGCTGGCCAGGTGAGATGGATGAGAGAAGGCATGACTTGTGTGGCATAGAATGCAAGTAATGTTGGTTAAGTAGGTGGTCTGGAGAAAAAGATTAAGACGCTGTGGGATCTAGTGAGGGGAATATGAGATCATGGATAAAATGGCATTAGATAGGAAGAAAAAGAAGTACTTGTCAAAGGAAGTTCTAGGAGATGGAGAGAGAAGAGAAAGATGGAAGGAAAGAAAGATAGAAATAACACAGTAGAAGGACCGAGTAGAAGTACCAGCATGGACAAAGGGTAGGGCAGTGTAGGGCAGTTTAAGGCACTGTAGGGCAGGGTAGGGCAGTGTAGGGCAGGTTAGGACAGGGAAGGGTACTGTAGAGCAGGGTAGGGCAGGTTAGGGCAGGGAAGGGCAGGGTAGAGCAAATTAGCACAGGGTAGGGCAGGGTACGGCAGTGGAGAGCACAACAGGGGAGTGCAGATCAAGGTTGGACAGGGTAGGGCATGGTAGAGCAGAAGTATAGCAAGACAACAGTTGGGAAAGGAGAGGATAGAATGCTGCTAGCAGGCACAAGCCAAATAAAGAGCAGAGACAGACAAAGGAAAGAAGGTGGCAAAATGATGGATGGACAGGAAAAAGGAATGGAAGAAATGATGGGAAAGGTGCCAGTAAGTCACAGGTGAAATAGTGGGAGTGGAAGGGAAAAGGGACAGGAATGAGGGAGGATGGGAACAGGAGCAGTTAGAAAGGAGAAAGCAGGCCCACTGGAGCAACACAGGAATATAGACAATGTCAGAGGAAGGCTATGAATAGAATCCAGAAAGAAGCAGAGAGTGGGCCCCTGGCTACCGAGGGATGTGAGGAAAAAACATGGTGGAGGGGATTACAGTCTTGGTGGTCAGCATATCAACCACAGAAGAGATTCAGTATATTAAGGGTGGGATTCTAAAATGTCTGTGGAACTTGGTGGATTGTGCTGAGTTCTGCACAAGATTTGTGGCTAACCAAGTAACCAAGTAAGTCATGTCAAATATGCAGTCTAGGAAAACTCATCAGTGTTAGTCATGATGATGTGGCTGTGATTGCCCTTTGCCTTACTTAATTACTTTTCTTATTCAAAATTTGGCAGATTATGTTGGATTCTGCAAAATGTGATGGGTGTATTTATACATGTCTATCTATTTATTACAATGAAATTCGTAATTGTTTGTGGATATTTGTCAATTTTCAGACATAATGGATGATGCACACTGGTCATCATTTAATAATTTCCATCTATTACTGAAACATCCATTGGGCTTGTATACCTTCCATGTATGTGCATTGGTAGTGGGACATACATGTATATTACTTTAGGGACAGGTAGTGCACACATATATACATATATATATATATATATATATATATATATATATATATATATATATATACATATATATACACATATATATTATTTATGGACAGGGAGTGCACATGCATATATTACTTTATGGACAGGTAGTCCACATGCATATGTTACTTTATGGACAGATACCTTATGGACAGATAGTGCACATGCATATATTACTTTATGGACAGGCAGTGCACATGCATATATTACTTTAGGGACAGGCAGTGCACATGCATATATTTATAGGTAGGTACTAGGCTATCAGCCCTAGGGCCTATACAAGCCCAGCCAAAAAGGTACCCTGGCTTTTGCCACCCAAGAAAATTATTTTCCTGTTCTACTGTCGAGCAGAGCCACAGAAGTGACCCTCGGGGTGAATTTCCTATTTCCCATACAATCATCAAAATTTTTCTTGAAGAATGCTAATGGGGAGTCAGAATCGGCGGGGAAGAGTTACTGACAAACAACAGTTAGAGGGTCACCCGAGACAAACCAGGAGCAGGACTACCAAGGTTTGGTCTTAAATATTTCTAACTTAATACTCACAGAAGCACAACTCTCCGTTTTAGGGTTTATCCTTTATCCCTGTGCAACGAACTGACATAGCAGACATACTACAAGAACTTAGACTGTTTGCTAGAACTCTAACGCTTAAGACTATTTTTAAAACAAGTGACACTGAATATAATGTTTTTGCAAAACCTTTTGTTCCCAAGCAACATCCTATTGTTGAAGCATTTGTATCTGTTTGTGAACAGGAACTCAGGCGGCGTTATAATAATGGAACAATACATAAATACTTCAATTTGGGCAGAGAAGAGGGCATTGCCTTAAAGGAGGTGAAACGTTTGCATTCAATAGAAATAAGACCCGCTGATAAAGGGGGCAGGGTGGTTGTACTAGATAAAGATTTGTATATTGCACAAATGCATTTATTATTAGATGATGAACAGACATATCAGAGAATTACCCATACACAAGTGAAGGGAATTACAGATAGAATAGCTGTTATGCTTTTCGATTTGTTAATTAATGGAATGATTATTGAAGATTTATTTAAATACTTTACAGTTGAGAATCCTACCTATCCCAGTATTTATGGGTTGCCAAATATTCATAAGAATCTTAGGATGCCCCCAATGAGACTCATTATCTCTAACAAAAGTTGGGCCACTGAACCTTTGTCCATTTATGTGGAGAAATGTCTGAGTTCTGTACTCAATGAATGTAGTAGTGTTCTGAGGGATACAAAGATGTTTTAGAGATGTATGATTAAATGAAAGGTGCAGATGAAGAGTATTTTTTGTTACATTGGACAGTGTCCCTGTTTACTGTTATCCCCAGTGACTGGGCGATAGAGAATATTAGAAATTTATTAACTACGAAGAAGACTTATACAGTTGATAAGATAAATTTGATATGTTCTCTGCTAGAAATTATTTTAGAAAATAATGTATTTATATTCAGAGATGAATATAAGTAGGTTCATAGGTAGGTACTAGGCTATCGGCCCTGGGGCCTATACAAGCCCAGCCAAAAAGGTACCCTGGCTTTTGCCGCCCAAGAAAATTATTTTCCTGTGCCACTGTCGAGCAGAGCCACAGAGGTGATCCATGGGGTGAATTTCCTATTTCCCATCCAATCTATTTTTTATTTTGCAGAAGATTGGCATGTCTATGGGCACACCTTGTGCCAAATGCTACACCAATCTAGCTTTAGTAGAATGGGAGTATAATGCATTTTTGTCCTTGGAATCCTATTTAGATAAAATAATCTGGTATACCCGTTTTGTTGGTGATATGTTTCTCCTATGGAAAGGGACGAAAGAAGATCTTGATACATTTATAGAATATCTTGGTAATACCACCACTTTTTTAAAATTCACTAGTAAAGTTTTTGAGAATGAGATAGACTTCCTTGATGTGAAAATAGAAAAGTCTGACTTGTTAGGAATTCATACTAGAATGTTTAGAAAATATACTAGAAGGAATGCATTATTGCATAATACAGCATGCTCCCACAATTCGTCAAAAATAACATAGTGAGAGTGCAAATACTGAGACTTATGAGATTGCATAATGAAGATGCATCACTTGAACTGGCCCTGGTAAATTTTAAAACTGAACTTTTAGAGAGAGGCTATTTCAGTAAGATGTTTGACAAACAGTTATTTGAGCTGACTAAAATTAGGGATACCAGAGGGAAAGCTTATTTCTCCAAGAAGGTAGTAACATCAGACACTTCGGAGAAAAATGCCAATAGACTTAGATTTCCCATAACATACAGTAGTGACATTGGTGATTTCTGTGGTATATTTAACAGAAACTGGAATATTTTAAGCACAGCTAAAAATCTTGAAGGTTTAATAGACAATAGACCACACTGTCTTTAAAAATAAAAAATCCCTGACGCGTCAGCTATGTTATAACAGCAGTGCAAGGAGGAATTGTGATTTCTCCCATAGAAAAGGTACTTATGCATGTAGAAACTGCTCGGCTTGTAAATATATATATTCTTGTTCTGCATTCATTCACCCTAAGTTAGGCTTTGAAATATATGCCAAACATTATGCAGACTGCAGAACTAAGAACATTATTTATTTTGCATTCTGCCTAGTCTGCCAGGCTTATTATATTGATAAAACCAACCGCATGTTGAAAGAACATATACAAGACCATTACAGGGACATTTCATATAAAAAAGAGACAAATGCCCTGGCAAATCATGTTGAGGTAGCTGGCAACACACATTCCTTTAAATTTTTAGTGCTAGAAATTTTAAAGGAAGGAATGAGAGGTGGTGACTTGTCTAACAGAACAGAAACAGCTGAACAGAGGTGGATTTTAATATTGAATGCATATAATTCTCCAGGAATTAATGAAGCAGTTTCCTTGAAGCCATTTTTAAAGAATAGAGTTCTTAAACATTGATTACATTGTGATGCCGTATTATATATTTTTTTACACCTATTTGGTACAGTTTTTAAAGAAAATTCTTAATTATATATTTATTGCATTATATGGTTATTGATCATGTTTTTATATTTAAATAGGAGTCAATTTGTTGTTTTATTCAGTCTGATGAAGCAGTTCGAGAGACCGTGAAAGCGCTTACTGTTTGTTGAAGAATAAAAGTGATTTCCACAGAATTACAGACATGGTGGAGTGGCTCATTCATTTGTTTTCCTAATGAGGAGCTTTGTTTGATATAGATAGGTAGTTTATTCCAGAGTACGGGAAGTCTCTGGGACAGGAATCTATCCCTCAGGCATGTTCTGTTTATTATGGTGACAAGGTTTAGGTTCCTAGAGTGTGTAGCTCGGAGGGATTGGGATTTCTTTAAGTGGAGCATGTCCAACAGCTCTGGGTTTGACATAGCTTTGTATGTTAGGCAGAGATCACCTCTGAGTAGGTGATATGCGACAGAGTAAAGCTGGAGTTTTTTTGAGACGGTCTGCATAGGGCATCTGTTTGACGCTGGTAATCCTCTTTGTGAGGTATTTCTGCGGCCTTTCCAGTTGTTGTAGATGTTTTGTAAGGTACATACCAAAAGATGCATTGTACTCTATAATGGGTCTAATGAGTGATGAGTAGAGGGGAACAATAAACTCTTTTTTTCTGGATGAGAAACCTTTTGTGATGAGGTGTGCCAAAAAGAAGGATTTCCTGACTACTGTGGTGATGTGATTATCAAAGGAGAGACAACTCTCCACCTGTGTCCCAAGGTCTCTTATCACACTTTCGGTGTTAAGTAGACTACCGCCTATGTGGTAGTTCATGGGTACAGAGTTTTTACCAAAAGGGATGACAATTCACTTTTTGGCAATAAGCTTGAGGCCATGGTTTTGACACCAGGCATCTGTCTCAGTGAGGCCCTTTTGTAGGATGTCCACATCGTTAGGAGTTTCGATTATGGCTCCTAGTTTGCAGTCATCTGTGAACTTCATTAGCCAAAGACCTTCTGTGTTAGTCTGTATTTCAGATATGTAGATACCAAACAGGAGAGGACCCAGGACTGAACCCTGTGGTACTCCACTTGTCACTGGTCTGAAGTCAGATTTGGAGTCTGCTACTTTCACAGTGTGGGTTCTGTCAGTGAGCCAGTTGGCAACCCATCTTGTGACATAGGGAGTTATACCTAGTTTAGTGAGTTTATCTATAATTCCAGAGTGGGGGATGGTGTCGCAAGCCTTGGCAAGATCTAGATAGGCTGTGTGAACCACCTTACCCTTGTCTACGGCTTTGGTGACTGCTTCAAAGACGTCTATCAGGTTTAGGAGACATGATCTGCCTTTTACAAACCCGACTGGGTGGGGTCCAGAGTTTGGAGATTACCAATGTCTTTGTTTATAAGTTCCATGATGATACGTTCCATGGCCTTGCAGACCAGGTTCGTCAGGCTAATGGGGCGATAGTTCCCAGGGTCCGTGGTGGCTCCCCCCTTGTGTAGTGGGGTAACCATCGCTGTGCACCACTCAGTGGGCACAAAGCCTGAGGTGAGGCTATGATTGAACATGGTACTTAGGTGGGGTGCCAGTTTGTTCTGTAGTTCATGTAGAACGCAGTCTGGGATGTTGTCTGGTCCCATGGATGCTGTGTTCTTGGCTTTGGAGAGTGTGGTTTTTACCTGTGCAGCTGTGATTACAGGAACTTTACATTCTTCCTGTATAGAGATGGGCCCTTTAGGGGGTGAGAGGAGTAAAGTTAGCACTGAACCTATCTGCCAGGATGTTGGCAATATCAGTTGGGTCTGTATATTTAGTGTCATTGTGCTGTGACTCAGAGCAGATCTGAGTGTTGCCATTTAGATTCTTGACATAGCTATAGAATGCTTTGTGGTTGTCTTTAGAATCAGTGGTGATTTTGTTTTCATAACTAGCTTTGGAGGATTTTATCAGGGATCGCAGCTTCTACTGAGGCTGACCAGGTAGCTCCTCCACTCATGGGATTTTACTCTCTTTTGCAACAGTTTCTTCCTTATGTTGTACAGTTTGTTTATGGCAGGGAACCACCAGATTGGCTTCCTTTTTTTGGAGGATAGTGTCCTGGTTCTGTTTGGGATAGCATGATCCATGCACTCGTGTAAGTGCTTATAAAGTGCAATTGTGTAGGATTCAGTAGTCGTAACTGTATTGTCCATCTGCATGGGTGTCATGAAGTTCAGCACTTCTGTCTTAAGAAGCATGAAGTTGGCTTTGGAGAAAATTTTTACTGTGGTTTCCTTAATGGGGGATGGGGGTAGGATGTGGATATCTAGGGTGATTAGCTTATGGTCGGATCGGACCAATGAGGCATTGACTTCAGGTGTGGAACACCGGTCACTCATGTTGGTAATGACTAGATCTAGGATATTGTTGCCCCTGGTGGGGGTGTGGATAAGTTGATCCAGGGCAATGGAGTTTATGAATTCCAGAAAGAGTTGAGTGAAGGAGTTGGTACATGAGTAGTTTTCTCAGTTAATGGTGGGGTAGTTGAAATCGCCCATTATTAGGGTGTTTGGTTGAACCCTAATATTTTCCAGTACATCAGGAAAAGAGGAGTGGGAGTCTGGGGGCATGGTGGGGGATCTGTAGCAAGCTACAATTTGGATTGCAGTTTTGCCCAGAGTTAGTTGCACTTGGATAACCTCGGATGCATTATGCTGAGCAACTAGCCTGGAGGTGTGGATATACTTAATGAATATGGATAAACCTCCACCTTTGGTGTTCCGGTCCAGGTTACATGGCCGAAAAGTGTGGTATGAGTTAAAGCCTGGTAGTGCAGGGGTGCTCTCTGGAGCCATGAACCAGGTCTCAGTCACTGCACAGATATTGATGTTCTCCATTTTAATGATGCCTCAAGTGAGTGCATTTTGAGATTTAGACTTCTAGCATTGAGTAGCATCACCCTCAGTTTTTGCTTGCCTGTTCCTGTTACAGTGGTGAATTTGTCATTTGAACCTTGCCTAAAAAAGGCACTATAGGGGCGGCAAGAACCTTAGCCAGTATCTGAAATCCCAGGGGTGACAGGTACAGGCCATCTCTGGCAAATCATTGTGGTCTGTCAACCATGTCATCCCAGGCAGACAGATACTGGATCCCTTTAGAATGACACCAGAAGCTTAGCCAATTGTTGAAGTCAATCATTTTGTCCTTGTACTGCGGTATCATTCTGGGTGATGACGGAATGCTACTCAGGGCTAGGGTCATACTTGCCTGGGCTACAAGATCGGAGAGCTTTTCCATGTCTCTTTTCATGTAGTCCAGGGAGGTACGTCTCAGGTCATTCACACCAACATGGACAATGACAGAGTCATATTTGTACTTGTTGTGGAGTGACCTGAGTGCGTGGGTTATGTGTCGGATTCTGCATCTGACAGGCAACTGACAGTAACCTTCTCCTTGTTTAGCCTGGTGAGTGGAACATCAGTGTGCCTGACTATAGAGTCACCTATGACTAGTGTGTTGGGTACATTGTTTTGCCTTATTGGCTGTGGTTGAGTGGCACAGAGTCTGTGGGCTATGTTTCATTTGGGTTGCATTGGGGGGTGGAGGTTGCTTGCATTTCTGCTTTGGAGGTCTCTGTTGCTTGAGCAGATTATTATTGATAGCCTCAGTGAATGTTTTTGTGTTTCTATGTGTGGATTTTGCTGGTGTAGATTTAGTGAGACTATGTGATGAGTGTGGTGTGGTGCAAGTGTTTACCTTCTCCTCTTGACTGTCAAGTTCATTCTTGGTTGGAGAGAGCTTTACCTTCAGTTTGACTAGATAAGTGCATCTCTCACAGGCTGTAGTGTTGGGTGGTAGGAGGAGAGGGTTGTCTGTGTACATGAGGTAATTTCTACATTGCCCCAAGATGCCCAGATTCATCAGATAGACAGGAAAGAACACTGGGAGCTGACCCTTGGACATGCCTGAATAAAAAACTATTTTCCTCTAGATAAGTGAGGAGAGTGAGTACAAGACCTGTTTTTCTATAAGCAAGTGAGGAAAGTAAGTACCAAAACTGTTTTCCTCTAGGTAATGAGGATGGTTGAGTGCTATAGTAATTAGTAGCTTATTTAGTGCTTACAAATTCTGAACAAGTGTTGAGCACAAATAAGCAAATTCAAGTGCTAAAACTAAGAATCTGTATCTGGACTACACTAGTTACAGGAAAGGGGGAAACAAGTGCAAATGCGGGCTTTTAAATCAGAAAGTTGAGAGAGATGGAAAAACTGCTCAAATGGCCAATAACTACAATTTCTGGGTCAGAACCACTCCTTATGTGGTAGATAGGTTACCTAGTGCTTGCCACTCCCACTGATAAGCTAAAAGGCTTCCCTCCAATACAGAAAGCTTGGCGGGGGGGGGGGGGCACAGAAGCTTACATACAGTCCTGGATACAGCAAATCTGAATCTGGACTACACTACTACACTACTTACAGGGAAAGGTGGGAAACAGGCTTAGATTTTTTATTTTTTTTTATACAGAACTGTAGTTAAAACAGCAGTAAAATCAATTCAAATACAGTGCAAGCTAGCACACTTGAGTATGTAGCAATGTTAGACCAAACAGTTTAAAAAAATGCAATTAAATTCAAAATTACTATAAACAAGTGCAGAAGGAGTCTATTAGGTAGAATGAAGTAAAGGGATGGGATTGGGGGGAGGGTCCCAGATCAAATCTACAGTGGGGGCGGGCAACTGCAAAACCCTCCAAATTTAAACAACAAGGCAGGAATAGGAAGGCTGGGTGGGGAAAAAAACACTTTCAGCAGAGATCTGAAAAAAGTACAGTTGTGTACACTTACCATAAATGTAGATGTTCGAGTGTATTCACTGTTGCAGTCATTACATTTGGGTAATCTGCTGGCAGGTTGCTCTCTGTTTGCCTGATTAACAAAGTCTTGGGTCCTGCATCGGTTCCTGTCCCTTCTTCCATGACGTCAGTTCATCAGGGTTATAAAACATGCATCAGACACCATTACATCAGTTTTTCTTGCCCCACATGTCAGGTGCCCCCCTAATGGGCAGCCAATTAAATTAAAAAACACAAAAATAAACCTCCAACCAAAAGCAAATACACCAAAAAGGCTTTTAAGCATAGTAAAAGAAAGTACAGGTATAGCTAGAGAAAAATAGGGGGCTGGAGGAAGGGTAACCAGGACTGCAACAGTGAATACACTCGAACATCTACATTTATGGTAAGTGTACACAACTGTACGATGTTCTTCATGTTTCACTGTTGCAGTCATTACATCTGGGCAGATTCCCAAAGCTATGGTTGGAAAAAAGAGTTTATATAGCATTAGAGCCAGCTATAAGGCCCTGCAAGACAGCAGTGGCAAAGCCAGCTCTGGATTTAGAGAAAATTGGTAAATGATAATGCTTGGTGAAAGTATGTACAGAACTCCAGGTAGCAGCTTCTAGAATATCCCTGGTAGGAACACCTCTGAGAAAGGCTGCAGAAGTAGATGCAGCCCTGGTGGAGTGAGATCTGATCCCCTGGGTGATAGGTTTTCCATAGTGCTTAAAGCAGAAATAAATGCAATGGCTTATCCATTTAGAAATGGTTTGTTTTGAAATAGCCTTCCCCTCTGCCCCTGCAGCAAATGCTGCCAACAATTGGTCAGATTTTCTTCAATATTTAGCCCTGTCCAAGTAGAATCTAAGTTGTCTGTGCACGTCCAAGGAATGCAGAATCCATTCCCCTTTGTTCTGTGGATTGGGAAAGAAGGTTGGCAAATGAATGGACTGATTAAGAACCACACTGGAATCTACCTTTTGCATGAAGGATGGATTGGTCCTCAGAGATACCCTGTCCGCATGAAAGATGATGAAAGACTCCACTGCCATAAGGGCCTGTAATTCAGTTATCCTTCTAGCTGAAGCGATTGCTAAGAGGAAGGCTATTTTCCAAGAAAGAAATTTTAAGTCTGCAGTAGCAGCTGGATCAAAAGGAGGTAGAGTGAGCTTCTCCAAAACAAAGTTAAGGTCCCAGGCAGGGGTAGGAGCTTTCCTGGGTGGTCTCAAGTTCTTTGCCCCTCTGAGATACTGCTTGAGTAGGGGATGAGAGAAGAGGGGTGGTTCTGTGTTATAGTGAGCTGAAATAGCTAAAGCGTGGAATTTAATAGAGGGAAAAAGACAGGCCCTTGTGAAGCATCTCAGTTAAGTATTGCAAAATATGAGGTAAATTGGGCGCTGCTGTGCTCATCCCTAAAGATTGGTTCCAGGCACAGAATCTTTTCCATTTGTCAGCATAAGATTTTCTAGTACTAGGCCTTCTTGCCTCCAAGATGACATCCATCACAGGTTTGCTGAGGGATGATAAAGGTGAATTTAATAGCCAGGCTGCAAGGTTCAGTGTTGGAAGCTGAGGGTGCAGAATTTGGTTCTCCTGCTGAGAGAGCAAGGAAGGGGTCTGAGGCAGGTGCCATGGAGATATTTGTGACACATTGCGCAGGAGTGGGTACCAGTCTTGGCGTGGCCAGTCTGGAGCAATCAAAATAATTCTTGGTTTGTCCTGTTTGACTTTTAGCAGAACTTTGGAGAGCAGAGGCAGAGGAGGAAAGGCATAGACTGATAGGCTTTTCCAGCTGAAAGACAGAGCATCCACTTTCCAGGCTTCTTTGTGGGGAGTCCTTGTGTAAAACTTGTCCAACTAGTAGTTCCAAGGGGAGGCAAATAGACCTATGAAAGGGCTCCCCCATTTGCTTGTCAACATGTTGAAAATCCGTGGTTCCAGTTTCCACTCGTGTGGGTCCATGAGATTTCTGCTTAGTCCGTCTGCCAGTGTATTCAATTTCCTGGCAGGAATTGAGCTTGTAGGTGCACTTGATAGCTCAAGGCTGTGTTCCACAATGCCATGGCTAGTCTGCAGAGGGGGTAAGAATATGTACCCCACTGCTTGTTTATGTACCACATAACCATGGTGTTGTCCATCTTTACAATTAGTTGTCCTGGAAGAATGTAGTCCTTGAGGGTTGTCAGAGCATTCTGTACAGCTAACATTTCTTTTTGATTGATATGTAGGTGGATTTGATTTGGGTTCCATTTGCCCTGAACATTTCTTTTTGATTGATATGTAGGTGCATTTGATTTGGGTTCCATTTGCCCTGAATGCACTTCCCTGACAGGTGAGCCTCCCATGCATAGTCTGATCCATCTTTAGTTAGGGTTTGGACGGCAAGGGGTAGTGTGAATGGCAGTCCCTTGTTTTGGTGGCAGGCCTCTGCCCACCATTGGAATTCCAGGTGTAGGCAAGGTATGATAGGAATCATTGCTTCCAGGCTGTGACAATGTTGATTCCATAGACTTTTTAAGTACCACTGAAGCTTCCTCATATGCAGTTTTGCATATGGAATTAGAAGAATGCAGGAGGCCGTGAACCACAAGGCTTGCAGTATTTGTCTTGCAGATAGCAGGGTTTTTGTGGCCACTTGTTTGAAGTAAATTACCAAATGAATTTGCTTCTCTAGCATGAGGAAAGCCATCTGGGCAGTTGTATTCAAGCTAGCACCCAGGAATGTAATCTGAGAGGGTACCATTTGTGATTTATTTTCTTTTATGGTGTACCCTAGACATGTTAGAACCCTTTTTACAAATGCCAGATGATTTAGAAGTATGCCCTGGTTTTCTGCCTGAATTAGACAATCATCCAGGTATGGACATATTTGAATATTTCTTTGCCTGAAAAATGCAATAACTGGAGCTAGGCACTTTGTGAATACCCTGGGTGCAGCAGACAAGCCTAAGGTCAGTGCAGAGAACTGATAATATCAAGCAGCCTGCTTTAAAGCATAGGTATCTTCTGCAAGATTCCCAGATTGAGATGTGCAGGTATGCTTCTTTTAAATCTAAAGTTGCCAACCAGGCATCTTTGCCTAGCATAGGAAGTAACTGGTGAAGAGTCAGCATCTTGAATTTTGAAATGTCCAGAAAGGTGTTTAGAATAGACAGGTCCAGAATTGGACACCATGATTTGTCTTTTCTGGGTACCAGAAAGAGCCTGGAATAGAAACCTTGTCCCTATTCCTCTTCTGATACTGGTTGAATAGCCCCCATGTTTAAGAGGGAAAATACTTGTTTTTGAGCCTCTGCCCACTGATTTGGGTGCAGGTCTGGCCACCCGTTTGGTGCTGGCAATGTGTGGAAATGAAATCTGTATCCCTGGGACACTATATTTAAAACCCATTTGTCCTGGGTTATGAGTTCCCAGTTCTTTGCATGAAGAGCAACCCCCCCCCCTCCAAAGGGGTGGCTAAAAGGTAAGTGCTTGGCAATTTTAAAAGGAAGTCACTGAGACTGTTTACCATAGGGGGGGGTGTCTTGTTATTTCCAGATTTGGAAGTGGAGGCCCCCCATTGCTTAGTTATGAGAGTACCCTGGGATGAAACCTGGTGCTTTTTGTGTGTCTGGGTTTGGCTTGAGAGGATTTGGAAAGAGCTGGAAAAGACCAATTCTTAGTAGGCCAGTACCTACTAAATCTTGGAGGTTGCACTTGTAAGAAGTCTTTAACAGCTTGCATAGATTTAGCTTTATCTTCCATCTTTTTTAGAACTTCTTCAGCCTTATTGCCAAACAGACGGTCCTGATTTAAAGGAGCAGCCAACAATTTCACTTTAACATAATCAGGCAAAGATTGCTTCTTAAGCCAAGCATTCCTTCTAAGCACAGACCCAGTAACAGCAGCCCTGCAGGAGGCCTCTAAAGAATCAAAACCACATTGCAAAGTATGTTTTCCAAATTGGTCGGCAGAATGCAATAAATCCTGTAAATCTTTATTTTCACCACAGTCAGGAAACAACATAATTTTCTGTTTAAACAGTCCAATAATATGCAGTTGATATTTTAGCATATGAAATTGGCAGTTTAAAGCCCTGATTGCCAAGGTTGCAGAAGTATAAACCTTTTTACCCCATCTATCCAGCACCCTGGAGTCTGTATCAGAAGGGTTTAGGATTTTTAGCAGTAGAAGCCTTAATGCCTTTGGGCCCCTGAGAAATGGTTTCTGGATCCGCAATAGGATTTTTGAAAAGGAACTTGTGGGACTCAGGAACCCTGTAGTATCTGTCAGGTTTACTAGGAGCCGGAGGCAGGGAATCAGGATCCATGCTTGATTCCGAGAACACATCATCAACAATGTCTAGTACCGGAGGTATAGCCAAAGGCCTATTCTGAGGTAGAAGGAAATCCCTAAGCCTCCTTTTTTGAATCAGAGAATTCCTGACTTTCCCAGTGGAAATGCTCCCTTAAGGTATGTAAAGTTTCCACAAAAGAAAAATCCTCAGGAGGGGAAGCAGAGGGAATGGAATCCTCTGCAACAAAATCCTCATAAGTAGGTAAGGACAAATACAGGTCATTAGAAGAATCAGAAGGAACAGAAACCTGATCAGAAGATTCATAATCAAGCTCAGCCCTAGGCCGCTTAGAGGGGGGGGGGTTGACTACCCCTGATTAGAGTAATTAGATCTTCAGCCATTTTTATCATTTGTTTTTTAGGCATAGGGGCCTGAACATGTGGCCTGGGCATCGGTTTTTTAGACATAGATCAAGATTTAGGCCTTAGTAATGAAGGTGGAGTCGATTTAATATGCAAGTCTGTAGGCCTGAATACACCCTCAGCAGCCGGTGCCTGCACAGCGGCTCCGGACCCATCCCAGGTAGAGATATCCATGGGTTCCATAGGTGAAGCCTCTCATGGCATACCGGACTCTGAATGGGTGTTAGTAGAGGCCTGCGAATCAGAAGTAGCAGGTATCAGGGGCTGCGAAAGCACCTCACTGAGTATCGGCGAACTGGCAACTGGCTTAGGAGAAGCATCGTTGACAGTTTTGGACCTTGGGGGCCTGTCTCAGTCTTTATCTTTGCATTTTTTTCAGAATCCCTGTAGTCGGATGGCTAACTGACAACATTTCTGGATAATTAAACCGAGAACTGAAATATTTAGGGGCATAAATGTAACGACGACAGATAGTGCACTGATTAAATAAAGCACAAAACCGACAGCAAGGTATGTCGTGGTCAGGGCCTTGGCAAGGAATATAGTATGAATGAAAATCTTTGTGAGGTATTTGCTTTCCACAAGTAATGCAATTATTAACTTTTACTGACATCGGTAAGGGGCAACAAAAAGTTTCCCCAACGGGGTACTTAGCGTTAAGTTATAGACTTCAGTTCTAAAACTCAAAAATGAAAATTTCAGGAGTCGGCCGACCGGCACTTGCGAACTGCTTCTGCTTCGGGCACCGCATGGCAAGAAAGGCTGATGTAATGGCATCAGATGCATGTTTTATACCCCTGATGACCTGATGTCATGGAAGAAGGGACAGCAACCAACGCAGGACCCAAGACTTTGTTAATCAGGCCGACTGAGGGCAACCTGCCAGCAGATTACCCAAATGTAATGACTGCAACAGTGAAACATGAAGAACATCTATACAGTGAAGCAAAAATAACAGCGCACAACTCTGAAGTCAGCCAGCAATGATATAAAATTAGTCAAGCAACAATTAAAAGTACACAACTCTGAAGTGCCAGAAAAATATACTTAGCGCTGTATATCTCCAGATAGTTTGAAGAGCACTCTGTCAGGACACAGGAAGGCTCCAGCAATAATATTACTTTACAGACAGGCAGTGCACATGCATATGCTACTTTACATACAGGTAGTGCACATGCATTTATTACTTTATGGACAGGCAGTGCACAGGCATATATTACTTTATGGACAAGTTTTCCTGGAGTACATATTTGACAATTACAAAGATGATATGTTGCAGGTAGGTAAACATACACATAACATATGCCATGTATATGTGAAACATATAGGGTAAAGCTATAATAGGGATGGGAGATGGACAACATAGGTCCACAGCACTGAGGGAATACCAGGAACAGAAAGTACACACAGAATAAAGCAAGACATCCATAACTAAGGAGACAGTGACATGCATGTGTCCACAACACAAGATGCACTGCAAATCCTTGCAAGGTACAGGGAAGCAAATGGCCAATGTCTGACACATATGCATAGTGTATTGGGGATGGCTATAAACATGTCTGTGTACAAATGACACAAACAACACGGTAATGTGCAGAACTTAAATGGCAAATTACATGGTACACAACAAAAGTCGGTCTGAGTATCACATTTCATATATATATATATATATATATATATATATATATATATATATATATATATATATATATATATATATATATATATATATATATATATATATATGTATATATATATATATATATATATATATATATGTACTGCCATGCAAACATAATACAACAGGTGGCAAAATCACTGCTACTATATAAATATCACTGTAATATGAGGGTCTATATTAGAAAATCGAAGTTTCAGGTCTTCAAATGTTCTAATATCGACACCTAGTAACCGAAAATCGGTAAGACTGAAAATTTAGAACATTGAATTCTTTCCTAGGGAAAAAATTTGCTGTTTCAAAACACATACACACAACACAAACACACCAAACACACAGCAATCCACACACATACACCTAAATCTTACATCTAAACCTACACTAAACTGTACATACACCATTATCTACCCACTTACCTTAACCCAAACCCTAACCCTAAGGTCCATCACTATCGCACACACACCTCACCTGCGCCCTAACCCTAACTCACCTATCCCACCCTAACCCTCACATCCAAACATTTGCACACTTACCTGACCCACGCCCTAACCCTAACTCACCTATCCCACCCTAACCCTCATGTCCACACAATCACACACTTACCTGAATCCGACCATAACTTTCCACCACAAAGCTGAAAATAGTGAAGCGACAATAACGGATAACCAAATTCTTTCCCTAGGAAAGAATTCGGTTATCTAAAAATTCGCTATTTTCAACTTTCGGTTACTAGGTGTCGATATTAGAGCATTCAAAGACCTGACACTTCAGTGTTCTAATATAGACCCACATATGAAGGACTGATCAAAGGACAGTCCTGTGTGCATAATTACAGCACAAAAAACTGGAATAAGAGTGTGTGTAACTAGTTACATGTTGCAAGCGCAGTTGTTTATTGATCATATTACGGCGATACACATATACAGCCACATAAATCAGTGCATACGTACTACAAATGTGTACATACAAACATGTATGCTAACCCTTGTATACATGCCCTAATCTTAGCTATGTCCAAAAAGACTGGCTATTGACATAAGCAAGATATAGACAAAAAAAGGAGTCATGAATGACGCTAAACAAAGCATCACCTCCTTATATTCAATAAGAGACCAGTGAATGTCAATGCAATATGTGAAGGATGCATGTTCATATGTAGCTGTTACAGTACTGTGCAACAACATGGCACAGTAATCATTGGTACATGGCACATGTGAGGTCATTGTGACAGCATGACCCAAGAATGTTACATAAGTTACAGAATCAAGGACATGTCATGCTCTAGAACAGACAAAACATAGCAAAAACCAATACATAAATAGGTGCAATGTATACAAATGGATAAGATGTGCTAATAAACACATTTAACAGACCTCATTGTGTTATGTCATAATAATGGGAATAATGTAGGATGTGAGTTGGTGTCATCCCTCCTAAGTATATGGGAATAAATCAAGCAGAACAATCATGTCTCACTCAAACTATCCCAAATACAACAGTCACATATAGGGCCAGAGAGTATCGAACATAACAATATTATGTTGCACTGCATGCTCAGGAATATAACACACACACACACACACACACTCACACACACACACACACACACACACACACACACACACACACACACACACACACACACACACACACACACACACACACACAGACTGAAGGAGTAGTATCCATGCCCATATGGAGAATGTATACCGTAATGACATCATGATCATGTAAATAATGGTAACGCTTGTGTCATTTGGTAATGTTTGTCATACTGCACCATCAAGATAAAGTCACATGTGACCTGATATGTACAGTGTACATTGCAATGTATGTCAGAAAAGCATAACAGCAATACAGGAAGTCTGCACAATTGTACCTAGGCTGTAAATATTTATGGAAAACATTATGGTGGCAGCATTACAAAAATGGATCACACAGACAGTAACTGCATTACTGAGCCACCACCATGATAGAGTTGAACATCACAGAATATCTCTAGAAATCTCCTGGAAGGAGTTTGCATTGACCAAGCCATGTCCTGAAAGAAGTTACCCATCAGGTCCCTTGTTTGTCACACATCCCATATCTGGTCCTGAAAATCATCTGTCTGGTGTGGCAGTGCATGTCTTCTACTGTGAACCTCAGGAACAATGGCACATGGAGGTCCCAGAATATTGTTGTCGTCACCTTCATAGGTTCATAGGTTCATAGGTATGTACAAAGCTATCTGCCCAAGAGCATTTATAAGCCTAGCCAGAGTGTGTTGGCTTTTGACTCCCCATTGATTAATTAACTAATCCTCTGTCAAGCAGAGCCAATGAAGTGATCCCAGGGGTGTATTTTCTGTTACCCATCCACTCATCAAGGTTTCTCTTGAAGAGTGTTAGTGAGCTACCTAATGTAGTTTGGAATTTTATTCTAAAGCATGGGAAGTCTCTGTGACAAGAATATATCCCTCCAGCATGTTCTATTAATTGCTGTGGCAAGGTTTAGCTCACTAGAGCGCATGGCTCGCACTGACTTGGATTTCTTTAGGTGGAGCATGTCCATCAATTCTGAGTTGGACATGGCTTTGTAAGTCAAGTAGAGATCACCTCTGAGTAAGCAATATGCCACTGAGTACAACTGGAGTTTTTCCAGTCAGGCTGCATAGGACATATGTTTGAGGCCAGTAATCCTCTTGGTGAGGTACTTTTGTGGTTTCTCCAGCTGTTGGAAGTGTCTTATGAGGTACACCCCAAATGGGGCATTGTACTCTATGATGGTTCTGATGAGTGACGAGTAGAGGGGCACTATAACCTCTTTATTTCTAGATGTGAACCCTTAAGTAATTAGATGGGCCACATAGAAGGATTTCCTAACTACTTTGGCAATACGATTGTCGAAGGAGAGATTACTATCTACCTGGGTCCCCAGATCTCTTATTACCTCTTCTGTATTAAGGGGGCTGCCACCTATGTGGTAATTCGTGGGTATTTTGTTTTTCCCAAACGGGATGACTATGCATTTTTTGGTGTTTAGCATGAGGCCATGACTTTGACACCAGGTGCCCGTCTCAGTAAGGCCCTTTTGCAGGATGTCCGTGTCAGCTGGAGAGTCAATTATGGCTCCCAGTTTGCAGTCATCAGTGAACTTGGTTAGCCATAATCCTCCTGTATTTGCCTGTGCTTCTGAGAAGTATATGCCAAACAGTAGGGGTCCCAGAACGGAGCCTTGTGAGGCACCACTTGTGACTGGTATAGAGTTGGACCTGGAGCCCGCTATTCTTACCGTGTGAGTTCTGTCTGTAAGCCAGTTGGCAACCCATCTCATGATGTAGGGGTTTATGTTCTGGCTGGTGAGTTTTTCTGTAATACCCGAGTGGGGAATGGTGTTGAAAGCCTTGGCGAGGTCAAGGTAGGCTATGTGAACAACCTTTCCCTCATCTATGGCCTTGGTGACTGTGTCGAAGAAGTCAACCAGGTTTATTAGGCATGATCTGCCCTTAACAAAGCCAAACTGGGTCTGGTCAAGTGTTTGGAGGTTCCCAGTGTCTTTTTTAATGCATTCCATGATGATGCGCTCCATAGCCTTGCAGACCAGGCTATGGGGCAATAGTTACCAGGGTCAGTTGTGGCCCCTCCTTTATGGAGTGGAATAACCATTGCTGTGTGCCATTCTATGGGCATGTAGCTTGTGCAGAGGCTGAGGTTGAACAGCGTGCTTAGGTGGGGGGTTAGTTCATTCTGTAGTTCGTGCAAGACGCAGCCTGGGACACCATCTGGCCCCATTGACTTGTGTTTGTGGCTTTTAAAAGGGCTATTTTCACCTGTGCATCTGTGATTTCCGGGACACTACACTTTTCCGGTATTGTTGAGGGCTCTTTTAGGGGTGAGAGGGGGGTGAAGTTTGCACTGAATCTATCTGCCAGGATGTTGGCAATATCAGTAGGTTCAGTATATTTTGTTCTATTTTGCACTAGTTCAGTACATATCTGTGAGTTGCCACTTAGATTCTTAACATAGCTAAAGAAGGCTTTGTGGTTATCTTTTGAATACTTGGCTATTTTTCTTTCAAAGTTAGCCTTGGATGATTTTATGAGGAACCTTAGTTTCTTAATGATACTGATCAGGGATGTCTTTCCTTCATGGGATTTGCTTTTTTTCTGAACAAGTTTCCTCCTTCTATTGTATAGCCTGTTTATGGCAGAGGTCCACCAGACTGGTTTCCTTCTCTTAGAGGAGTGAGTCTTGGCTTTGCTAGGGGTGGCATGATCCATGCATCCTTGTAGGTGCTCATAGAGTGCATTTGTAAAGGTTTCTGCATCTTGGGCAGCATTATCCTTTAGTGTGGGGGCTGTGAAACTTACCACCTCTGTGTTAAGTAAGGTGAAATTTGCTTTAGAAAAGATTTTTTACTGTGGTTTCCTTAGTTGGGGGTGGTTTAGAGTTTCTGGATTTTCACTCGTGAGCGTTCGGTTAGATAAACTTTCATTTATCTAATACAGACCCTGTTAACCTTCTCCTCTTAACTGTCTGTTCCAGTCTTGGGTGGAGACAGCTTAGCCTCCAGGGTGATTAGTTAACGGTCTGATCTAACTAGTGACGGGTTGACCTCCGGTGTGGAACACCTGTTGCCCATGTTTGTGATGACCAGGTCCAATATGTTTTCACCTCTGGTAGGGGAGTTTACCAGTTGATCAAGGGCATTTGAGTTGATGAATTCCAGGGAAGCACTGGGCCTGGGAGTTTGTACTTGGGTAGTTTTTCCAGTTAATAGTAGGGTAATTGAAATTGCCCAATATCAGGGTGTTCGGTAGGACCTTCATGGTTTCCAGTGTCTCTAGAAAGGTGGAGTTGTGGTCCTGGGTCATGGAGGGTGATCTGTTGCAGGCCACAATTTGCATTGCAGATTTGCCTGATGTTAGTTGCACATGGATGATCTCAGAGGTATCATGCTGTGCCACTAACCTGGAGGTGTAGGTATCCTTGATGCATATGGATACACCCCCTCCTTTTGTGTTTCGGTCCATGTTCTGTGGCCGAAATGTGTGGTATGGGTTGTAGCCCAGTAGTGCTGGGGTGCTCTCTGGAACCTAGAACCAGGTTTCATTTACTGCACAGAAGTCGACATTACCCATACTGAGGAGTGCTTTGAGCGCATGCATTTTGAGATTTAAACTCCTGCCATTGAGTAGCATAACCCTCCATTTTTTGTTAATTGTGCTGTATATGGAGGTGGGTTTGACTTTTCAGCCTTGCCTAAAAAGACACTATGGGAGCAGCTAGAGCCTTGGCCAATATTCGAAAGCCTAGGGGTGACAGGTGCAAGCCATCTCTTGTGAAGCAACATGGCTTATCGACCATGTCGTCCAAGACTCACAGACACTGTATCCCCTTTGAATGACACCAGAAGCTTAGCCAATTGTTGAAATTGATAATTTTTTTCTCTATACCGTAGTATCATTATTGGTGAGGGCAGGATGCTACTCAGGGTCAAGGTCAAACCAGCCTGAGCTACATGATCAGAGAGCTCTTCCATGTCTCTTTTCATGTAGTCCAGGGAGGTACATCTCAGGTCATTCACACCAACATGTACAATGATAGAGTCATATTTGTACTTGTTCTGGAGTGACCTGAGTGCTTGTGTTATGTGGCGGATTCTGGCTCTTGACAGGCAGCTAACAGTAACCTTCTGCTTGTCCAGCCTAGTGAGTGGGACGTCATTGTGCCTGACTATAGAGTCACCTATTACTAGTGTGTTAAGTATGTTATTTCACCTTAAGGGCTATGATTCTGGGGCACACTGATTTTGTGTTTTATGTGTGGTCTGGTTTGTGACGGGAGGTGCAGGTTGTTTGGGTGTCTGCTTTGGAGGTCTCTGATGCTTTTGCAGGTTTTTATTTAGAGCCCCCGAGTATGATTTTGTGTATTTATGTGTATTGTTTTGCCAGTGCTGGTTCAGTAGGTCTAAGTGTGGCTGGAGGTGTGGTGCAAGTATTAACTGGGTCTATATTAGATAAACAAAAGTTTATCTAATTGAATGCTCACATAAGGGAAAATTGAGGAACTCAAAACTGCAATTGTGAGATTGTGGTACAGTGAAGATGGGAATATTTGCTCACTGTAGTGTGATCTTGGGAGTTGGAATATATATTTAGTGGGGGATGTGGGGGGGTGCAGCCCCCCACAATTGCAGTTTCGAGTTTCTGGATTTTCGCTCATGCGAACGTTCGGTTAGATAAACTTTCGTTTATCTAATACAGACCCTGTTAACCTTCTCCTCTTAACTGTCTGTTCCAGTCTTGGGTGGTGACAGCTTAGCCTCCAGTTTGGCTGTATAATTGCATCTCTCGCATATGTTAGTGCTGTGGTTGGAGGAGAGGGTTGTCTGTGTACATGAGGTAGTTGTAACATTGCCTCAGGATACCCAGATTCACCAGCTGGACTGGAGAGTAAACCTGAAATTGCCCTATGGTTATGCCTGAATAGTAGGGTGAGCTGCTTAGTCGCTTGGTTAGTGAGGAGTGAATAAAGAGTCTTGCCCTGCTGGGCAATCAAGTATCGGGGTATATTAGTGCTTGCTATTAGGTCTGAGCAAGTGCTGGGCTGTAGGATGCTTTTTGAGTGCTTAGGTTGAGAGTTAGACTAGTTTCAAGGGAAAAACTGAAGAGGAGACTTAGTGGAGCCGGGAATAATTTATCCCTAGCTAACCGGAACTGCCCGGCGCACAAAACCAGGCAAACGTGTTTTTTATAACAGGGAAATGAAAGAGATAGAAATTAACCCAAAATGGCCAATAAACTACTAACTACTGGGCTGGAACCACTCCTCCAGGGACAGATAAGCTGCTCAAATCTCCCCTCTCTCACAGGTGAACAGAGAAACTTCCTTCTATTCAAGTAAGGTATGGGCAACTCAGAAACTTGTAACACAGCCCTGAATTCAGCACTAGCCTGAAAACTGGACTATACTATCTTAGAAAGATGGGAAACCAGGATTTTTTTTTTGTTGTTTTTTTGAAAAGATAAGGCAAAAACAGTAAAAAATACACTTAAAACAGCTTTAACTGACTACAAACAATCAGGAAAGGCTATCACACTTTACTGTGTAGCCTACAACAGTTAAACAAATTATTTAATCATAGTCACCATCCTGGCTGTTGGAGTCTGACTCAGCTGTTAGTGGTCTGCTGCAATGTCATCATCCAATTGGTGTGCCAGCATAAGTCCCACACTCTGTCAAATTTCAATACAAAAAAATAAAAACACTACATAGACATAATAGGTAGGAATGTAAAATGGATGGATAAATAAAATTTATACAAATCTTACAAAATCTACATGTTGTAACTATTATGCATGTGATTTTACACTATTGTCTGTCCTATTCCAACTCTAACACCTTATGTGGTGTCAGGCATCTATCCAAGCCACACTAAATTACCAATTTGGTGTGTAATGTACATCACAGTTATGCAGATTCAGAGATTCATAGATTGATGCTAGGCTGATGGCCAATGGTCCTTTCTAGGCCTAGCCATGTTTTTCCAAAAGAATAATGATGTCCTACATCCAAATAGGACATTGAGGGCCAACAGTCACATACAGTTCAGTTCATAAGGGACATGGGTGCCAGGCCTGGTGTAAATCAGACCTGATGAAGTCTCAACCACGCAACATTTTAAGAGACAAAAACACTTATCTTTGGCTATACTAAGCTAGCTGCATTTTAAACTTATTTAATAAATATGGGTTTTTAAAAGCCCTGAGCTATTTTTAGTTGTTTGTTTCATCTTGAGTTCATTGGATTCATGGATTTGTTAAACTGGGTAGTAGACAAACTCAACTTCACATGGATGGGAAGCCTATTCTACATGAAGGGCAGTCTCTGGGACACATTTCTGTCACTCCATCATATTTTGTTTAAGTCACAGATGAAATTTAGGTCCCTAGACCTTGTATTTCTGGTACTGTTTGACTTACAAATACGCAAGAGATTCATAAACATGGGGTTTGTGGATGCCTTCTAAACCAGGCATAGATTACCCCTCAGCAATCAATAGGAGACAGAGTAGAGGGAAAGGGTTTCAAGGTGCTCTGCATAAGGGAGGTTTGTTACGCCTTGTATTCTTTTTTTAAGGACCTCTGAGGTTGCTCTAGTTGCTGCATATGCCTGGTCAGGTACGTACCAAAGGGAGAATTGTACTCTAGGACTGGTTGGATAAGGGCAAAGTACAGTGGGATAATGACCTCTTTGGACCTAGATGCCATGCCCTTACTTTTAAGTTGCAAAACATAAAAGGATTTCCTCACCACTGTGGCTATCTGGTGGCTCATAGGTTCATAGGTATGTACTAGGCTAATGACCCTGGAGCCTTTACAAGTCTAGCCCATAGGATTACTCTGGCATCGTGCTTCCCAACCTTAGTTCCCAGTGCCTCTGTCGAGCAGAGCCACTGGAGTGATCCCCGGGGTGAATTTTCTATTTCACATGCACTCATCAAGATTTCTCTTGAAGAGGGCCAGAGAGGTGCTCTGTTTGACATGTATGAGAAGTCTGTTCCATAGCATGGGCAGTCTCTGGGTTATGAACCTGTCCCTCCTGCACATTCTGTTGATTGCAGTAATGAGGTTGAGGTCTCTGGAGAATGTGGTGTGGAGGGATTGGGATTTCTTTAGATGTAGCATTTCTAACAGAGCTGGGTCAGACATGGCTTTGTAAGTCAAGCAGAGATCGCCTCTAAGAAGTCAATATGAGACAGAGAATAGTTGGAGTTTTTTGAGTCTGTCCATATATGACAAGTGTTTAAGGCCTAGGATCCTCTTTGTGAGGTGCTTTTGCAGCCTCTCCAGTTGTTGTAGGCATCTAGTGAGGTACATGCCAAATGGGGCATTGTACTCGATGATTGGCCTAATGAGGGGAAGAGTTGAAGGAGACAATTATCTTTTTCTTCCTGGATGCAAAAAATCCCTTAGTAATGAGATATGCCACATAGAAGGACTTTCTGACCACAGTGGCAATGTGGTGGTCAAAAGAGAGGTTGCTGTCAACCCGTGTTCCCAGATCTCTTATAACGCCTTCTGTGTTCAGTGAACTACCATCGATGTGGTAATTCATGGGAACTGGGCTTTTCCCAAAGGGGATGATGACACATTTTTTGGCATTGAGCTTAAGGCCATGGTTCTGACACCAGTCGTTGGTCTCAGTGAGGCCTTTCTGTAGGATGTCAACATCACTTGGGGAGCTAATAATAGCTCCCAACTTGCAATTGTCTGTGAATTTTGTCAGCCAAAGTCCCTTTGTGTTGGGCTGGACTTTAGAGAAGTAGATACTAAACAGGAGAGGACCCAGGACCAAACCCTGTGGGACTCCACTCATGATTGTTCGGCAGTCTGACTTGGAGTCAGCTACTTTCACACTGTGAGTTCTATCTGTGAGCCAGTTTGCAACCCACCTAGTGATATAGGGGTTGGTGAAAGGTAAGGCTACTGTCAACATGCATACCTAGATCCCTGACCAGTGAGACAACTCTTAGGGGTGTATTATCAACACTGTAATTAGCTGCAATGGTTAATTTCCCAGTATACAATTATGCATTTCTTAGCACTGAGTTTAAGACCATGGCTTTGGCATGATTTGTTAGTCAGAGATAATTCTTTGTGAAGAATGCTAGAATCTGCTGGGAAATCAGTGATAACCCTGAGCTTGCAGTCATCTGCCAAACAAGTCCGGATTAAAGCACTCATTTTATCAGATGACATTCTACTATTATTATTTGTTACTTGTACATTTACTGACATATTAGCCTTTTATACACATGCAAAATACACACATGCAGAGAACACAGACATATCTCTGTAAGTCTCAAGACTCTGGCATGTAACACTGACATAGGGCTCGGTTACAAAACACTTGGTCTAGTGTTAGCTAACTCTAACACTAGACTGTTGGAAACATAGCCCCTAATGAAACCATGTTGCCAATAAGGCCTTAGTCAAATGTCAGTCACAGATTCTGAGAGCAATTTCTTAGAAATATGGCCCCTATTCGATACTCAACGTGTGTGTCATACATTTATGTTGAGATGTCAATATGACACATGTAATTTAGGTAGGAGGGCAGCCAATGGAAAGAAGTAACAGATTATAACATGTTGTATGGTTTAAACTGTAGAGGTATCATATGTTTGTGTTGCCCAGAATTTACACATTCATCATTATTAACAGGAGGATAACATTTCCAGAAGATTTAAAGATAACGGAGAAATGCATGGTCATTCACGGCCTAAGCGCTATAGGCGTCAACACACCATAGCCATTCTAGATGTGTAAGACCTCTGATGTATAAGTTAGCAAACAATTATACATCTGGCATAGAGGATGTGCAATAGGAAATGCCAAGATATCATCCAAAATAGCTTACACTGTGATTTGAACCCATATATAGGAAAAAAACATTTATGCTGTCCTATTGCTTAACCATTTGAGGTAACTGCCATCGTTGTTGAATCTTGTAAAAGTCTGTGTAATAACAACAGAATGTGACTTTATCTGGGTTATAAAACTATCATGTGCCAGTAGACTGAGTTTAACTGTCACAATTTGCAAACAAACATTAGTATGTACTTACACAAAATAAACAGATATTGATGGAATTACTGCACAAGCATGGGGTTCAAACCCACGCACATCTTTGGGGTTCAAACCCATGCACATCTTTGGGGTTCAAACCCATGCACATCTTTGGGGTTCAAACCCACGCACATCTTTGGGGTTCAAACCCACGCATATCTTTGGGGTTCAAACCCATGCACATCTTTGGGGTTCAAACCCACGCACATCTTTGGGGTTCAAACCCACGCACATCTTTGGGGTTCAAACCCACGCACATCTTTGCATGCAGTGCTAACTCTGCAGCCATATGACAGTATAAGGACTGCAAAGCCACACTTCCTGTACTTGATTGGTGTTTACAAAGACTCACACACATTTCAGCCATGATGACTTGCATTGTTATTAAATTCGATAACCAGATGAAAGTAGACATGGATTAGAAAAGGCTGTTGTGAATTTTATAATTTAGATCTTACTAATTTATGTATTACTCATCATTCACTCATACAGAGGTTTACCATGTGATGTTTCTAGAAGCTTTTGCAAATAATCGAGAAATGCTTAGTCATCTGCGGCCTAAGCACTGTAGGTGTCAATGCACCACTGTTATGTGTAAAAGTCTGTGCTGTATGAGTTACCACACATATATAGATCTTCCATATGTGATTTGCGATATTACATGAATCACTACCAATGTTTGCACAAAAAATCGCTACATTGAGATTTGAACCCACCAATAGGAGAAATCACAGCTACTTATCTGTTCTAAAAGCAGATATTATGGAATTGCAGAAATAGTAGTATGTGTGAAATTCATATTAATATACAGTTATAATCCATGTTACTGCATAATGTTTACATTGGCCCAAGATAGTAACGGATAACCTCAAATTGACTCTTCACAAGAAAGTTAGCTTTAATAAGTACAACACAATTTCCTCCATGTAAATTACTATTATTAATACAGATACCCATAGAATAGTCTTGAAACACAGACTCACTGAAACACGTATGTTTCTTACATGCATATATTGTAATGTAGCTGTTAAGGTATGAGTTATATAACTTACTGAAGGCATATGGTGGCTGGCATCAGACCTCTACAACTCTCCAGCAAAGATCCTCTGCAACCCTCAGATGTAGGTCATCAGAGTGGTGGTGGACCAGCACACCAGTTCTTCTGTGGTGCTCCCTCACAGTCCAGTTTCAAATGTCGGTCATCACAAAGTTCCTGGGGTGTGCTGTCATCCTCTGCTCATGTCCAGCATGGACAGTGTGCATCTGTGTCGTCTCCTCATCGGTCCAGTTTGGTGCCTGGACTCTCCAAAGCCTCCTCTTGATCGACATTCTCAGTATGCTTCTCAAAGTCTTCTTTAAAATGCTTTACCACAGTTCATTGCAATGGTATGATGAGAATATCTATCAAAATTACATTTTAAAGGTGGTGCATATAGAATGGTGGCAAGCTATTGGAGGGCATCAGCCACATGTTACAGATATTCCCATTTATTGATACCTATTGGAAGGCATCAGTCAAATGTTACAGATATTCCCATTTATTGATACCTATTGGAGGGCATCAGTCAAATGTTACAGATATTCCCATTTATTGATACCTATTGGAGGGCATCAGCCATGTGTCACAGATATTCCCATTTATTGATACCTATTGGAAGGCATCAGTCACATGTTACAGATATTCCCATTTATTGATACCTATTGGAGGGCATCACCCACGTGTTGCAGATATTCCCATTTATTGATACCTATTGGAGGGCATCAGTCAAATGTTACAGATATTCCCATTTATTGATACCTATTGGAGGGCATCAGTCACATGTTACAGATATTCCCATTTATTGACACCTATTGGAGGGCATCAGCCATGTGTCACAGATATTCCCATTTATTGATACCTATTGGAGGGCAATAGTCACATGTTACAGATATTCCCATTTATTGATACCTATTGGAAGGCATCAGTCACATGTTACAGATATTCCCATTTATTGATACCTATTGGAGGGCAATAGTCACGTGTTACAGATATTCCAATTTATTGATACCTATTTGAGGGCATCAGTCACATGTTACAGATATTCCCATTTATTGATATCTATTGGAGGGCATCATCCAGATGTTACAGATATTCCCATTTATTGATACCTATTGGAAGGCATCAGTCACATGTTACAGATATTCCCATTTATTGATATCTATTGGAGGGCATCAGTCACGTGTTACAGATATTCCCATTTATTGATACCTACTGGAGGGCAATAGTCATGTGTTACAGATATTCCAATTTATTGATACCTATTTGAGGGCATCAGTCACATGTTACAGATATTCCCATTTATTGATATCTATTGGAGGGCATCAGCCACGTGTTACAGATATTCCCATTTATTGATACCTATTGGAAGGGCATCAGCCACGTGTTACAGATATTCCCATTTATTGATACCTATTGGAGGGCATCAGCCACGTGTTACAGATATTCCCATTTATTGATACCTATTGGAGGGCATCAGTCACATGTTACAGATATTCCCATTTATTGATACCTATTGGAGGGCATCACCCACGTGTTGCAGATATTCCCATTTATTGATACCTATTGGAGGGCATCAGTCACATGTTACAGATATTCCCATTTATTGATAACTATGGAGCAATTGTGCTGAGCACTATACATTTAAGCTGAGCTATCGGTTAATGCATCGAGTTTGAAAACTTACACAGATATTCACTAGTGGGATTTCAAAACATGGAATGCTAATGAATCTCATTAATTATGTATGGCATAAAAGCCATGTGCACTTAGCTAAACTCACTCTGGGATATAGCTGACTGATAGCTAACTTCCAAAGGTAAGCTGTCACCTGCTTGCATTGCTGTGGTGAAATGCAATGCTATTATTACATACTTATGATCACATCATGCTGAGTAAACAACTGAAGCATGTTTTCATGCATATGTTGTTTGAAATTCTCTGCATTACAATCTGTTTGTTACATAAAGGAGTGTATCAGACTTCAACAATATGCTTGTATATGGGTACATGTCCATCAGTAACAAGGAGATTTTCCCATATTCAGTTGTATGGCTACAAGCAAATCAGCCATGGTGAACTACAGATATGACAGAATTAACATATATCCATAGTTATTGCAAAATAACCTCTAATGTCTAACATATGTTTGTGGAGACTGATGACTTACATGGATTTTCCCTAAGCTGTATATAAAGTGACTGATTTAAGGAAACTCTGTGATGCTGAATTGTATAGTGATAGTTGTGATCACATTATGTGAGTTACAGACAACATCAGGATGGTTTAACATTTACATTGTTTCCCATGATGATGTGTAGTCATGACTAAAACAGGTCATTTTCATATGCTGGTGATTTACTGCCCTGTCTGTGTAATGCATTTCAGTAGGCATGGTGTGTAAAATATCATAACTGTCACATTTGGGTGGGCAATACTGTGTGGAGGAATCAAGTGTGGACGGTTCTGATGCACATGATAAATGCTGCGGGTGGTCACAATAGATACAAGGAGGCCTGCTGATGATGTTGCACTGATATGATCCTTTGTGCACCCAGCTGACTCTGCCACTATAAGAGGGTGAGGAATGCCACTGAAGGTGGGCCACCTTTGCCTCCCACGGATGAGATAATGATGTTTGTGGCCTCCCATCTTACCACCTGTCAGGCCCATCAGATACCTGGTGGGAGGTATTGATGCAGGTGTTCTAAGACATAGAGGTATGTCTGGTGTTCACAAAGCCAGCAGCATATACCATTTCTCACTGAAGCACATTAAATCATAGGTCTTACCATAATGTTATATTTGTGTTTTAGCAGCTGGACTACTCTGTGGATGTGACAGCACACCTGATGTGGATGCACAAGATAAATGTTATAGCCTGTTACTAACACAGTATATACAAAACAGTGTTAGAAACATGTGATGTGTTTTCCAACTGCATTGGGCCATCAAAATCTGAAGAGCTGCAGCATATTTTATATAGGCAGCTCCATATCCTGCTTGTGTATCACTGCCTATTATTATGACTGAGGATTGTAGTCACATGTTGTTTGTATGCCATTTTAATACTCACATGTTGTTTCTGTGCCATTTTAACCTGCAGATTCATAGGCTCATAGATTCATAGCTGGACACTAGGTTAACGACCACTAGGGACCTTATAAGCCTAGTTGTGAAACCTAAATTGATTTATATATAGGGGTGATTTACTGAGTGCTTCTGTCCATCAGAGAAATATGCATCAGTTCAAGGGTGAATTCTGATCACCCATCCACTGGTCCAAAATGCACTTAAATAATGATAGGGAGGCAGTCTGCTTCCTGCTTGTTCCACAGAACGGGGATTTTCTGAGAAACATATCTATCTCTTCAACATGTCCTATTTATGTCACAAGTGAAATTTAGGTCTTTTGATTAAGTAGTTCTGATGCTGTTTACCTTTGCATATATGCAAAGATTCATCAAAACAAGGTCCAGGGATGCATTGTATGTTAGGTAAAGATGACCTCACGGTAGTCTGTATGATACAGAGAAAAGACACAGCACTTTGAGATCAATGAAAATCTTTAACTAGCTAAAGAGACTTTGGGCTGCATGGTAAACAGAATTAAGAGAGGATGTGAGAAAATATAAAGAACAAAAAACACAGGTTTTTGAAAGGTATAAAAAGAAACATGGACATGGGAAAGAAAAAGAGATGTGGTGCCATATATACGCAAAGGAAAAAGCCAAACGAATCAATACAAAAAATGCAGCTCCAGAATTATTTGAAGAGAAATACAGGCAAAGACTCCTGGATATATTAAATTTCACCATTCAATAAATAAGATGACAAAAGGGGATGTAGAAAAGATGATTAATGATGTAGAAATGAAACAAAAACTGAAATGATAGACCATCTGCAAAATGAATGGTCTAGTGTGGAAACTTCAACACAGATAATGTTGCCAACATGATGGATCAATGGGTCCCCAGATGCATCTGAAGAGAAGCCCTCTGTAGAAGACTCACACATGAAAGTCCAACTGAAGTTGTACAGCAAGGGAAGGAAAGCACAGTTGTGTACTCTTACCATAAATGTAGATGTTTGAGTGTGTTCATTGTTGCAGTCATCACTGTTGGGTTCTTCCTGCTGGCAGGCAGCCCTTGATCGGCCAGAGTCCCAAAGTCTGGGTCTGACATCGGCTGAGGTCGCTCCTTCCCTGACGACAGAGCACCAGGGGTATAAAGGCCTCAGACGATGCCATTTTCCTCAGTTTTTCTTGCCGCAGATGTCAGGTGCCCAAAAACAAAAGGCCACTAGCTTAGTCAGAAGAATAAGCATGCATCAAACTAGAACATAACCAAAAATCACCAGCAAATATACCTCAGAGGAAGAGTAGTGCTAAAGAAACACAGTCAGTACTCATAGAAATAGCAAAAGAGGTAATAGGAGGGAGGGTAACCCAGACTGCAACAGTGAACACACTCGAACATCTACATTTATGGTAAGAGTACACAACTGTACTATTTAAATCATGTTTCACTGTTGCAGTCATCACTGTCGGGTTGAATCCCAAAGCTAAGAAAGGGTGGTTGGACATGGTACAGAAGGGGCGGCAACAAGGCCCTGCAGATTTAGAGTAGAGAGGGAGGTTGTAGTGCTTAGAAAAGGTATGCACAGAACTCCAAGTAGCAGTTTCTAAGATTTCCTTGGTAGGAACTCCACGGAGGAAGGCTGCTGAAGTAGCAGCAGCTCTAGTAGAATGTGTCCTAATGTTAATAGGAACTGGTTTGCCATGGTGAGAGTAACAGAACCTGATGCAGTGGGCAATCCACTTAGAAATAGTTTGTTTAGTGATTGCTTTTCCCTGTGATTTAGCAGCATAGGCTACAAACAAACTGGTCAGTTTTCCTAACAATCCTGGTCCTGTCCAGGTAAAAGCGAAGCTGCCTGTGTATGTCTAAAGAATGCAAAATTCTCTCTCCTTCATTTTGAGTATTAGGATAGAAAGTAGGTAAATGAATAGTCTGATTCAAGGCTACTTTAGAAACCACCTTAGGCATAAAAGTGGGGTTAGTCCTCAGGGAAACCCTGTCCTGATGAAAAATAATGAAGGGTTCCACAGCCATGAGTGCTTGTAATTCCGAAACTCTTCTGGCAGAGGTTGTTGCTAAAAGAAGAGCAGTTTTCCATGATAAAAACTTTAAATCTGTGGTAGCCGCAGGTTCAAAAGGAGGCAGAGTTAGCTTTTCCAAAACATAGTTGAAATCCGAAGCGGGAACTGGAGCTCTTCTAGGGGGCCTTATATTATTTGCCCCCTGAGATATTGTTTAAGTAACGGATGAGAAAAAATTTGGGGATCCGTATTGTAGTGTGCAGAAATAACCGAGGCATGTATTTTGATAGATGAAAAAGATAGGCCCTTATGCAACATCTCTGTTAGGTATTGTAAAATCAGAGGAATGTTTGGAACTGTAGTATCAAAACCTGGGCCTGATTCCAGATGCAAAATCTTTTCCATTTTCCTGCATAAGATTTCCTGGTGCTGGGCCTTCTAGCTTCAAGAATTACATCCATTACCTGTTTGGTAAGGGTAGAATTGCTTATAGCCCCTGGATCCACCAGACTGCTAGATTCAGAGTTTTGACATGGCTTTACAGGATCTGGCCATCTTGTTGAGACAGTAGATGTGGAATTTGTGGTAGAATCCTGAGCTGACCCTGAGCCAAGTTCATCAGGGTTGAGTACCAGAATTGTCGAGGCCAGCTGGGAGCCAGTAGAATAATTTTTGGTTTGTCCTGTTTGATCTTCAGAAGTACCCTTGGTAGAAGAGGCAATGGAGGAAAAGCATACACTGAGAGGTTTTTCCAACTGAATGAGAGGGCATCCACTTTCCATGCCCGTTCGTGGTAGGTCCTCGTGCAGAATGTTTGAAGTTGGTGGTTTTGGGGGGATGCAAAGAGATCTATATCCGGGCACCCCCATGCCTCTGTTATCACCCTGAATATCTGAACATCCAACATCCATTCATGTGGATCTTAAAGGTTTCTGCTTAGACTGTCTGCCAGAGAGTTGTCTTTTCCTGGCAGAAATTGAGCTTGTAAATCTACCTTGTAGGCCAGTGCTGTGTTATGGCCAGGGGGTAAGAGTGGGAGCCTCCCTGTTTGTTTATGTACCACATCACTGTAGTGTTGTCTGTCTTTATCAGTAATTGCCCTGGTAGAATAATTTATTTTTATTTATTTATTTAAATTTGTTGTGGGTCCATTTTCAGTGGAGGCCCAGGGAGAAAAGCTCCACAGTAAAATAAACAGACAGCAGTTACATTGGATTACATAGCGATTAACAACTTAACATAGAAATTACTTACAACATATTTACAGATGAAGAACATAGTACATCAGTAGACAACTAGAATCTTTATCTGTGAAGTACATAACAGGCATTAACAAATGTAACAATGAGAAGTTCCTGCTGTATAATAAGTACTAGGCTTATGAGCATCTGAGCTTGCTATAATCAAGGTAGTTAGTGGAGTGGAAAGAAAGGTAGTAGTTGTATGGGTGGATGATATTAGAGTGGGAGTTGCAAGGGCATAGCCAGCATGTTTTTAGGTGCGCTTTTAATAAAGTTTTGAAGTTGGTGCATGATGGTACGGAGGTAATTGTGGGTGGGAGTGAGTTCCATAATTTGGCTATTATTCTATAAGATCCTTGAAAGCTGTCAGAGTATTCTGAACAGCTAGCATTTCCTTCAAATTTATGTGCAGGTGCATTTGGTCCTCTTCCCAGGCACCCTGAAGACATTTCCCTTGCATGTGGGTTCCCCATGCATAATCCGAAGCATCCGTCATTATCACTTTATTGGCTGGTGTGGGACAGAAAGGCTTTCCCTTGTTCTGGAGATAGGCCTCAGCCCACCAAAGAAATTTCCGCTGGAGGCAAGGCAAAATTGTGATCACTGTTTCCAAACTGTGGCAATGCTGAGACCTTACACTCTTGAGGTACCATTGTATTTTCCTCTTATGCAGTCTTGCATATGGTATTAGCAGAATGCAGGATGCCATGTAACCCAAGGCCTGCAGAATTTTTCTTGCAGTTAGCTGACTCTTTGAAGCCAGGTTTTTGAAAGAGGAAGCCAGTTGCACTTTTTTGTCTGGTGTCAAGTAAGCCATCTGGGTTGTAGTGTTTAAAAGACCACCCAAGAAAGTAATCTGTTGAGTGGGTACCAGGTTTGATTTTTTTAGGTTCACTGTAAACCCTAGACACCTGAGGAGATGCTACACAAAAACCAGATGCTGAAGTAAAGTCTCCTTGTTGTCCGCTTGCATGAGACAATCGTCCAGATAAGGGTATATTTGAATTCCCTTCTGTCTGCAAAATGCCATTACTGGTGCCAGACACTTGGTAAAGACCCTGGGCGCAGTAGATAAGCCAAAGGGCAGCGCAGAGAACTGGTAATGCTTCAAGCCCACTTTGAATCTGAGGTACCTTCTGCATTCCTACCTTATAGGAATATGCAGGTAAGCTTCTTCCAAGTCCAAAGTCACCATCCAAGCGCTCTTGCTCAGCATAGGCAGCAGCTGCTGCAGAGTGAGCATTTTGAATTTTGGTATATCCAGAAAGGTATTTAGTATGGAAAGGTCCAGAATTGGTCTCCATGTGTTTTCCTTCCTGGGAACCAAGAAAAGTCTTGAATAAAAACCTTGCCTATTTCTGTGTTTGGTACCAATACTATGGCCCTCATAACCATGAGGGACTGAACTTGCTTCCTGAGCCTCTGCCCATTGATGCGTTGGCAGGTCTGGCCATCCGTTCGGTTTTGGCAAGGTATGGAAATGAAACTTGTAACCCCTTAAAACTATGTCCAGAACACATTTGTCTTGGGTTATGTGGCTCCAATTGTGATGGAAAAGAGAAATTTTTCCCTCACAAAGGCGCTTCCAGGAGAGGAGCCCCTGGAGCTAATAAGGGAGAGTCATAAAGACTGTTTCCTGTAAGGTCGTGACCTATCTTTCCACCCTTGGGAGAGGGATCACTCCAGGTCTGTGCCTGTCCTCTACCTCTGGAACGCCTGTATCTGCCTCTCTGGGGTCTGTCCAAGGTCGGAAAGGACCAAAGCTTAGATGGTCAGTTCCTGCTAAATCTAGGTGGTTGCATCTGTAGAAAATCTTTAACCGTCTGCATAGATTTGGCCTTGTCTTCCATTTTCTTTAATACCTCCTCGGCTTTGACCCCAAACAAAACATTGTGCTGTAGAGGGGCATCCAACAGTTTTGCCTTAACCTGATCTGGCAAACTTTGCTCCCTTAACCAAGCATGCCTTCTAATAACTGTGCCAGTTGCTACAGCCCTGCAAGAAGCCTCCAAAGAATCAAAACCGCAATGCAGGGTATGTTTACCCACCTGCTCAATAGCATGCAATAAATCCTGTAACTCCTTATTTTCTGCACAACCAGAAACAGCTGACATCTTTTGTTTCAACACAGACAAAAGGTATTGCTGATATTTCAACTTATGAAATTGACAATTCAAAGCTCTAATAGACAACGTAGGAGAAGTCTAAACCTTTTTGCCCCATCTTTCCAAGGCTCTGGAGTCTCGGTCAGAGGGAATAAGGTTCTTAGCAGAGGCCGCTTTAACACCCTTAGGGCCCTGAGAAATAGTTTCTGGATCAGATGAAGGATTTTTAAAAAGGAATTTGTGAGAATCTGGAACCCTATAATACCTATCAGGTTTGACAGGAGCAGGAGGAAAGGAATCAGGAGAGAGGGTAGAGTCTGTAAAAGCATCATCCACAATGTCCAAGACAGGGGGGATAGCCAGGGGCCTATGCTGGGGGAGAAGAAGAAAATCTCTAAACTTTCTCTTGGATTAAGAGTATTCCTGCCCTTCCCAGTGGAAATGCTCTCTCATGTCATGCAAAGTTTCCCCAAAAGAATAATCTTCAGGAGGAGAAGCTGAAGGAAGGGATTATTCAGCATCAGAATCCTCATAAGGAGGGAAAGAATAATCCTGCTGAGAGGAAGAAGCAGAAGAAATTGAAACCTGATCTGATGAATCATAATCTGGCTCTTGCCTAGGCCTTTTGTCAGGAGGGCGATGGGAACCCCTGATCATAGTCAACAGGTCTTCGGCCATTTTAAGCATCTGTCCCTGAGGTCTAGGGCCCTGAACTGAAGAGGCCTGTGCATGTTTCTTTGTCTTTGCTGGAGCCTTAGTCTTTGTCTTTGTCTTTGACTGTAAAACTGAAGCCATCTTTACATGAAGCTGTGTAGGCCTGAAAACACCCTCAGAAGCCTGTGCCTGCACAGCGGCTCCGGACCATCTGAGGGAGCATTATCCGAAGGTCCGGTCCCTTGAAATTCTGAAGGCCTCATCGTTTCCTCGTGGGAGTCAGTATAGGTAAGCGGTTCAAAAGTGGCAGATGACAGGGGCTGCGAAAGCACCTCACTGATGACCGTCGAACCGGCAACTGGCTCTGGTAGAGAAATGCCATCCGTTTTGGACCTCAGAGGCCTGTCTTTATCTTTGCACCGTTTATGTGCTCCGGCCAGATAAGAATCCAATGACACATTGGAGTTAAATCTTCTCCCAAAATAATGGAAGGCAAAATCGTACCTGTGCTTAATAGTGCATTGGTTAAATCTAGCACAAAACCTACAACTAGCTGCATCGTGGTCAGGGCCTAGGCAAGGGATACAGTATGAATGAAAATCCTTATGAGGTATTTGCTTCCCACAAGAAATACAATTATTAACTTTTTCTGACATCAGACTGGAGCAAGAAAAAAGTTTCCCCAATGGGGTACTTAGCTTTAAGAAGAAGAAGTCTTCAGATAAATCACCAAAAGTGAAAAGGAGTTGGCCGGCCAGTACTTGCGAGCTGCTTTGCTTCGGGCACCACACGGCAAGAAAGACTGAGGAAAATGGCATTGGCTGAGGCCTTTATATCCCTGGCGCTCTGACGTCAGGGAAGGAGTGACCTCAGCCAACGTCAGACCCAGACTTTGGAACTCTGGCCGATTGAGGGCTGCCTGCCAGCAGGAAGAACCCAACAGTGATGACTGCAACAGTGAAACATGATGAACATCAGGAAACAGTGAAAACTCTGATGCAGGTAATATTGCAGCTTCATGGACCGGTGGGTCCCCATATGGAGGAGAAGCAGATGAAGCAGGATGTATCTGAAGAGGATATGTCACAGGCTAATGTTCTGGAACTTTCTGTAGAAGACTCATAGGAAACAGAGAGCAACAAAGATGATCACAGTACAGAAGAAAATGAAGGGAAGATCTGCTTGATTTAATAGAGATGTGTGTGTGTATATATATATATATATATATATATATATATATATATATATATATATATATATATATATATATATAAAATTTATTTATTTTACATTTGTTGACCGGGATAGTTCGACTGGATACTTGTCCATTTTCAGTGGAGGCCCAGGGAGTAAAGTTCCAAACTTACAAACAGATAAAGACAAGCAAGTTACAGTATATGCACAGACATATTGTATTAACATACAAGTTACAGTCTCACATTTCAAGCCTATGAAAAATACAGTTTGTATTTAGTAATATATACAAATATGTTACAGTTTCTCTTATCAAACCTACAGGTGCAGCTGTATACAAAGTATCAGCAGAGATGTTACAGTTTCTCTTTTCAAACCTTTTAGTGTAAGAGGTTAGTCACTGTGAATAAAAAATTGCAGGGATATGGAAGTAGATGAGGCTTTAGTCAGGGTTAGAGCAAAGACATAACCAGTGAGTTTTAAAATACTGGTTTGGATTTTTTTGAACTGATTAAGGGGGGCTATAGTGTAAGGCCAGTTGGGAGAGAATTCCAGGTTTCGCCTACTGAATTTGCAAACAAAGATTCTTCAGGTAGGTTGTTAGCTTAAACAAATTGAAACAAAAGTTTTGTAGTGGTACGAAGTGGCCTAGCATTTTTGTAGGGATGGATAATGTTTTTAAGGGAGGGCGTTTTTTTCTGGATGGTTAATAACCTTGAATGCTACAGTAAGTTGTTTATATTGAATTAGCCTGAGGAGTTCTAGCCATCTAAAGAGGTTTAGGTTTTGACAATGGTGTGTCCTGGAGGGAGTTCCTTTGACAAACCTGGCAATTTGATTGTAGCAGCTAGAGCCTTTGCTGAGATCAGTTTTGTTCAAGTTAGTGAGTATTGGTGAGGCATTGAGTAGAGTTGAAAGAAGATGGGTACAGGCAATGGCAGTCCTAGCTAGAGGGGTGAGAAAAGGTTTGTTTTTGTACAGGGAGCCAAGTTTTTTGCTAACGTTTTAATAGTTTGGTTTACATGCATATCATATTTGAGGTTGTTGTCTATTATAACACCCAGGAGTTTGGTATACATATCTGGTGAGATTATTGTCTCATTGTTAGATGTTATAGAAATGAAGGTTGAGAGGATTTGTGAGTAGGAGAGAAGAGCAATAGCTTTGTTTTATTAGGGTTTAATATCAGCTGTTGATTAGAGATCCAGTTTTCCAGTGTATTAAAGGTTTTCTGGGTTAAACTAAGGAGATCTGTAGGGATAGAGGCTGAGCAAATCAGGGTGGAGTCATCGGCATATTGTATACAGGTTGTATCTGGGATTACAGTGTGGAAGGCATAGATAAAGAGGCAGAAAAGAAGGGGCCCTAATATGGAGCCCTGAGGGACACCAAGGGTAATGGGGAGAAGGGTGGAGGTTTGTCCTGCCAAAGGACAGCCTGCTGTCTTCCACTAAAATAAGATTGAAACCATTTTATGGCATGGTTGTTTAGGGCTATTTTATTTAGGATAAGTAAGAGTAGCTGGTGGTTAACCATGTTGAAGGCCTTGGAAAGATCGAGAAACAGGGCAGAAGATAGTTTGTTGTTGTTACGGTTGGAATTTATGACATTAGAAAAGGAGAAGAGGTCAGAGGTGCTACCGTGCTGTGGTCTGAACCCACGCTGGGAGGGGTTCAGACTAAGGTCAGATGGCCAGAAGATTGTGTTGAATAAGGTAGTGTAAGAGTTGTTTATGGATGCACTTTTCCATAATTTCAGGTAGAGGGGAAAGGATAGCTATTGGTCTATAGTTTGAAAGCTCAGTGCAGCTGCCTCCTTTGTGGAGTGGTATGACATGTGATATTTTCCAGATAGAGGAGATAGAGGCTTCAGTTATGGTTCTGTTTATCAAAATAGAGACAGGGTATGCTATAACAGCAGCAGCTTTTAGCAGGTAGTCTGCAAGGAGGAGGTCAGCTGAAAGGGTGGTTGGTTTGAGTTTTTTAATTAGGGCTCTAATAAGTGAAATCGGAACTTTTTGAAAGCTAAAGGAGAGAATGTCATTGGGTTTAGGGGTTTCAGTGTTAGGACAAGTGGGTTTAAGTTTGCTAGCAAGGGCCTGGATGGTTTCTGTAAAGAAAGTGTTGAAGGTGTTGGCAATGGACTCTGGTGATTTTTGGGTTGGGGCTGAGGGGGTTGGAGTTGTGGATTGCCCTGGGTGGAAGAGTTTGTTAATACCAGCCCAGAACATCTGTGGTTTGTTGTGGTGTTTCAGCTGTAGATGGCAGAAATTGTTTTTTTTTTTGTCTAGTAATATGGATTCTTTTGTATCATTCCTATACTATCGAAATTTGAGTTGATCTTGTGGGGCTTTAGAGGAGCACCAGGTGTTCCAGACATTATTTCTTTGGGTGATCCTTAGGTTGGTTAATTTAGTGAGCAAGGGGGCAACTTTTATTTTAATTCTAATAGGGCGTGCAGGTGCATGGTTTTCAAGGATGGCCATGAATGTGTTATTATGTGTTATCTAGTGGTAGCTGTTTTAGAATTGACCAATTGCAAAGTTCTTCTAAGAATTTATTAAGGATGAAGTTTTTGTTATTTCTTATTGTTTTTTTAGGTGGGTAGATGTGGACATTCAACTTTATGCCTAATAGTATACAGTACGAAATGGTCACTTAGATCTTGAGGGAGAGTACCTGATTTGTACATGTGGTGGGGACTATTAATTAGTATCCAGTCCAGGATAGTTTCTTTATTGTTAGGCTTGCTGATCCTAGTACTGGAGGTTATAGTTTGTGTAAAACAATGTAGGTTTACATGGGTGGTTGGGGTGTCTGCAGTGCAGGTATTCCAATCTATATTAAGGTCCCCTAGAACAATGGTATCTTGGGGGGTTGGCATTGGATATCCAGTAGAGGATTTCTTCTAGGGTCCTTGAGTTATTACCTGGGGGAATATAGACACATACTATGTTTATACATTTGTTTTTATTTATTTGTAGTTTGGAAATCATAATTTCTGCTTTGTTAAATATAGGTGGTTGAAGGTTGTCTAAGTAACATTTAGGGTGGTTTTATAGAGAACAGCAACCCCTCCCCCTTTCCTGGTAGTACGATCTTGCCTGAGTATATTATACCCCTGGAGGTAGAATTTCATTATCTTGCATAGCTGGTTTTAACCATGTTTCGGTGAGACAAAGTATGTTGGGGGTGTAGGTTGTCAGGAGGGCATAGAGGTTGTGGACCTTATTGTAGATTACAGAAAGTGAGACCCACGATGTTAGAAGATTGGTAAAATGGAAAAATACAGTAATGAGGACTACTAAGGGAAATTCATGTGGTATTACAATGCTGCTAAAGTCTTACTACAAAAATGTAGAATAACAAAGAAAAGGAAGGGAACAAGCAGAATATCACTACAGAATCATAGAAAAGGAAGGGAACAAGCAGAATATCACTACGGAATCATTGAAAAGGAAGGGAACAAGTAGAATATCACTACAGAGTCATTGAAAAGGAAGGGAACAAGTAGAATATCACT
>NC_056750.1:78659864-78724864 GCF_019279795.1 Protopterus annectens
AGAATATCACTACAGAGTCATTGAAAAGGAAGGGAACAAGTAGAATATCACTACGGAATCAAGGAAAAGGAAGGGAACAAGTAGAATATGACTACGGAATCATTGAAAAGGAAGGGAACAAGCAGAATATCACTACAGAATCATTGAAAAGGAAGGGAACATGTAGAATATGACTACGGAATCATTGAAAAGGAAGGGAACAAGTAGAATATCACTACGGAATCATTGAAAAGGAAGGGAACAAGTAGAATATCACTACGGAATCAAGGAAAAGGAAGGGAACAAGTAGAATATCACTACAGAATCAAGGAAAAGGAAGGGAACAAGTAGAATATCACTACAGAATCAAGGAAAAGGAAGGGAACAAGTAGAATATCACTATGGAATCAAGGAAAAGGAAGGGAACAAGTAGAATATCACTACGGAATCATTGAAAAGGAAGGGAACAAGTAGAATATAAACTATAAACCAAGAAATCAAAAAATAGTCATAGAGAAACAGACTACTGACTCTTGTCCATTTCCCAGGTGTATCAGGTTCAACAGGATCCTGAAAATCTCCAAAGTCTTCCTGAGTTTGAGATTAAGGAAGACCATTGTGAGCCCTTGTCCCTGACCCTTTCAATGAGATGCCATGTATCCCATGACATCTTTGATTATCCTGATGCTTTGGCTAGGGACACAGACTTAGGTATGTGCTTGTGCAGAATAATATGGCTTTTGGATCTTCTCCCTTAAGGAGGCACTACAAAATAAGGTCCTGAGTTCCCGGTTCGTGGAGATAGGCTGTTTGACCAGTGTACTCAAGATGGGTTTGATGACCTGAAGAGGAAGCAGGTTACCATTTCTGTGAATGTCCTCTGTAATTGCCCTCAGCCTGGCTACCATTTCTGTGAAGATCATCTATAAACACCCTCACTGTGAAGCTCCTCTATAAACACCCACAGCCTGGCTACCATTTTTGTGAAGGTCCTCTATAAACACCCTCAGCCTGGCTACCA
Source organism: Protopterus annectens (assembly GCF_019279795.1). NCBI lineage: Eukaryota > Metazoa > Chordata > Ceratodontiformes > Protopteridae > Protopterus > Protopterus annectens. Next base: position 78,660,865 of record NC_056750.1, read on the forward strand.
TTTCTGTGAAGGTCTTCTACAAACACCCTCATCCTGGCTACCATTTCTGTGAGGGTCCTCTGTAACTGCCCAGAGCCTGGCTACCATTTCTGTGAAGATCCTCTATAAACACCCTCACCGTGAAGATCCTCTATAAACACCCTCAGCCTGGCTACCATTTCTGTGAAGGTCCTCTGTAATCGCCCTCAGCCTGGCTACCATTTCTGTGAAGGTTCTCTATAAACACCCCCAGCCTGGCTACCATTTCTGTGAAGGTCCTCTATAAACATCTTCAGCCTGGCTACCATTTCTGTGAAGGTCCTCTATAAACACCCTCAGCCTGGCTGCCATTTCTGTGAAGGTCCTATATAAACACCCCAGCCTGGTTACCATTTCTGTGAAAGTCCTCTATAAACACCCTCAGCCTGGCTACCATTTATGTAAAGGTCCTCTATAAACACCCTCAGCCTGGCTACCATTTCTGTGAAGGTCCTCTACAAACACCCTCAGTCTGGCTACCATTTCTGTGAAGGTCCTCTATAAACACCCTCAGCCTGGCTACCATTTCTGTGAAGGTTCTCTGTAAACACCCTCAGCCCGGCTGCCATTTCTGTGAAGGTCCTCTATAAACACCCACGCCCTGCCAGGTTATCATCTTCTGCTAAGGCAAACCAAACTCAGAAGAAGAAAAAGCCTTTTTGATATAAAAAGAGGGCCTTCAGTTGTCATGCAGTAATTTCAAGTCCAAGCTGTTCTGGCCAGGGTGCTGACTTCCTCTGCAGGTTTACAGCAGACCTGACTATTGTCTATGGCTGCCTCTTTAAAGAGTGGTTCTCTGAGACTGCCCCAGCTTGAAGTACCACCATGGAAAAAAAAACACTGGATTACAGATATAGTCAGCCTCAGACACACCCTAGAACTAGAGCTCATGGATTATCCCCATAAATTGTTCCACTGGCAGACTACTTCCTGTCAAGAAACAGGCCCAGATTTAACTGCTTAATGGAGCAGAAGATGGGTTGCCTACTGATGACCAGACCTTGGAAGCCCCATACAGAGAATCACTGGAAGCAGATTGGTGGTGTCTCTCCTGTGCACATAGTCCGGGGGGGGGGATTTTTAAATTGGTAGAAACCCTCTCTAATCTCGTCTAAGAGAAAGATCTTCATGGAGGTATTGTTGGACACTGTTCAATAGCAGTAATTCCTGAGCAAGAAAAAATCCTTTCACAGGTTTGCTCTACTGGATGAGATTGAGAACACAATGCACAATACAGAGTATAATGCACAATGCAGAGTATAATCACAGGTTTTCTTGCACCTGCTGGGCTTAGTGATGGCTACAAACTTCAAGGTGCTGTTTGCAGAGCTGGAGGTGCACATGTTGCAATGGACAGTGGAGTGCCAGTGGTTTCAGAGCCATAAGAAACTCACCAATCAATGCTTCACTAGTAAGATGAGAATCTGCCACAGGGTCCCAGATGGTTCTGAGTTTGTGGTGCCTTGGAAAGAGCGATCTACATTAACAATCAATAATCATAAATAATAATAATTATTGCAATATGTGTTTAAATATTTTAGCATAAGCTTATTTTAATCATGCCGTTTCTCAAAAAAGGACTGGTTTCATTTAAATTCCTGGATTTTTTAAAACCCTTGATGGTTTAATTTAAGATTATTTACTATTTAACTAAGTTGCTTTTCTATTGGATGTTAACTGATGGATTTTAATATATATATTTCCTACATTAAGGAAATGTATATCAGTTCTGAAGAAGTTCATTTGTTTCAACGGAAGTGCTCAACTGTTGTAATAAACTATGTGTGTACTATCATACTATCATCATCTTGTTCCTGGTACTTGGCTGGTACTGTTAGTGGAACCAAGGCAGTGTGCTTATTTTGTTATTAGTGCTTGGACTCTGCCTTTAGCCACTTTTTTGTTGATTTGATTGCCAGAACCTTACTCTTTTTCTTAGCGAGAGATAAAATACAGTGGCCTATAGTCTCTTGCATTTCTTTGTATTCTCTTGCATTTAGAAACAAATTATGTTATTGACCAATGCCAGCAAGGGGTTGCTCCTTTTAACCAATGCCAGCAAGGGGCTGCTCCTTTTGACCAATGCCAGCAAGGGGCTGCTCCTTTTGACCAATGCCAGCAAGGGGTTGCTCCTTTTGACCAATGCCAGCAAGGGGCTGCTCCTTTTGACCAATGCCAGCAAGGGCTGCTCCTTTCCATTAATTCACCCTTCTGAAAAGCTGAATATTCAATGAGTTTATTATTTTATAAGCCCATTGTCTAAGATATATTAACTCACAACTATTCAGTGTGTGTCATGTCCATAATATGGCATGTGACATACCCTATTTTGTGGTGTAATGCCCTCCCTGCAGATATTAGGGACCCTTCTTACTCTGTCATTAAACTAAATTGATAATGTCACATTCCATGTTATTATTATTATTCCAAACGTATGGTAATCCAAAGGGTTGCTTATATTGCTTTTATTAATTTATTGCACTATTGTTTTGTGCTTACAAATAAGCACATTAATCAATTTGAATATGAATTATGGAAATACAGTTCCTATGACAGCTATGGAAACAGAATTGCAGTAGATAGTAAAGACAATCACAGTACCTTCTATAGTTATGTAAACAATCTCCACGGCAATACCCAGATTTGCTCTGAGCTACTGCACAATGGTAGCTCCTATACTGAGCCAACAGATATTGCCAACATACTGGCCAACAGATTCAGTGCCAACTTTACCCCTTTCTCCCCCCAAAGGACCAGTCACAATACCAGTAGATTGCCAGGCACCCAGTATTACTGCTGCACAGGTTAAAACAGCACTGTCCAAGGCCAATAATACAGCTTCTATGGGACCTGACAATATCCCTGTCTGTGTTCTACATGAACTACAGAGTGAACTGGCACCTCACCTGTGTGCCCTGTTCAATCACAACCTCACCTCAGGCTTTGTCCCTATCGAATGGTGCACTGCTACGCTCATCCCTGGGAACTATCACCCCATTAGCCTGATGAGTCTGGTATGCAAAGCTATGGAATGCATCATCATGGACCTAATAAACAAGGATATAGGCAATCTCCAAACTCTGGATCCCACACAGTTTGGTCTTGTGAAGGGTAGATCATGCCTGCTCAGCCTGGTTGACTTCTTTGAGTCAGTCACCAGAGCTGTGGAAGAAGGCAAGGTGGTTCATACAGCCTACCTTGATCTGGCCAAGGCCTTTGATACAATTCCTCACTCAGAATCATAGAAAAACTCAGTAAGCTAGGCATCAACCCCTATATTACTAGGTGGGTTGCAAACTGTCTCACAAATAGAACCCACAGTGTGAAAGTAGTTGAATCCAAATCAGACTGTTGACCAGTCACGAGTGGAGTTCCAGAGGAATCGGTCCTGGGTCCTCTCCTGTTTAACATCTACATCTCTGAAGTTCCAGACAACATGAAGGGACTCTGGCTGACAAAGTTCGCAGATGACTGCAAGTTGGGAGCTGTTATTAACTTCCCAAGTGATGTTGGCATCCTACAGAAAGGCCTCAATTTGACCAACGACTGGTGTCAGAACTATGGCCTTAAGATCAATGTCAAAAGATGTGTCATCATCCCCTTTGGGACAAACCCGGTTCCCATGAATTACCACATTGATGGTAGTCCACTGAACTCAGAAGGTGTTATAAAAGATCTGGGAACACAGGTTGACAGCAACATCTCTTTTGACCACCACATTGCCACTGTGGTCAGAAAGTCCTTCTATGTGGCACATCTCATTACTAAGGGTTTTGCATCCAGGAAGAAATAGGTCATTGTCTCCCTCTACTCTTTCCTCATTAGGCCAATCATCGAGTACAATGCCCCATTTGGCATGTACCTCACTAGACATCTGCAACAACTGGATAGTCCACAAAAGTACCTCACAAAGAGGATCCTAGGTCTTAAACACTTGTCCTATATGGACAGCCTCAAAAAAACTCCAACTATTCTCTGTCTCATATCGCCTACTTAGAGGTGATCTCTGCTTGACTTACAAAGCCATGTCTAACCCAGCTCTGTTAGAAAGGCTACATCTAAAGAAAACCCAATCCCTCCACACCACATGCTTCAGAGACCTCAACCTCATTACCACAATCAACAGAACATGCTGGAGGGACAGGTTCATAACCCAGCGACTGCCCATGCTCTGGAATAGACGTCCCATACATGTCAAACAGAGCACCTCACTGACCTTTTTCAAGAGAAATCTTGATGAGTGGTTGGGAAATAGAAAATTCACCCCGGGGATCACTCCAGTGGCTCTACTCGACAGAGGCACTGGGAACTAAGGTCGGGTGGCACGATGCCAGAGCACTTCTATGGGCTAGGCTTGTAAAAGCTCCAGGGCGATTAGCCTCGTATACACCTATGAACTTATGAGCCTGTGGGACAATTTGAGATTATTTTTTTAACTTGCACTCCTTCGTGTGCTTTCTTCTGCCTGCTGCCTTATCTTACCATAATTAAAACCTAGCATTAAATCAGGCATAACATGATATGTCTAAAACTACATCAAGGTCTCCTAATGGATGTCCTTCATCTCTCACTTATTTTTTCTAGGTGTCGACTGAAAATGGCCCTTGCCCTGTAGGCAATCTTGCACCTAAAGAAAGAAACAAACAAACAAGCAAACAAATCTGCAATTTTATAATGGCAAAATACAGGTCTGACAATTATCTTTTAGCAGACAAGCTAGCAGTGAATCCAGTTATTATATCAAAGACTGTGACCAGGTTTCTGATCATAAACAAGTTATTATGGATGCCAAGAAATTCAACTCAAGATCTTGGCTTCCTTGTCAAGAACACGTAACTTTTTTATGATTAGACACCCAATCATAATTCGTTGTAGTGAATGGAGCTTTACCTGCTCCATGTATTTACTACCAGTTGCAGAAAATTTAAAAAAGTGTTGGGAGCATATTGTAATTTACTGATTTTTAAAGCCACAGAAGGCTGGTAAAACACTTAGCATTGCCAAACAGACAGCAGGCAGTAACTGTGACCCTCTTAAGAGTGAAAGACTTTAAATGCTGTTAGACACTTCGTTCTTCCACGTTTTGTTTTTAAATGTGGCATATGGAAGTAGCTAACAGATTTCAAAGTTCTTTTACCATTTGCCACTGATGTTTGCTCACTGTCCACTGTTAGTGCTTAGCATGAGCTCTTAAGCATGGTTAACAAGTTTTTCTTAAGCACTTTTCAGTACCATTATGATCATGTCTCATGTTAGTAACTTCTGAAAAGTAATTAACAAATTTATCTTTTTTACAATTTCAGAATGCAATCATGGTGTTCTGTATACTATATAATTCTTGTAACTGCATGAGGACGTAAAGTCATATACGAGAATCAGGTTAATTACAGAGATGCTCATTGCCTGTCTCATATTACCGATCCTGACACATATAGCAACGATGTACCATCACCTGACAGCATCATACACATCCATAACATCTGAAGTATAAACTAGGGTCATACATATAGAAAACATAACATGTTCACAGCTGGGATTAAAAGAAAAAAAAGACAGACGTTGCATCTCTACAGTGAGATGTCACATAGCAACCATTCAGATTTCTTAGCAACCAAACTGTACATCTGTGACATTCCCACATATTGAATTCATACTGCAGAAAAAATAAATGGAAAATATGAAAGAAAAAGAAAGGAAAGAAATACTGTAAGGTTAAAAAAAGAATTTGGGCACTGCATGCTTTAGACAATGATCTCTGCTATAACAGCATCATCAAGGATTTATTCTTCTTGAAAGGTGTAAGTAATAAAACATAATCTCTGACTCCCACATATTAACGATATACTGCTGCAATGGTAAATAAGAAAAAAGTAAAGTTAAAAAAGAATTTGGTATTATACATTGTAAACAGTAATCAGCTGTGACAACATTAAAATGGGAATTCTTCTTGAGTCATGTACGTAATAACTATGACCTTTCAGGCTTCGAGTTCAGGGTCGTGATTGTTATGCACACAGCTCCAAATGAGTAATTTCCATATGAGTGCCATTGTGGTAGGTATTCTACATGTCGATGTTCTAGATAAAAAGAAACAGAAGTGAAATGGCACTTTCTTCTGAATTAACCATTCATATTCAAATCAGTGAAAAGAAAAACTACCATAAAACACACTGAATTACAGAATGGAAGAGAAAATTGGGGAAAAGGAAGGGGACGTACTTGGATTTCCAAAGAGGGTGAGGACAAGAGAATCATGTCAAGTCACTGAACAACTATACATCAAAACAAGTTTGGCTGAAAAAAATATATATATTTTATACGTGGAGCTATTCCCTTCAAGCCTTCTTAAATATTATAATTAACTCTGAGGCTGCCATCTGACCCCTTCTCTTGACTATTTGCCCCCCATTTTGCTTTCTCCTCCTTCATTATCTCCTGGTTATCTTCCATTCCTCTGCTTCTAGCTTCGATCATTCTGTCTACTGTCTTACTTTCCTGCATACATCTGAATATGTCTGTCTATGACCAACTGTTCCTTGTGTGTACCCTGCCTGTATTTCTCCACCCTGGTCTGTCTGCTGTCCGTCATTCATCTTCATTTATGCAGGCTTTCTTGGCATCTTCCCACTTTAGTAGCCAGCCAACTGCCATCTCTAGATCTCATATTTTCCGAGAAGTCCCCCAGTCTTCTGCAAACCCCATATCCTCCTCCATCCAAAACTTTGGCCCAACATTCTGAATGCTTCATCCACTCTCTTTTGCTCAAATTTCTTTGGCCTTCCCTGCTTGCCTCCTCCTACAACATCCTTTTACTCTTCTAGAATACTTTCCATTTTTCATAATGTACTCATGTCTATGTATTAGTCAAAACTACTTTTGTTTGTCATCTGCATGCTGTTATTTTCCTTTGCCTGCTAACTCTTCATTCTGTTCCTGCTTCTGAGTTCAACTAGGTTAACAATCATGTAAGGTGTGTGCATGCAATCATGTAAGGTGTGTGCATGCAATCATGTAAGGTGTGTGCATGCAATCATGTAAGGTGTGTGCATGCAATCATGTAAGGTATGTGCATGCAATCATGTAAGGTGTGTGCATGCAATCATGTAAGGTGTGTGCATGGTCTAACATGACTCATGTTAGGCCATCACTCAAAGGGACATTTATTCTCCCTTACTTAAAAACCTGCATAACAAATCATTTCTCTAAATTATTGGGAAGAAATAGTGATGGATATAATAAAATGTTTCAAGAGGTTTCCCCTTCACTTGCTCAAGATGTTTTTTTACTTGCTTGTTCTTTTCACTTGCTACTTAATTGAGCAATTTTTTGGGCTCAGAATGTATACTTTATATATACTCCAGTGTCAAAGACCCCTGAGGAAAGAGTTACACTGTTTCTTTCATTTTTAATTCTTTACATCCCCCATGTTGGAGTCAGCTCATCATGAAAATATATGCAAAAGGGGGGATATGGGGATTCAGACCCTTACATGTGGGTACAGTGGGGCTTAGTCCTTGCAGAAAATGTAGACTGTTTTGTTTTATGTATTTTTGTATACTATCTCATTTAGCTTGTTGGAGTGTTTGTGTACTACAGCTAAGGGGTCTAGTGTCATTATGTTTGAAAGTATGTCTATACAGATGATTTATCTTGAATACATATAGAAGACCCTATATAATGTCCTATAATGTCTCTTTATAATACTGTATCATACTTACTGATGTGATAAACAGAAGAGTACAAGTTTTGAATATACCTTTAAAATGTCAAATTCAAATTGATGTATAGTAGTGCTTTAGTCATATCACTAATTCAGCATTGTATCAAATATTGTATTTGCATTACACAGCAGGCATAAAGATGCTAATTTCATAGGGCTGTAAACATACAGTAATCTCTACCATTCAGAGTGGTTGGATGAGCATTTGACAATAGGAGGTGTTGCCAGCTATGCCAGGAGAAGTAGGGCAGTAGATGTGTAACATATGCTATCATAAGCTAGCTGGAATTTTTGTAAACAATTATATGTCATTTGTATATCAAATTCATTTGTACAGATGTTTGTGATGAAAATGCATTTGTGAGGTTTGCATGTGTTGAAAATGCACTAACAGTGTGCCCTGCTGGAGAGAAAAGAAATGTACATGTATTATTTAACTGAATTAAATGTATTTGTTTTAACAGAGGATACTGGCAGAGAAGAGGTTAATCACAATACAGCTGCAGCAAACTTTGAAAAATAGTTGAAATTAAATTAGGCAATAAAGATTGTATCTTACAGTTCCATTTGCAGCCAGAGAAAAAATATCTGGGAAACCAAGTATTAGAAAGCCTTCTTTGTTGTCTCTAGCAGATAGCCAACTGCTACTCTGGGAGGAGTAGAAGTGTTAAAATGGTTTTATGATTTCCAGGAGCAACAGCAAATCTAAGCAAAGCTCTATCTGTGTGTATGGTAACATATAGGTGCTAAATCCTGACAGCTTCTAGCAATGGGGATTGCATGAGAACCAGAAGTCAGATGACCAGATGTATGTGATATAATTCTGTACAGAAATAATATTTTAATATTAGTGGAAACTAAAGTGTCAGGACAAGTTTGTTCTTGGAACCTGACAAAGGAGGAAGACCACTCACCCACTTTATCTTTCCTTTCACTACTAAGTGACCAGAGACTAGTATTCTTTAGATTAGTTAGGAAAATATAGGGAGAATAGTTAAGTATTGTTTTTATGTAACTGTGTGAATCTTTCCTGCTGTGTTATTTTTTAAATATTTCCTGTGATTGAAAGTCTAGTGTTTACTGTAAACAGATATTTTGTATGTTCGTGTTCTTTTGCTATTTATTATTAAATATATTTAAACTTCTCAGTATGGCTGATCCTTTAGAGAAAATATTTGAGCTTTGAGAGTACTTGCAGAAATTTATTTGGTGATAACTGTGGCCACTCCTGAAAGCTTGGCTGTTTGGTCAACATTACCATTTGTATTAATATCAACTTCACTCGGTATAATTGGATATCCTTTTAAGAGCCATACAGTAACTGACTGGTGGCAGTGAATCTACCTTATAGTCTGGGCAAAGTTGCTAGAGCAGGTAATCTGTTCCAGCCTTTCCCAGGTGTGTGTGTGTGTGTGTGTGTGTGTGTGTGTGTGTGTGTGTGTGTGTGTGTGTGTGTGTGTTTGTGTGGAAATTAAATCTCAAAGAGTGTGTGTCAGCTACAGGGAGCAGGGACATAAAGTACTGGTTTCACAGAGAGAGAATGCTGAACACAGCTGTGCCAGTGAATAGCCTTACTGAGGACCTGGGAAGAGACAGATATAAAGAAATCCAGCCCCAGGGCCAACTGTGTTCCCTGTGTGCTCTTAAGAGAAATTGTGCTTGATGCAGAGAGGTCTGCTTCTGGAAATACTGAGTGTATTCATTTGTATTCCAATTAAACATCCCTCTCTAGTAACAGTGGTGAGAATTCAGGCTCCTTGATTACTGGCCCAGAGTGGGGGCATCATATATTGCTGAGCAGTGCTGTGGATATTTAACTTCCATAGCCTGTAAGCAGTTGTCACTAAAGGTGTGCATTCTCTTAGCAGCCACGTGGTAAACATTCAAAAATTTCATTTCACAATAGTTGTATTTCATTTTTTTTGTTAGTTTACTTTAGTCAGGGAAAACAGGCAAATATGTCAGCAAAGGATTATGGCAAGCTGACAAAGAACCATTTGGCCAAGATGTGCGAAGGAGTCGTGCATGCCAACCTGAGTAAAGAGGAATTGGTTTCACCTTTAGTTGCAGCCCAGACCAGCAACCAGGAGAAGTTCCAGTTTGGTGATGGGGATTTGCAGGCCTCAAAAACAGGACAGTTCACCTTTTCCTCAGAGGACTTAAAAATCCAACTGGAGTTAAAGAGACTTGAACTGGAGGGCAATTGTATGGAACTAAACTCAGCAGAAAGACTACGGCATTTGGAGGTCAAAGTAGAATCAGCGGAGAGACTGTGGCATTTGGAGGTCGAAGTAGAATCAGCAGAGAGACTGCGGCATTTGGAGGTCGAAGTAGAATCAGCAGAGAGACTGCGGCATTTGGAGGTCGAAGTAGAATCAGCAGAGAGACTATGGCCTTTGGAGGTCAAAGTGGAATCAGCAGAGAGACTGCGGCATTTGGAGGTCAAAGTAGAATCAGCAGAGAGACTGCGGCATTTGGAGGTCGAAGTAGAATCAGCAGAGAGACTGCGACATTTGGAGGTCGAAGTAGAATCAGCAGAGAGACTGCGGCATTTGGAGGTCGAAGTAGAATCAGCAGAGAGACTGCGGCATTTGGAGGTCGAAGTAGAATCAGCAGAGAGACTGCGGTTTTAGAAGCTGAAGAAAATGAAAAGTGGCATCAACATGAGAGAGCGATGGTGACCCTTCACCAGGGTCATGGAGGTAATGGGGTAGGGAATAACTGAACCCCAGAAACAATAAAGGTCAGTGCATTTCTTCCACGGTTTACAGAGAGTGATACTTTTGATAGTTTTATTCATATATTTGAAGGGGTATTTAAGCAGTATAAAGTTGACCATGGGCTCTGGTATGGTTCCTGACCCCCTTACTCAGTGGTAAAGCTGTAACTGCTGTTTCTAAATTGTCTAACATTGATTGTTTAAACTATGAAAAAGTAAAGAAATACTTCTTGAATGTTTTAAGTTAGCACCTGAAGCTTACAGAAAAAAAAGTTTTGTGAGCATAGACGCAAGGCGGATAAAGATTGTGTGTGATTATATTGCTGAGTTAAGCACTTATTTTCATAGTTGGGTGAGTGGATGTCAGGTCACTACTTTTGAAGGGCTGGCAGACCTTTTGGTGAGGAAACAAGCCCTTAACACTTTTCCTAAGGATATGAGAATCTGGTTGGCAGACCAAGAGTGCAGCTCTGCAGATGATCTGGGGAAAAAGGAGGATCTCTACTTAGCAAGCAGGGCATCAATGCACAGGAAAGGGATACCCAGTGCTGCACATGGATATAAGGGAACCCATGGTGGGCAGCCTAAGCCACCCCAACAGAGTCCACCAGTAACAGGAGAAGCCACTAGTTCAGGTACATGGCCAGGATCAAGGGTCAACTATTTTAAATGTAACCAGTGGGACCATACATTATGTAGATGCCCATGGAGGCAAGGTGGGGAAAAAAAGATGGGACAGCAAGCAAATGAGAATGACAGTATGCCAGTGATAAGTTGTCTGGAAATAGCAGAGGCACCAAACTATCACAAGAGGTTTTATCCTATCTTAGTGGATGGAAAACAGGCCACTACTAAGAGAGACACAGCCTCTGACATAACCATTGTGAAGTCTGCAATGGTTAAAGATGAGCAGTAGTTGCTCGGATAGTCTACTCTAGTCAGAGCTTTTGGAGGGACCCCATTCCAAATATCTTTGGCCAGGGTTCACCTTGACTGGGAGGGTGGAAAAGGAAGCAAGCAAGTAGGTGTGTTTGAGGATATCCCTGCAGATGTCCTGATAGGGAATGATTTTGATAATGCAGTACCTTGTAAGCATGCAGTTACATGCAGTCAGGTTTGGAGACAGGTAGGTGGGTCTGGTAGTCTACGGGAGATGCCAGACAGACATCACACCTGAAGCCAGGGCTTTTGGTGTGGCTATTTCAGGGACAGAGCTACCCTGTAGCATTGAAGCTGAAGGTGCGCCACATATGCTGGTAGGTACTGATGTTCCCTTGGACAGAGTGAATGCAAGGGCAGAGTACAGTGGTAGTACCCAGGCTGACAGCGAGGCACTGCTGTTAGAAGACACCAGACTTCCTATGGAAGGGGAGCTGGGAAGAGTCATAAAAGTAGAGCTGAGACAGTCTCAGCTCACAGACCCTACACTAAGAGCCTTGAGGGAGGTAACTAGGGTGGCACCTGATTCTCATGGAAATGAGGGGTCTGTATACTGGAACAAAGGGTTACTGTATAGAAAGTGGACCCCTGAGGGAAGAGTAGAGAGAGTGAGGTAACACAGCAGTTGGTAGTGCCTAGAGCCTACAGTCTGGCACTTCTAGCCATAGTCCATGAATTTCCTTTTGCAGGTTACATGGGCATAAAGTATGCCAACAAACATATTCTGTAGAACTTTTATTGGCCTGAGACTGCAAGTGATGTAGCAGGGTACTTCAGGACCTGTGAGCAGAGCCAAAAGGTAGGCAAGCTAGGAGACAAGTTCAACGTTCCTTTGATGCCTCTACCTTTGACTGAGGAGACATTTCAGAGGATAGCTATAGATATTGTGGGGCCTCTGAATATCCCAAGCTCCACAAGGAAGAAGTATATTCTAGTGGTAGTTGATTATGCTACCAGATACCCCGAGGCAGTGGCCATGTCCTCCATCAAGTCATAGAAGGTGGCAAATGCTTTGCTACAGATTTCCAGCAAGGTAGGTTTGCCAAGAGGAATGCTGACTGTCAGTGCAACTTTCATGTCAGACCTGCAGGCTTGTCTGTGGAATCACTGTGGGGTAAAGCACCTAAAGACCCCCTGTACCATCCCCAGACTAATGGTCTTGTGGAGAGGTTAAACTCAATACTAAAGACCGTGCTACAGGCATTTGCAGACCAGTTTAAGAGAGAGTGGGAGAAATATTTGCCACACCTGCTGCTTGCATACAGAGAAGTACCCCAGGAATTCATAGTTTTTTCACTCTTTGAGTTGCTGTATGGACATAGGGTGAGGAAGCCTTTAGATTTGATTTGTGATGAGTGGGGGGTAAATGTGAATCCCACAAGGAGTCTGTTGTGGAATATGTCCTAAACCTTGGGCCAAAGTTTAGGGAGCTCATGGCCATGGCCCAAGAGAACCTGGTAGGAGTCCAAGAGCAAAAAAAGGTCTGGTATAACAGGAATGCTTGAGTCTGAGAGTATGCTGGGGGACAGTAGGTTATGGTTCTCATTCCTGTCTGACACAATAAGCTGCAGGCAGCTTGGAAAGGACCCTTAAATGTGGATGGATGTTAACTACATGATAGAACTGCTAGGCAGAAGACAGGAGCACAAATTGTACCATGTTAACATGATGAAACCTTACCATGATAGGGAGGCCCTGGTGCTAAGTATTTGCAGTAGGAGACAGGAGGAGTCTGAGGTGGATTTATGCCTACAGTAATCCAGCCAGCAAAATGCCAAGTTACTTATGGTGGAGCCTAGGTTTGCAAGCATATGATATGACAGTGCAGCACTGTAGTGGGATCAGCAATCCCAAGGCAGATGGGATTTCAAAGAGGGTATGGGATAATATATTCTTAGATAGGCTCATTCCACTCAAGCAATGTTTCTCTAGGGGCACTTGAAAAAATGATTTCAGTTTTCAAAGGGGGGGGGTGACAATAGGAGGTGCTGCCAGCTATGCCAGGGGAAGTAGGGCAGTGGATGTGTAACATATGCCAGCATAAGCTAGCTAGAATTTTGTAAATAATTATATGTCATTTGTGTATCAAACTGATGTGTACAGATGTTTGAGCTGAAAATGTATTTGTGAGGTTTGCTTGTGTTGATAAAATACCAACAGTGTGCCCTGCTGGACAGAAAAGAAATGTACATGTATTATTTAAGTAAATTAAATGTATCTGTTTTAACAGAGGATACCAGAGGATAAAAGGTTAATTACAAGCCAGCTGCAGCAAACTTTGAAAAATAGTTGAAATTAAATTAGGCCGTAAAGACCGTATCTTACAGTTCTGGTTGCAGCCGGAGACAAAATGTCTGGAAAAACAAGTATTAGAAAGCCTTTTTTATTGTCTCTAGCACAGGTAGCTAATTGTTACTTTGGGAGTAGTAAACGTTTTAAAATTGTTTTATTACTTCCTGGAGCAGCAGCGGATCTGAGAAAAGCTCTATCTTTGTGTATGGTAACACATAGGTGCTAAATCTTGACAGCTTCTAGCAATGGGGGTTGCATGGGAACCAGAAGTTAGACAACCAGATGTATGTGATATCATTCTGTACAGAAATAATGTTTTAATATTAAAGGAGACTGAAGTCTCAGGGACAGTCTGTTCTTGGAACCCGACAAAGGAAGAAGACCACTCACCCACTTCATATTGCCTTGTGCTAGTAAGTGACCAGGGACTAATACTCTTTAGATTAGTCAGGGAAATATAATGAGAATAGTTAAGTACTGTTTTTCTGTAACTGTGTGAATCTTTCCAGCTGTGTTATATTTTTAACATTTCCTGTGATTGAAACTCTGGTGTTTAATGTAAATAGATATTTTGTATTTTCATGTTCTTTTACTAGTTATTATTAAATATATTTAAACTTCGCATTGTGGCTGGTCCTTCAGTGAGAATATTTAAGCTTTGAGAATATTTGCTATATTTATTTGATGATAACTGTGTCCACTCCTAAAAGCCTGGTTGTTTGGTCAACATTACCATTTGTATTAATATTAACTTCACTCAACATAATTAGATACTCTTTTTAGGAGACTTACAGTAACTTGCTGGTGGCAGTGAATCTACCTTATAGCCTGGGCAAAGTTGGTGGAGTGGGTAATTTGTGCCAGCCTTTCCCAGGTGTGTGTATGTGAAAATTAAATCTCAAAGAGTGTGTGTGTCAGCTACAGGGAGCAGGAACACGAAGCACTGGTTTCACAAAGAGGATGCTGAACACAGCTGTGCCACTAGACAGTCTTACTGGAGACCCAGGAAGAGACAGATATATAAAAATTCAGGGTCTATATCAGAAGACTGAAGAGGGATTTAATCAAATACCTCTTTGGCGACGCATAAAGAGCTAATGCACTAAAGCGCGAATGCTCAGAACACCAATTTCTTTCCCTGGGAAAGAAATCGGTAGCACAAACACACAAACACACACACTTTCAAACATAACAATGTGGGGGGCTTCACTAGCTCCCCACATCTCCCCTAACTAAATATACCAACTCCGAGATTGTACTAGAGTGGGGAAAGGGGCAAACACATGGAGATGGCCAAGCGATTTCTTTCCCAGGGAAATAAATTGCTGTTTTGAGTGTTTGCGCTTTAGTGCATTCGCTCTTTATGTGTCACTGAAGAGGTGTTCGATTAAATGCCTCTTCGGTCTTCTAATATAGACCCAGAAATCCAAACCCCGAGCTGACTTTTTTCCCTGTCTGCTCTTAAGGGAAATTGTGCCTGATGCAGGGAGGTCTGCATCTGGAAATACTGAGTGCATCCATTTGTATTCCAAGTGAACATCCCTCTCCAGTGTCAGTGGAGGGGATTCAGGCTCCTTGATTAGTGGCCCAGAGGGGGATGTCACAGAGCACAAAGAATGTTTTTATCATTTTATACTCAACGTGCCTCATAGACCTTAGTTTTTTAGTGTGGTTCTTTTCACCCTTCTCTCAAGGACTTACACTTCTCCCTTGTCTCTGCATGGGATTTCAGTGGGTACTGTGATTTCATATCACATCCATTAGGTGAATTTGTGATCTTATAAATTGCTCCTTAACAGGCTTTATATGTAAGTGAGTGTACATCTGTTAATTGAGATGGACTACCATCCATCTGGGGTAAGGTTCTATGCTCAATCACCATTGGGTGGGAGGACAGGTTTGAGTTCCCCCACAATCCTGAATTGAATTAAGTGGCATACCTCTCAGCTACTTTGCTAAAGAACTCTGCACAAATCTGAAAATAATGTGGAGGGTTGAGAAGACAAAGGTCCAAAATAATGAACACTTTTTAAATGTTACTCTGATTTACTTAAGAAGTTAATAGAATAAGATGTGATGCATTTTGTGAACAGTAAGAAGTACAAAACACTGATTTATTTATTTACATTTAATTGCTGTGTAGTATCCGACTGGGTCAGTAGCCCATTTTCAGCAGAAACACTGAGAGAAAAGCTCCAAAATAGTTACTTAATACATAATTTGTAAAGTGATATAAAGAGAGGGTACAAGTAATGCTAACAGAGATTAAAAAATGCATGCAGATAAATACAAGCTCAATACATCACAGAATAATAAACACAAGTAATAACGCTCAAGACAAGCTCAAAACAGATTTTTTTATTATATACATATATATATATATATATATATATGAGTGTGTGTGTGTGTGTGTGTGTGTGTGTGTGTGTGTGTGTGTGTGTGTTGATATAGAAAAAAGTGAAAAATTTGTCAAAGGAAGGTAGATGCAAGATTGCCAAGGCTATTAGAGGCAACGAGTGAGAAAGTGTATAGGGCCAGTGAAAGGCAGGTGTGTGAAAATTAGCCTGGAGACGTGCAGGAGCATTGCCAATGTTTAGAAAAATATTCTGGCATTATTAACTAACTATAATTCTCAGTGATTTACCAGAAGAAAAAATACAAGGGACAGGACAAAAATATGAGGGGAAAATCAGGGATGTTCTGCAAAATCAGGAACATTTGGTGATGAGGGAATAAGGAAGTGAGTATTTCACATTCATCCATCCGTGTAACTCAGCTATTTTCTCTAGAGATTTTACTGACTAATGTTTTCCAGAAAGACTTTCAGATACATATTCTGGAAAAAAATAAAACAGAAATTATGTTTATTTAAAGTCATTTTCTGTGGTACATCTGAAAGGCTTAAAAATTTGAAAAAGCACCTTACAATTACCTGAGGATTGGTCAGCAAATAAGAACTGTTTTTCTGAACAACTTGTTATACTGTGTTGATGTTTCCAAAAATGTTGTATCTGATCATTTGGTCATGGATTTAAACATGTATGAGACAATATGAGAAAATACATTTGTATTACTGGTCCAGCATACAACATAGGTTAACATAAATGTCAGTGTCATCCTTCAAACAAGTCACATGGAACTCTTAGCTGTAAATATGTAAAAAAGCTTTTATATTATCTCTCAGAGAATGGAATTTCTCCCTTTTTGTATACATGCTTATAGTGACTGTGTTTCTGGTTAGGTGTACAAATATGTGAATAATAACACAGTGTTGTGTTATATTTAATGCATTGATGTATATATAAACACAATGATATTGGCTGTAATGTAATCTATACAATAATGTTGGCTGTACAGTAGTCTATAAGCTATTGGTTGAATTGAGTCATATGATCTGTCAAGTTGTATCCCATGACATCGTAATACTATGCCACCTCAGACACACATTCAGCACCACAATGGGAAGACTTTAACAAAAATGACAAAAGTGAATGTGTTTCAATTATAGGTGTAAAAATGCAGAATGTTGATAGAGGTAATAGAGACAAAAGACACACCTAAAGGAAGTGCTTCAGTGATAACTGTGCCATAGTAAAATAATGACCAACAGAAGAAGATGCTACATAATTAAAAAACTTAGAAAGACTGATGGGACAAGTGAACACACAACTTCTCAGTTTCCACCAGCTAGTCATTACTTACAACATTCTAAAATATCCTGATAAAACCCCATCACTAGGCAACTGCTAACTCAATACACAGCAAATTGCCCCCACCGCTCTAATGACAAATCACTCCTCAGTATCTCTAGAGCTAATAATACCGCAGGAAAAGCACCATTCTCCAACACAGTTGCTAAAAACTGGAATACCCTCCTCCCTTCAATAACAGCAAGCTCCTCTACCTCACACTTCAAAAACACCCCAAAAGCACACCTACTGAATACCTGGTTATGTCCATGTATTACATAAAAAGAAATGCTCTCACCCTCCATTGACGATGAGGTCTTCTAATTACTTCACTGTAACGCTCTACAGCACTAACAGTTAAGCTATCGCTAGTCAGTAGCTCATCAGCCATGATCATTGCTGATATATATTCTGCGTGCATTCATATTTCTAGCCTGAAAATGTCAATAATGTTGTTTTAATATGTCGTCTGTCTAAAAATTCCAACATGTAAATATCTATTATGTCTTATCTGTCTATAAATTCCCACATGTAAAGATCTGTTGGTGTTCTTCAATGCTAGCTTGTTCTTATAATTCTGTTTAAAACATGTATTATTGTTATAATTCTGTATAAAACATGTATTATTGTTATAATTCTGGAGCTTTTCTCCCCGGGCCACCGCTGTAAATGGACCTAATGCAGTTGGACTTTCCCGGTAAACAAATGTAAAATAAATATATTTAATAAATAAATAAATAAATAAATAAAATTTAGACTGCATACAAGGCATTCAAATATATGTTCTTTTTTTTAATTATCTTTGCTAGACAGCAAAAGGAGAAAATAAGTCTATCAAGTCCTCCTTTTTTAAGTACCTTAACATTCTATCTCCCCTCCTTCCCTGGTTTCTCCTTTTCTTTTTCAATCTGCTCCATCCTCTCTTGAATGCCCCTGTGGAATTTATCTGTACCACCCATTATACTGCTCCATCCTCTCTTTAATGCCTCTGTGGAATTTATCTGTACCACCCATTATACTGCTCCATCCTCTCTTTAATGCCTCTGTGGAATTTATCTGTACCACCCATTATACTGCTCCATCCTCTCTTGAATGCCCCTGTGGTATTTATCTGTACCACCCATTATCTGTTCCACCCTCTCTTGAATGCCCCTGTGGTATTTATCTGTACCACCCATTATCTGTTCCACCCTCTCTTGAATGCCCCTGTGGTATTTATCTGTACCACCCATTATCTGTTCCATCCTCTCTTGAATGCCCCTGTGGAATTTATCTGTACCACCCATTATCTGTTCCACCCTCTCTTGAATGCCCCTGTGGTATTTATCTGTACCACCCATTATACTGCTCCATCCTCTCTTGAATGCCCCTGTGGTATTTATCTGTACCACCCATTATCTGTTCCACCCTCTCTTGAATGCCCCTGTGGTATTTATCTGTACCACCCATTATCTGTTCCATCCTCTCTTGAATGCCCCTGTGGTATTTATCTGTACCACCCATTATCTGCTCCATCCTCTCTTGAATGCCCCTGTGGAATTTATCTGTACCACCCATTATACTGCTCCACCCTCTCTTGAATGCCCCTGTGGTATTTATCTGTACCACCCATTATCTGTTCCATCCTCTCTTGAATGCCCCTGTGGTATTTATCTGTACCACCCATTATCTGCTCCATCCTCTCTTGAATGCCCCTGTGGAATTTATCTGTACCACCCACTACAGTAGTCCTGTCTAGAGTTCTACAACCTTGTCTGTGAAAAATTACTTTTGGAAATCCTACAATCTGCTGTTTGTGTTCCCTCCTTCTTCGCCCGTCTTTCTTGTTCAGAATGACTCTTTCACATCCCACCCTGATATGATGTTGCACACAGATATCATGACCCCCCCCCAACTTTAGTTAAGAATTCTAGCTCCTCTAGCCTGTGGTCATATCCCTTCTCCTCCATCCCATAGATTTTTGCTGACCTTTTTCTCTGGATTCCTTCCATCAGCCTGATGTCCCTCTCCTCATATGGCTTTAAGACCGTACATGTTATTCAAAGTGTGAACTGACCAAGGCCATGCACAGTGAAATCATTATGTCATTGCTTCTGAACCATGTTTCCATTGTGGATATACCCCAGCATTCTGCCTGCTGCTAGACGCTGCCTTTTTACTCTGCTCCTGGTAATGCAATCCAGGGGTGAACAACGCCCTCTCCCCACCTTTTTTCCTTCTCTGTTACCATCAGTTCTGCCCTTCCCAGCTGATACAACACAGCAGGATTGCAGTGCCTCATCTGCAGTATTTTGCATTAGATTGCAGTGAACCTCAGGTGTTGCCTTTATCCACATTCCTTAATCTTTTACAAGTCATTTAATAGCCCCCCCACACACTGCCCATCTTCTACTGCAGAATCAATCTTTGTGTCATCAGTGAAGAGGTTGATTTTATTCTTTAGCCCCTCGGACATGCCTGAGACAGATATATGTCCTTCTTACCTTACCGCCATGTGTCCTGGCATTGAGCCATGCAGCTGCACAGTCCTTTAGTTCTGGTCCTATCCCGACTCTTTCAGTTTTCTTATTTGCCTGTAACTTGACGCAGAGTCTAAGGCACTACTGATACTGTTGTAGGCCCTGTCTACTGGTGTTACCCTGACAACGTCTCCTGTGATCCAATCACAGGACTAGACCAGGTATGACCGATAGTTTCTTCCTTTTTAGTTTCTCCAAGTCTTTTTTGGGTTTCTAATACCATGACAGGAATGGACCTCATTCCTAAGTCAAAATATGATTAAAGTTCATGAAATTAGTATTGTTTCAATCTTTGATGTCAGCCAGTAGTGCTCTTTGCAGCACCCCCAATGTGCTCAGTAATGACTCCTTCTGCGGTTCGTATGGAGTTACATGTATTGGTAGCAGATCTGAATACGACTGTAAATTCTTTTTTATAAGCCCTGTTGCTCCTACTACTATTGGAACTGTCTGGGTATCTTTCTTCCACATTGCTCTCATTTCTGCCTGCAGATCCTGATAATTTATGACTTTGTGTCTCTCTGTACCTAGGACACTGTAGTCACTAAGTGTGGCGATTTCAGTGATCAATGCTACTTTTGTCTTCTTTTCTTGGACCACTATATCCAGTTTTCTAGCATCTATCTTTTGGACTGTTGGTAATGGGTGAGCCCATGTGATATAAACCATCATTTTCTATGAAACTTTGTGGCTCATGTTTCCAATGTTTTTCAGCCACTTCAGTACCATAATGTTTGTACAATCGCAGGTGCAACAGCCTCGCCACATTATTATGCCTTTCAGTATACAGTCCTTCTGCCATTAGTGTGTCGCAACCAGCAATGAGGTGTGTGACTGTTTCCAATTCTATTTTACGAAACCTACATTTGTCTGTTTCTCCCACATGTTCAATGGACTTTGTAAACCTGCGTGTATGTAGTCCACTATCTTGGGCTGCCAATATTAACCTTTCATTTCTTGGTTTGAATTCACCTCTCCTTAACTATTCCTGCATTCCTTCCTGATCATCATGAGGTTCTTCCAGAAGTTTTCTATACTTGCAAATATATTTATGTTTTTTCCACGTTTCTTGCCTTCTCATCTTGTCTTTCACCTTATATTCTTTCTTTTGTTTTTTTGACACATTCAGTTGCTACCTGTTTTTTATCCACTTCTGGTTTAATTTCCATTCCTGCTTGATGCCGATATGCTTCTGCTAAATTTTGCAGAGATATCATCTTAGATTTATTCTCCTCATGTTTCAAAACCTTCACTACATTTGGAACTTGTGAGGTCAGTAGATATATATGGAGTCCCATGATTGCAGATCTATACATGTAATCAATTTCAAGGAGGCCCATCCCTCCTTCCGAATTGGGAATATATAATCTTGGTATGCTCTGATTTTTATAAATCATTTGGTGAGCATGAAGCATCCTTCTTGTGTTAATATCTAATCTATCCAACCCTTTTTGGGGGCAGTCAATCACTCTAAAACTGTAAGTTGACAGGAAGAACAAATTGATTTATAACTTGGATCGTGTTCTTAGATGTCAATGTTGTTCTCAGGATTAATTTGTCTTCTAAAGTACTCCTTACTGAGCTTTATTCACATTTGTTCATGTTTTATTGCTGATCCTTCATCAATTCCCAAGTATTTATACACTCCCACTTGCTCAAGTTCTTTTATATCACATTCTTGTTCTAAACTGATGTTTTCCTGGTGCTGCAGTTTTCCTTTTTTAAAGGTTGCTTTTGCACATTGATCAAGACCAAATAAATTCTAATATCTGAAAAAGTTTTGACAACCTGCGGCTTTGCTTTCAGTTCCTTATCTGATGAGCTATACAGTTTTAAATCACTGACAAAGAGAAGATAAGTCATTAGAGTTTGTTCTTTTCTCGGAGCCAAATTATAGCCATGGCCTAAGCTGTTAAGTAAACAGCTTAATGGATTAATGGCAAGGCAGAAGAGCAACGGTGACAGAGAATCACCCTGGAATATCCCCCTTTGAATTTTTATCCCTGGGATAATAATCTGTCCTTTATCATGGCTTAATTACAAAGTGGTCTGCCATTGTTTCATGGTTACTGTAATGTAGTCTATCAGTGTAGGATGTATCTTATATATTTTTAAGCACTCTTTTATCCATGAATGTGGGATACTATTGAATGCTTTTTTGTACTCAATCCATGCCATACTTAGATTCTTCCCCTTTTTATAGTTCTCCACTCTGCCTTTATTTAAGAACAAATGATCCTTTGTTCCATATGACTTTCTTTTATTGCCCTTTTGCTCTACTGCCATAATTGAGTTTTCTTCTAAATGACTATAAACTCTGTCAGCGTCAATTCCAGTGTATAGTTTATATGTTGTCGGAAGGCAAGGTATTGCTGTATAATTTGTAGGGAAGCTTGCTGATTCACTCTTAAATAAGAGCATTGTTTTGCCTGTTGTTATCCAGGTTGGTGTCTGTTCAGGGTGCACATATAAATAGTTCTTACTCATGGCTAAATCCTTGTGCAAAGATGTTAATACGTTTAACCAGAAGTTAGGCACTGTATCTGGGCCTGGGGTTTTCCAATTAGAGGCTTTTCTTAACTCTGTTTCAATCTCTCTGGCTGTTACTTCATCCCATTTCATATCCTGTACCTTTAAACTTCTTATTCTTTCTTTTACTTCTTCTATCCAGTTAACATCTTTATGTTCCACAGGATCTTCATAGATACTTCTCCAAAATGTTTCTATTTCTTCTTTTTTTGGCGGTCTTTCATTTCCTTTTACCTTGTTTCCCAATTCTCTATAAAACCTTTTTGGGTCAACAATAAATGGCTTATTTTGCACTTTTCCTTTCGATTTATCTTTATATCTTCTAAGTCTTTCCACCTCTGGTGAACTTCTTAGTTTGTTATTTGCAATAGTACATAATAGATCCTGGTCTGTTCTAATACTGCGCACCTGTGGTGAAACATAATAGATCCTGGTCTGTTCTAATACTGCGCACCTGTGGTGAAACATAACATATCCTGGTCTGTTCTAATACTGCGCACCTGTGGTGAAACATAATAGATCCTGGTCTGTTCTAATACTGCGCACCTGTGGTGAAACATAATAGATCCTGGTCTCTTCTAATACTGCGCACCTGTGGTGAAACATAATAGATCCAGGTCTCTTCTAATACTGCGCACTGCTTTTATCACATCTATCTTTCTTAGTATTTTTGTTGATCTGTTCCCTCTTCTATAATCTCCTAACAGTGACACTTCTTGTCTTAGCTGCTTTATAGTTTTCTCTATTCAATATTTCCATGATGGTATTCGCTGTTGCCCCCTCTTTTCCCTCGCTACCCTGTGTTCCTGTGGTAGAACTTTATCAGTTATTAATTTAGCAGCACAGTAATATATCCTGTTTACTTCTGTTATATCGCATGGGTCTCTATGGACAGTCCTAATTGCTGTGTTCATTTGTTTTACCAAGCTTCTGACTTTTGGGGTTTTATTAACCTTCTGCAGTCTATTTCTCTCATTGATCTTGATATATCTGTCTTTAACTATTAAATCAAGCAACTCTTCTCCTAACTCATTTTCTTCCATACTGAGGGCACATCCCTTGTTTTCCATTTCCTGCAGGCATTCTATAGAAGGTTCTAGAGCATCTTCCTGTGGCACCTTCTCTTCAGTTTCATCCTGTGCCATCCATTGCTCTGTCATATGGGAACTCACTGGTCTATCACTCCCCAACATTGACTGCATCAGAGTTTCCACAGTTTCCTGTTCCTTTCCTTGCTGTCCAGCTTCAAGTGAACGTTTATACTGGTTTCCTGAGGAAGGCTACACAATATCTTGATATGGCACCTGACCAATTGTTTCTTGCTCCACTGGTTTACCCTTAATTTGGATATCCATTGCTCTGTCCTGTTGTGGTACTTTCTGAGTTAGATTTTCTACACTAAATCCTTCACTTCACAGGTACTCCATAGTCTCAGTTTCTATTTCTTTAAATTCTCCATTACTAATCTCCTTTTCTATTTTTCTCTTGCTCTTATTTTTTATATTGTAAAGTTTTCCATGTCCAGATTCCTTTGCCTGTATTTCTCTTCAAATATCTTTGGTGCTGCTCTTTTTGTATTGGTTAGTTTTGCTTTCTCCTTTGTATAAATATTACACCATATTAAATCTCTTTTCCTTTCCCATATCCATATTTCTTCTTCACGTCTCCTGGTCTTCTTGCTTTTCCTTATTCTGGGGTCTCACTCCATCATGCTGTGATGTAGTCTGTGTTAGACCTTCTACATTAAATCCTTCACTTCGCAGTCACTCCATAACTTCAACTTCTATTTTTTTAATTTTGCAATACTAATCTTCTTTTCCACATTACAGCTTTGTGCTATTAATTTTTTATTGTGAAATTTCCATATCTGGATGTTTTTGCCTGTATTTCTCTTCAAATATCTTTGAAATTGTTTTCTATATATTAGTTAACTTGGCTTTCTCCTTTGCATAAATATTGCGGGTTTATATTAGAGTATCAAAGTTTCAGAAATTCGAACACCATATGGTCGACACCATATGATCGAAGTACTGAAACTTCTAAAATCTAAAATAAATAAATAAATAAAAAACATAAAAAAACATAAGTAACTGCTGTAAGCAGGGGGGCAAGCCCCCCTGCACCCCCAATCCCCCACTACTTAAATATACCAACTCCGAGATCGTGCTACAATGTAGCAAAAGGAAATCTTCCCTTTCCACACCATACTCCATTGAAGTGCAATCTCGGAGTTGGTATATTTAAGTAGCGGGGGGTGTGGCAGGTGCAGGGGGGCTTGCCCCCTTGCTTAAACAAGTTACTTTTGTTATTTTTGTTTTTTATTTTTTTTGTTTTAGATTTTCAAAGTTTCAGTACTTCGATCATATGGTGTCGACCATATGGTGTTCGAAGTTCTGAAACTTCGATAATCTAGTATAGACCCAAATATTGCACCATATCAAATCTCTCTTTCTTTCCCATGTCCATATTTCTTTTTATATTTTTCAAATACCTCTAGGTTTTGCTGTTTATATTTTTGCACTTCCTCATATGCTTTTTTTTCCAAACAGATCAAAGTTTCTTGATCTATGTACTGTTTTTTTTAAAAATCTGTTGTATTAATGAACACAATTTTTTATTGAAGCTTCTGACAGTTTTTCTTGCGGAAGTATTTTTCTTTCCTCTAATTTCTCTCTTAATCATTTTGTATATCTTGTGTCTGGAAATGTTGATCTTTTTACATAATAGTAACAATACATAATTTATTTCTTATCCTCAATAATCCACTCTATCGTCTTTATGACGCTTCTTTGGCCAATCAATTTTTGTGATTTTTGTGGACTGCTACTTCTTCTACAACAGGGGGACTCTTTTTGTACTGGTTAGTTTTGCTTTCTCCTTTGCATAAATATTAGACCATATTAAATCTCTTTTCCTTTCCCATGTCCATATTTCTTCTTCACATGTTTCCTGATCTTCTTGTTTTCCCTTATTCTGGGTCTTCCATTGTGAGTCCACTCATGTTGCTTGGTGTCCTGGAGATTGATGTCCTCTAGAAATGATATCAGCTTTCCTCTCAAAATCTGGTCAGGGACTTTCTTCCTTTAGAAATTATATCTGCCTTCTTCTCAAGATTTTGTGCACGACATCATCCAATATGCAGATGAGTCCACAATTATCTGCTCTGCAAAACATGGTTAAACTACAACAGTACCTCCAATAAGCTCTCTCACAGACTGAGACTTGGCTAACTGAGTCACAGCTCCTTCTAAACCCCCAAAATCCAAATGTATTTTGTTCTTCCCTAAGTAACTCTCTGACCAAAAAAAGTCTTTTTCAGTTCTATAATGTAACAATAACAAAATAGAAAAGGCTACCACTGTCAAACTACTAGAAGTTACTATTGAAGAAAGCCAAAAATTTGACCACCACATAAAACAGGCTATAAAGGAAACCCATCAAAAATTGGGAGGCTTCTATACAGCCAAACCCTACCCAACAGAGGAGGCTAGGATAAGAAACTGCTTCACCTCTTCTCATCCCTACACTTCTAATCACAGCCTCCATGCTCATCAATTAATATTCCAATCAACTGTCCTTACTTGACCAGAGCTATAATAAAATTGCAAAATTTGCTGCCATCCATAATTTATAGGCCATATCACTGCCTCACACTAAGGTGACTTCAATGTCTGGAATTATGTCACTGTCTAACCTGGCATAACACATAAGCTCATATATGATCCGTACAAATGCACAAGTTTAAACAATATTCTTCAACTCTTCACTCTATAAGATCACTGCGCTATACTGACAAAATGTTGCTAACTAACTAAATCAAACAATACTGCTGGAGACCTTTATCTGTCTCTAAAACCTGGAGTTCCATACTGCTGTATCTCTTACAATATTAGAAAACAATGGCTTTCAATTTACATTTAAAAGATCACTTAAAACACTTGGCTATATACTCTTTCACCACTCATGGGATAATCTAAATTCTGCCCCTCTCTCAACTTCTTTCCTGGGCCCCTCTATTCTTTAAAAAGACTTTCTACTCACTAATAGATCTCATATCCCTGTAGTGTTGTTTGTACTTGAACGAACCTCCAACAAACACTTATTGTCAACTTAGTAATTTAGAATTTTTTTCTGCCATAAACCTTTGTAACAAAGTGCATTATATGTCAACCACAAATAATCTGTTTTAATTTTCTTGTCCACATATGTAACACTGTATGGCATTTTGATTCTGCTGAGTAATATTTCCATATCAGGTGTACAAAATCTTTATCAAACTGTAACTGACATATATTGACCTAAAATGTATTTATGCTTCTTGTCAAAAATGTATAAAATATTGTTTTACTGTTTTCTTCCCAGGCCTCAGCTGAAAAATGATAGCTTGACAACCCAGTTGGACCATCTCAGTAAACAAATTAAATAAGTAAATAATAAAGAACTGACTTTCCATCTATAATTATCAACCTTCCCCTCAGAAACTATATCGGCTTTCTCCTCAGGCCTTCATCCGTCACTGTTACTGCTGTTATGCTAATAGGCCAGCAGTTCCCTGGATTTTTCACCCCGACACATTTCTGTGAAGCCAGCAATGCCCACCTCCCTACCCAGACCCATTCTCTTTGCATTATACATACCACTATGCAGTTATTATGCTGATTATACATAACACTATGCAGTTATGCTGATTATACATAACACTATGCAGTTATGCTCATTATACATAACACTATGCAGTTATGCTCATTATACATAACACTATGCAGTTATGCTCATTATACATAACACTATGCAGTTATGCTCATTATACATAACACTATGCAGTTATGCTGTGTCACCTTTGTTTGTCCCTATGCAATGCTCTGCTTCTCATTTTATCTTCTGTCTTCAGCATAAACCATTACCCCTTCTGCTTCTGTCATTCTGTCTCTATCTCTTTCTCTGTTTCCCCCTAGTTAGTTTAAAGATGCAGTTATTTAGATGTTCCTTCCACACACTGCAGTGCAGTTATGGAGATGTTCCTTCCATACCCTGTAATGCAGATATTGAGATGTTCCTTTCATGGCCTGTGGTGCAGTTCTTGAGATGTTCCTTTTGTACCCTGTGGTGCAATTACTGAGATGGTCCTTTATTACCCTGTAGTACAGTTCTTGAGATGTTCCTTTTGTACCCTGAGGTGCAGTTATGGAGATGTTCCTTCCATACCCTGTAATGCAGATATTGAGATATTCCTTTCATGGCCTGTGGTGCAGTTCTTGAGATGTTCCTTTTGTACCCTGTGGTGCAGTTACTGAGATGTTCCTTTTGTACCCTGTAGTACAGTGCTTGAGATGTTCCGTTTGTACCCTGTGGTGCAGTTATGGAGATGTTCCTTCCATACCCTGTAATGCAGATATTGAGATGTTCCTTTCATGGCCTGTGGTGCAGTTCTTGAGATGTTCCTTTTGTACCCTGTGGTGCAGTTACTGAGATGTTCCTTTATTACCCTGTAGTACAGTTCTTGAGATGTTCCTTTTGTACCCTGTGGCGCAGTTATGGAGATGTTCCTTCCATACCCTGTGGTGCAGATATTGAGCTGTTCTTTTCACAGCCTGTGGTACAGATATTGAGATGTTCCTTTTGTAGTGCAGTTATGGAGATGTTCATTTCATAGCCTGTGGTGCAGTTATTGAGATGTTCCTTCCATATCCTGTGGTGCAGATATTGAGATATTCCTTTCATACCCTGTAGTGCAGTTCTTGAGATGTTCCTTTTGTACCCTGTGGTGCAGTTATGGAGATGTTCCTTCCATACCCTGTGGTGCAGATATTGAGCTGTTCTTTTCACAGCCTGTGGTACAGATATTGAGATGTTCCTTTTGTAGTGCAGTTATGGAGATGTTCATTTCATAGCCTGTGGTGCAGTTATTGAGATGTTCCTTCCATACCCTGTGGTGCAGATATTGAGATATTCCTTTCATACCCTGTAGTGCAGTTCTTGAGATGTTCCTTTTGTACCCTGTGGTACAGTTATTGATATGTTCCTTTCATATCCTGTAGTGCAGATTTTGAGATGTTCCTTCCATACCCTGCAGTGCAGATATTGAGATGTTCCTTTCATATCCTGTAGTGCAGTTCTTGAGATGTTCCTTTTGTACCCTGCGGTGCAGTTATTGATATGTTCCTTCCATACCCTGTGGTGCAGATATTGAGATGTACCTTTCGTAGCTTGTGGTGCAGTTATTGAGATGTTCCTTCCATACACTGTAATGCAGATATTGAGATGTTCCTTTTATACCCTTTAGTGCAGTTCTTGATATATTTATTTTGTACCCCATGGTGCAGTTATCGAGATGTTCTTTTGTACCCCATGGTGCAATTATTGAGATGTTCTTTTCATACCCTGCCCTAAGCACTGCTGTCCATTATGGACTCTTATGGAGCTTATCCCTTGCAGCTAGCTGGTCTCCCTATAAGTGTCCTTATTGTGCCACTGGTCCTAAGCCTTTCTAATATGTCCTCTACCACACTAAGTCATTGTACTCCATAATGCTCTCTTTCCTCTATGTGTTGGCTGTTGGTGCTGGTAATAATTCTGAGAATGCTAGCACCAAGCCTTTTCTTGGCACCTTTCTGCCATCTCCCTGGTCCTGCTTGCTGCCACCTCAGCACTACAGCGTGCATTCCACCCTCTTCTTCCTCTCTCACATCATGTCCTAATAGCCATTTCACTGAGATGTGGTCTCTCATTTCTTGGTTTCTAGAATCATGATTGCATTTGTGACTACGTCTCCATTCCCTTTCTCTGTCCCCACACTCATCTCATCTCCTTTATTTTATAGTTCATAGTTATATACTATGCTAGTGACCACCAGGGCATTTATAAGCCTAGCCATGCAATCCAGCCCACTTGTGTCTCTATGTCTCATGTGCCTTTATTAAGGGAGTAATATTAGCTTGGGAGTTTCAAGAGGTTATGGGGAAGGGGTATGTTAATTTGGGAATTGCTGTCTGCCTCTGTCTATCAGAGACATGGGGAGTAGACCTGGGGTGAGTTTCCAGTTTGCTATCCATTAGTCAAGGATCAGGTTATATTAAATAGCCCCATGCCACTACCCCTGTAATTATTCATCTCCATTTCCACCAATGACAGTCTTTATCAGGGTCTCTGCTGGTTGCATCTCTCTGTATGTTATTTGTAAGCTTATACATTAATAGGATCGTAGATGGTAACTAGACTATTGGCCCAAGCTTTTAAGCTTACACTAGTTTATTACAAATTTACCAAAATATTGCTGAACTATTGATAACCCAAGGAATTTTATCAGTTACAATATAGGCTTGTACACATCAATTGTTGACAGGCTGACCCTGTTCATCAGAGACATAGGTGCCATACTGGGGTAAACTTGTGATTTCCCATCCATGGGTCCAAGATACCTTTGTATATGGTAAGGCTTGAGCTTTGCTGCATATGAATGGGAAGCCTGTTTCAGAGCAGGGGTAATTTTTGGGACTCTTACCTGTTCCCTCAACTTGACCTGTTTATGTTGCAGATGATGGTTAGGGCCTTCGAATGGATATTTCTGGTGTTATTTGTTTTGTGGGCATGCAACAAATCCATCAGTGAGGGATCAGCAGATACCTTGTAGACTAGGCATAGATCGCAATGCAGCAGTCTTTAGGAAACTGAGTACAGGAACAGGGCTTTGAGATGGTCTGCGTACTGCTTGTTACTTATTCTTTCTATCCATTTTGTGAGAAACCTCTGTGGTCTCTCAACTTATTTCAAGTGCCTGGTCAGGACATCCCAAAGGGTGTATGACTGGTGAGATGAAAGCTGAGTACAGTGGAACAATGACTTCCTTGACCTGGATACCATGCCCTTACTTATAAGTTGTGCAATGTAGAATGATTTGCTCACCACAGTGGACATGTGACGGTCAAAGGTCACATTGGTGTCAACATGAGTTCCCAGATCCCTGACCACTGGGTCTACGTTTAGAGGCGTATTATCAATGTGGTAATTTCCAGGCATAACTGTCTTTCCATAGTGTACTATAATGCCTTTTTTATTTTTCACTTTGAGTTTTAGTCAATGGCTCTAGCATCAGTTGTTTGTCTGTGTTAGACTCTATTCAAGGTAAGCTGTGTCATTAGGGCATTCAATGACTATGCCATCAATGACTATGTCATTTATGTAGAGGCAGTTGTCATTCAGGGTATAACCTGCCTACCCCAAGCTATCACTACTCACCAAGAAAAAACATCAGACTGTTGAAACAGCGAAGCGCGTTTGCATTCCAAGTTCTCTGTGGCGACACAGCTAAGCTCTGCAGCGTTAATTCTGCAGAACCTCTCATTTAACTTATGCTGTGTGTTATCTGTGAGGGCTGCTAGTTACTGCATCAGGAAATTCTTGGATATTTCTGTGGGCAGCAGAATAAGAACAACTGCTGCGGCTGCCCATCCCGGAAAGGGCCAAAGGGTATACGTACTCCCCCCTTATTTGAGTAAGAGTTAGGGAATCCTAGACTCAGTTGTGAAGCACAGTTGATCTATCTTTTTACTGTATTGCTCTCTGTGCTGTGTTTTTCATATCCCCTGCAGGTGCCACATTTCTCCATCCCTTCAGAGAGTTCATAATAATTCTAAATTGTCCCAGGCTGTATTGTACTAGAGCATTTCTTAGTTCTTCTTTACACTTTATACTTGCCAAAACATGAACTTACCTTCAGTGCCACAGATTATTTTTTGTTGGAATAAGGTTACAGTTGCAGGGGGAGAGCACCCTCTGTGTTTGCCCTTGTTAGGCTGAGACTCGCTTTCCTCACATACACTCCCCCTAGTAACTCCCCGCTACACTACATTTAAAGTTTATCTCCACTGATTCTTTTAATCTGCCAGTCATTGCCAGCCTCCTCAGCACTTACCTTTCTTCTTAGAAATTAACCATAATGACATCATCATAACAAACCTCTCTCCCACTGAATTTACTCTTCATTTTATCTTCATCCACATCATAGCCACCAGAGAAACGTATGCTCTTCTGTGTTCTTCCCTGCCTTTAATCCCCTCCTGCTTCTCAGCCTTTGTTCTTCTCTACAACATCTCTTCCATACTTTTACTTATCCACCCTCCTCACACCCAATCAGAAGCTCCATCCTTCTCCAATCATCTCATTGTTCTTTGCTCCCCTCCCACCTCAGTTCCCCGACATGCACTCTTATAGTGAAATATTCCCGGCCATTTTTATCCACCCAGTAAACACCCCTTAAAGGAATACTGCTTTCCTCCTTCATTCTGTAGGCCTTAAAGCCTGCACTACAGTTACCTCATCCTCTAGGCCTTGAAGTCTGCTCTACAGTTACTTTACACAAGGAATTCCTGTAATCATGACTTACATTTACATTCTGCTGCTGATATCAATTATTTTCCTTCAACCCTCCCACACAAACCCACAGCAATTACCCGACTGTCACTGCCTCCATGTATCAAACAACATTTATAGCCACACACATATTACCTACCCAAACCCTATTAAGCTTTCACATTGCCTCCATGGTAGCACCCAACTCATATATACCCCAAACATATCAGTCCCAATACCTCATCATCTCTAATTTTGTTAGAAAAACCCAATTATACCCAAAACTACACATTCCAAAAGGACTGCTCAAACACAGTCCCGTTATCTTTATACTTCTGCTAAGAGGCAACACTGAGCTCAGTCTAGGCCCACTTAACAATAATATGTCAACTCAAACTAATAAACAGCATCATATTACACGGTCCCTCTTTAAACAGTCCAAGACCAAGTAACAATGAAGCTTCAACTCAGACCAGTAAATAGAGTCATATTATCTGCTCTTGCTTTAACCAATCAAAAACACTTAACAATAATGCCTCACCTCAAACCAATAAATAGCATCATGTTATATGGGTCCTCTTTAATGCCCACAGTATCCAGAATAAAACTGATGAAATCAATACATTTAGTATACAACATAATCTTAACACTATAACTATTACAGAAATGAGGCTGAAACGTGACATCCATAGTCTTCACCACCTCATACCAAACTATTTAAACCTACAAGATCACAGACCAGGCACAAAACCTGGGGGAGGAGCATTAATTCTCTTCAAAGATCACCTTAACCCCATAATTGTTGCAGAAGCTAGCAGCAACTCAAAATCAGATCCTAACTAGATCCTTTGAAAATTTCCAACAAACAACCAAAAACACCTTGTTATAGCCAGTGCATACCCACTTCCACCAGTCTCACTATTAAAATTCAATACCCTCATACAACAAATATATGCTAAAGCTCCCAAAAACTGTAACCTAATCATTCTTGGAAACTTTAGCCTTAATTACTTAGGAACAAAAGCCACTGATATGCCAGAAATCCTGGCCAGCTTGACTTACTCGAATCCACTCTGAAGACTCTAGACCAAACCTTCAATCCAACAGGCACACCTTACTAGGTCTTGTAATAACTAATAATCCTTCAATGATATTTAACCTCATCACACATGCACCCTCCTTCAGAGATCACTGTCCCATAACTCTTTCAGTATATAATCTAATGTCAAAATATAAACCCAAACTTATCACCTTCAGACTCAAAAACCATTCAGAATATCACTAATCTTAAAAAAACACCTTGTCACCCTTGATTGGTCTTACTTGCTATAAAAGACCCAGATGAAGTAGCTAACAACCTTACCAGTACCCTACTGCACTTGTAAAATAAATGATTTCCCTTAATATAATGGCTACTTTGTCCTCATAAACATGACTGGGTATCTACCAAACTCAAACACCTCCTTAAATTACATGATGAAGCATTACACAAGTGGAAATGTAACCCCTTCACAGATTTCTGTGCCTAATATACCTTAGTATGCAACCTAGCCAAGCGATCCAGACATAAAAATAACCACTACCAAACAAGCAAATCTAACTTTTAGCCAAACCTAAAAGATTCTGAATAGAAATAAATCAACCTGTTGATTGGTCGAAAAACACAGCACATCTCCACCCCCTGAACCCCTCGAATGCCACCACATACAAACTCTCATGCAATGACTTTCTGAATGAGTTCAGCAACCTGCCGCGCAACACAAACCTACCACCCGCGCAGCTACCCCCCTTTACATTCCATTACTCTACTTCAAAAAGATTAGAACCAAAATGATAGAAACAGAAACAGACCAAATATAGATACTCAGATAACCTAGACCCTTGGTTCATTCAACTTTGTAAGGACTTCATCTCTCACCCTCTCATTCACATATACAGCCTCTGCTTAATTAATAAGATTATGTCTCACATGTTCAAAACAACAATAGCCATTCCTATTCCAGAACTAGCCAAGCCAACTACTGTTTCACAATTCCATCCTAACTCAATACTTTCCACTTTAGGTAAAATACAAGAAAAAAATTATCTACAACCAAATTACTGCTTATTTACATCAATACCATCTTCAATCCAGGAAACAACATGGATTCTAGTCTGGACACAACATGATAACCAATGTCTTCTCCCTCAAACATGACATCCTATCCAGTATGGAGAAAGGCAACCTGACAGAAGTCATCTTTGTTGACCTCACAAAGGCCTTTGATCTAACTAAATATAACTTATTATTTGACAAGTTAACTGAAATAGGCATTAATGGCTATGCAAAATCTTGGTTTGTAGACTTCCCCAGCAATAGATCTTTTAAGTTAAGTTCCTGTTATATAAGGTGCCTCCCAGGGTTCCAGTGTAGCCCCTCTGTTCTTGTTCATAGCTATCCAAATTATCATCTGATCATCCTCAAATACCTCTAATTCTTTATACAGATGACATGGTCATCTACCAGTCAAACAAATCACGCTCTTTTATATAAATTCGGCTCCAAGATGGAGCAAATAGGCCAGAAACTTATACTCCATCCCTCAAAATCAAAAGCAAGGCTATTTGGAACCAACCAACCAAAAACAGCCAAAGCATCCAACTTCCTTAAAATTAAAGATGCCAACAATACCACCATAGAAAGTACCACATCCTTCAAATACCTTGGCATTTGGCTAGACCAGTTTCCTAACTTTCAGTTACACATTCAAAGTACAAGCAAAATGATCAGCACACTGCTGTTCTGGGTGGACAAGCTATCTCCTCTTCTGCCCAAGCCAGCCAAAGCTGCCATAGGCAAAGGAAGACTCTTATCCCAACTCAAATATGGACTCACTATCCCCTAAAAATGAGTCCCTTTGTGTAACTCTTGCCAAAGCTAAATGGCTCCTAGTACATTTGAAAGCCAACCTCC
The DNA here is from genome assembly GCF_019279795.1 of Protopterus annectens. Classification (NCBI taxonomy): domain Eukaryota; kingdom Metazoa; phylum Chordata; order Ceratodontiformes; family Protopteridae; genus Protopterus; species Protopterus annectens. Next base: position 78,695,591 of record NC_056750.1, read on the forward strand.
TACTAGAATCATTAATTCACAAAGCCCTTTCTCTCGAGATATTGTCCCCTCTCACTCATAAACTTTTCACCAAAACCCCTACATCTAATCTCAGGAGTATCTCTCAATCTCTATCCAACCCTACTAAGTCCAAAATGTAAACTCTATTGCACTGACCATGCATTCTCCATCCTGACACTTAAACTATGGGACTCCATTCTCAGTCTAAGATGTCCAAAAATGCTCTTGACTTCAGACAACAGCTCAAGGAGCAATTCTTCCTCCAAGCAAAGTGCAGCTACACTCACGCAGGTCACGGTACATGAATGCAGCAGTTCTCTCACACACCCCTTTATCTCGGTTTAGTACTTCCGAATTTCATCTATACCCCCCCTTTACTTACTGCCTGTCATTCCTCCTTCTTCCCTCTTCTCTTTGCATCTCTTTTTCACTTCTTCTCCTTCCTCTTCCTCTGCATGCCTCTCACAACTTCTCTCTGTCGTCTCCCCATGGTATATGTTTTTGCAATTATTCTCACTGGCCTATTGTAATGTCTTCATATCTCCCTATAAAATGATATGCCATTATGGCTACAGCTTATCCATAAAGCTCTGCTAAACACATTTCATCCATGTTATGACATTGTTCACTGCTTCTTAAACTAAATGTTGTAGCATATTTTGTATCTATAAACATGTATACATGTATCTTTGTATATATATGTATATATATATATATATATATATATATATATATATATATATATATATATATATATATATATTGAGTTTTAGCATATTCTTGTATCTGTTTATATATTTTGCTCATTTCTTATGTGATCCTATTCACTTGGGCTGTGCCTGCAAATCATTCATTGAGATCAGTGCATTACCCAGGAAAACAAATATAATTTTTTTTATTATTTTTAACATTTGTTTACTGGGAAAGTCCAACTTGGAATGAGCCAATTGTCAGCCGAGGCCCAGGGAGAAACACTCCAGACAAATGTCTATAACATGGGAGGAAACCGGAGCACCCAGAGGAAACTCAGACAAATGTGGGGAGGACATGCAGACTCCACAAAGAAGGCACCTCAATCGAGAATCAAACTGGAGAACCTATTACTGTGAGGTGACAATGCAAACCTCTGCACCACTGCACCATCCAAATAAAATAAATAAATGCTTACGTCATACCCTTTTGTCTCTGCATCTCCCATCTAGCTTAGTGTTCTTCCCTGTCATCTCCCCCCCACTCATTTTATGATGCTCATTCCTACCTGACAATGTGCATCCCTTTCCATCTTATCACATGTCACTGTTCTTTGTAACACTCCTTCCCAGACCACAGGTGTAGCCGAGGCCATTAGCACCATGGGAAATTTATCAGCTGGTGTTCCTCTCAACAACAGTTCATGGTCCTCCAGAGGTTAAAAAAAATCTCTGCCCGCTCTAGGCAAAGAACTACTATATTGATTCTACATAATATCTCTTTGCTACACTAAATTTTGGAAATGGTTTCTTCATTGACACACACACACACACACACACACACACACACACACACACACACACACACACACACACACACACACACACATTGCAGGCAGTCTTTGAAAACATTTAAACAGCCATGATTAGCATCACTGTTGATTAAATGATAGGTGATTCTAAGTTCAGACTGATCCGCACTTGCACTCCACACTTGTGCTCTACAGCAGAGATCTCCCCACTGCCTTTCAGGACATGATTGACACATCTTGCAGTGTGCCAACTACCCCTCTCTGAGAACTTTTGCACAGGGCAACTGCTTACTTTCTCTCTCCTTAGTTGTGGTTTTGAACATGACTTTCTTCGCCTTGCCCTTTCTTTCTTGGTGGTAATTCCAACTTCCACCCATCACCTTGCACTGTGTCAACATAGAGGCTCATGCTTGTCAGACAATTTCTGCTCATGGTCTCTTGTCCTCCACCTTTGTCAATGCCGTTACGTCCCCCACCTATTGTACCTGCTAGTCCCACTATACCTTTTCATGTATAACTACTCAATTCATTCACATCTTATTATATGAAGCTCCCAATTTTCCTTCAAGCTTCACATCATTTCTGGTCACGATGGTAGTGTAGAGAGATAAAGCCTTAACTATGACCCAGAGGATCTGTGTTTGTGCAATGGCTTGAGTGCCTGAGAGGGCAATGTGGAGAATGGGCATGTCCATCCTGGGGGGGGGTTAACGAGAGCAATGTAGAGAATGGGCATGTCCATCCTGGGGGGGGGTTAACGAGAGCAATGTGGAGAATGGGCATGTCCATCCTGGGGGGGTTAATGAGAGCAATGTGGAGAATGGGCATGTCCATCCTGGGGGGTTAACGAGAGCAATGTGGAGAATGGGCATGTCCATCCTGGGGGGGTTTAACAAGAGCACTATAGAGAATGGGCATGTCCATCCTGGGGGGGGGGGATTAATGAGAGCAATGTGGAGAATGGGCATGTCCATCCTAGGGAGGGTTAATGAGAGCAATGTGGAGAATGGGCATGTCCATCCTGTGGGGTGTTAACAGAATGGGCATGTCCATCCAGGGGGGGGTTAATGAGAGCAATGTAGAGAATGGACATGTCCATCCTGGGGGGGGGTTTAACGATAGTAATGTAGAGGATGGGCATGTCTATCCTGGGGGAGGGGGGTTAAGGAGAGCAATGTGGAGAATGGACATGTCCATCCTGGGGGGGGTTAATGAGAGCAATGTGGAGAATGGACATGTCCATCCTGGGGGGGGTTAATGAGAGCAATGTAGAGAATGGGCATGTCCATCCTGGGGGGTTAACGAGAGCAATGTGGAGAATGGGCATGTCCATCCTGGGGGGGTTAATGAGAGCAATGTGGAGAATGGGCATGTCCATCCTTGGGGGGGTTAACGAGAGCAATGTGGAGAATGGGCATGTCCATCTTGGGGGGGGTTAACGAGAGCAATGTGGAGAATGGGCATGTCCATCCTGGGGGGTTAATGAGAGCAATGTGGAGAATGGGCATGTCCATCCTGAGGGGGGGTTAACAAGAGCAATGTGGAGAATGGGCATATCCATCCTGGGGGGGTTAACGAGAGCAATGTGGAGAATGGGCATATCCATCCTGGGAGGGGTGTTAACAGAATGGGCATGTCCATCCTGGGGGGGAGGTGTTAACATATCTCTCAACCTCTTAATGAAAGAAATCTGGGCAAAGCCTAAAATAATGGGGGAAAAGGCTCATTATTGCACTTATAAATTTAGAAAGCTGCTAGAATAACAGGACTTGTGTTAGCATCCATTTTCTGAAGGAAATAACATCTGAAACTCAAATATCTGTCATTATTTGTGCATTGTTTAGTAGCTTCAATCCTCCACAATTTGCCAGAAAACTACAGATTTTATGAGGAAGAGACCAAATATTTGAGGCACAAATCTGGACTTTCTGAGAAAATCTGTACAGTTGAATGGTGTGGTATCCAGCAATGAGCTTTGTTGGAATTTGCAGCTCAAAAGAATCAGATGCCAGGCATGCAGATAGAGGGAGCAGAGAAGGAATGGCCATCCTAATGCTGGGTGTGGGCATGTATTCACTGTGGTCCTTCCATTGTCATTCAGCCTATGTTGTTGGTGTCAGCATAAAGGGTGGGGATAGATGGGGACATGGGGCAGAGAAATTCCCCTTGTGGTGGCTCTTCTCACCCACTTGCCCAGCATGTCTAGCTGCCCTAAGTGCCTGCATGAGGGGGGATACCTCCTTAATATAGGAGCTGTCCCAGTAAGGAGACCCTCTCTGTAAGGGAACACTAGGCGGCTGCTGGGATAGGACTTGCTGGGAGAAACTATGGCACCATATAGCTTGATGGTCAGACAAGAGGAAGATTAAAACAGAAACTCCATATCCTCTGCCATTGGGATAAGCATCTCCTCCATCCTGAGTATTTCACAACTGTTTTCCCTCAGTCTTGTTATGCAGCCTGATCTACTCCTTTTGTGCTCCATGCTTATATCCCTGGCGTTGTCCTTCTTTGTTGTGTACATTTCCATTTTGAATGTAGACAGACCTTTTATACATTCCTTGTAGGGCAGTGCCAGAAGCTATGTCAATGATTTTAAATGCAAACTGGAAAAGTAAGTTAATGGTATACATGTTGCCATGTGCACTTACTGGATGGGAACATATTGTATGTATGTATGCATGTATGTATGTATTTATTTATTGATTTCCATTTATTCACTAAGGTACTCCAACCAAGATTAAATTCATTTTCAGTGATATCCTGGGGAAAAAATCTCCAAGTACAGAAATAATATTTACCACTTGACTGATGCAGTGAAACAAACAGAATATAACTGTGCAAAGGAAGGAGAAAATACAGCACATACATACATACAATATATGGTATAAACATTTTTTATGAAATAATACTCATGTAATATATAATATGTACAGGTTAATCAAAGATCATGAGCTATATTGTTACAGGAAGACCATGAGTGGTAATATTAGGAAAAAGAAAAGAGTGGAGTGGTTGGGGTAGGGGTAGGGTAGGGGTAGTATGTGGTGGTTGGAGTAGAGGTATGGGTAGGGGTAGGTGGTAGGAGTAGGGGTAGGGGTAGTATGTGCTAAGAGAGATAAAAGTGGGTGAATCAAGAAGTACAGAGGGACAACTAAGATGATGAAGGCAACCGTGAGGTGACTGCTGTAACTAGCTTAGCTGAGGTAGCACAATGGGTCCTGATGAGGATTGCATTTACTGACAAAATAGTGCAGATGTGTGCCACAGTGCTGAATAATGAAGCCTCACAATTCCAAAAGCAGCAGTCTCCACACAAGTTAGGGAACCATCCAGCACTGCATGGTTACATAACCCCAAGACACTGGCATTCAAGTAGAGTACAAAATGTGAAGCACATTTATACGTACATCGGAGTGTAATGGATTTGCAACAAGTGCACAGTTGGAATCCTATAAAATGAATGTACAGTAAATTAATAACTAGACTTCACCAAAGGGCACAGGAACACAGCGGCTTAAAACTTCTTGAAGTATCCGTTGTGCAAGATATATCCAATTCATTCAAAAGAACAATAGCTCCACAAAACATCAGTGAGCGCTTTCACCCTGTAAGGGCTTCTTCAGACTGAAGAAGCCCTTACAGGGTGAAAGCACTCACTGATCTTTTAATAAAGAACGTTCCCCTTTTTTACGTTTTGTGGAGCTATTGTTCTTTTGAATGAATTGGATATATCTTGCACAAAGAGTGAAGAGCAAAGAGCAAAATACACAGAAGGATAGTGAGGAGGGAAAAGTGGTGAGGGGTGGGGGGAAGAGTATCCTATTTATTTATATATTTGAAGTAGGAAGGTAGAGGGGAAGTCATGTGTGGGATGGACGGTATAGGAATGGCAGCTGGGACAGACAAATGTGCCTTGCACAGGGCAGTTAGTGTCACAAAGGGAGGCCCACAATGGAGATACACAGACAGACAGAAAAACAGAGGGTAGACAACTGGTGATGGGGATGAATAGATTAGGGGGATAATGGGGAGTGACACGAGGTAGAGGGATACAATAATAGGGTGGGGACAGGATGGCTAGCAAGCCAATCAGGAGGGGAATCACCTAGAAATTAGTTAAGTCTGTGTCTCTACTGCTTGTGACCTGATGGCCTGGGACAGCCTGCTAAGTAACTCTACCAACTGCATGAGGAGCTATCCTAGTTGCCAGTATAGGCATAGAGCTGCCAGACCACTGTGGACAACTTGCTGGGTTACCCCAGAAGGTCCCTCCTTGCCACTCTCCAATGAGGAACCTACAGCACCTACTGGAAATGCAGCAGTGAAGGTCACAGGTGAGTGTTCCAGAGCACCCTCCACAGAGGGACCTTCATCACTATGTGAAAGGCAGACTGGCCACAGACTGATGGGACCCAGTAGTAGGCAGTGTGGCTAGTGGAGAGCATGGCAGTTGCTTTCTTATGGATGTTACATGCGTGATACAACAGGAGAATAACAGAACAAAAGCAATGCTGCAATATGATTAAATTATGAACAAGAAAGAGAACAGAAAAGTAACACATATACAACGGCCAGGGTGATGTGGTACACTTAGTTAAGACAGGCTTTGGAAGGAGGAATAACACTCCAAAGCAATGTACAACGGCTAGAGAAAGTACAGTTTTGTACCTACCATAAATGTAGATGTTCGAGGATCTCCATTGCTGCAGTCCTGACAAATGGGTACTCCGCTGCCCACCATCGGCCCGAATACCAAAAGGCTAGAACTGGCGTCGGTCACGGGCGCCTGAGACTGACGTAAGTGCTTGTCAGTACAAATGCGCATGACCGACGCCATAACCTCAGTCTTTCTTGCCTCATACGTGAGAATGCAAAAAAGAAAACACCACCCAAAAAACCCCAATCTAAAAAGAAAAAGGGGGGAGGAGGGAGGGAAAATAGGACTGCAGCAATGGAGATCCTTGAACATCTACATTTATGGTAGGTACAAAACTGTACTATGTTCATCGTCTCCCATTGCTGCAGTCCTGACAAATGGGTAGAATCCCAGAGCAACGGAAAAAGGGAGGCTGGCCAACTAAATAGCAGGAGGAGCTGCAGACATGCCCTGTAAGACAGCAGTGGCAAACCCAGCCCTAGACCTAGAATAAAGAGGCAAATGATAATGCTTTGTAAAGGTATGTACAGAACTCCAAGTAGCTGCCTCTAGAATGTCTTTCGTAGCTACCCCTCTCAAAAAAGCAGTAGAGGTGGCCGTAGCCCTAGTAGAATGAGGCCTGATCCCAACTGGAATCTCCTTACCATGATGAGAGTAACAAAAAGCAATACAATGGCCGATCCACTTGGAAATAGTTTGTTTCAAGACAGCTTTCCCACTTGAAGCCACAGCAAACGAAACAAATAACTGTTGAGATCTCCGGAACTCATTGGTTCTGAACAAATAATACCGTAACTGCCTATGCACATCCAAAGAATGCAAAACTCTTTCCCCTTCATTTTGGGGGTTAGCATAAAAAGTAGGCAAATGTATAGATTGGTTCAATGCCACATTAGAAACTACCTTAGGCAGAAAAGTAGGATTAGTATGCAAGGAAACTCTGTCCTGGTGAAAAATCAGAAAAGGTTCCACTGCCATGAGAGCCTGTAATTCAGACACCCTTCTAGCAGAAGTAACAGCCAATAAAAAAGCAGTCTTCCAGGAGAACAACTTCAATTCAGCCGTAGCTGCAGGTTCAAAAGGAGGCAGAGTCAGCTTTTCCAAAACAAAATTAAGATCCCAGGCAGGAGTAGGAGCCCTTCGTGGGGGTCTTATAAGTATAGGTGAAGATTTCTTTGTTTGTCCGGGGTAAGAGATGCCATCTGAGTAGCTGTATTCAGTCTCACACCCAGAAAACACATCTCCTGTGAGGGTACTAGACTGGACATTATTTCGTTCACAGAATACCCTAGGCATCTGAAAACTGTCATCACAAACTGCAGATGTCGAAGAAGTTCGTGCTTGCCCTGAGCCAGTATCAAACAATCGTCCAGATAAGGATAAATTTGAATTCCCCTTAGCCGGAGAAAAGCTATTACTGGAGCCAGGACTTTTGTGAATACCCTGGGCACAGTAGATAAGCCAAAGGGCAATGCAGAGAACTGATAATGCAAATTCCCAGTCCGAAACCTCAGGAATTTCCTGCAACTGGGCCTGATAGGAATGTGAAGATAGGCCTCCTTGAGATCCAAAGTCACCATCCAGTGATCTCTGCCTAGCATAGGCAACAGCTGCTGCAGTGTCAACATCTTGAATTTCGGAATTTCCAGAAAGGTGTTTAGAATGGATAAATCCAGAATGGGCCTCCAAGTATTTCCCTTCTTTGGCACCAAGAAAAGACGGGAATAAAACCCCGTGCCTCTGTCCACAGAAGGAACTGCCTGTATTGCTCCCAACCGGAGCAGAGAAAAAATCTGTGCCTGCGCTTCCAGTCTTTGCTGATGAGGCACATCCGGCATACCTTTGAAAGGAGGGAATGTGTGAAAATAAAACTTGTAGCCTCGAGTTATAATGTCCAATACCCATTTGTCTTGGGTAACCAAATGCCAATTCCCTTTGAAAAGTCCCAGTTTTCCTCCTAGAGGAGCTGCCAGCAAAGCAGAGTCCGGCAGCTGAAGACACAGGTCATTGGGACTGCTTCGAAGGACTGACCCCTGCCCACCCCAGCAGAAGGGGTAAAAGAATTCAAAGGCCTAGAAGTAACAGGGCCCTGAGAGGAAGCCCTACCTCTACCACGCCTCGACCTGCCCCTAGAATGAAAATCCAAGAGGGAAAAGACCATCCCCTAGCAGGCCAATTCCTACTGAACTTAGGGGCTGAACCTGTAAGAAGTCCTTTACCGTCTGCATAGACTTAGCTTTTCCTCCATTTTTTCAAAACTGATTCCACTGGAGGGCCAAAAGAACATCAGATTGCAAAGGAGCATCCATAATGCGAGCCTTAACATGCTCTGACAAGGACTGATCTCTAAGCCAGGCATGTCTGCGAACAACAGAACTAGTAGCAGCCACCCTGGAAGAAGCCTGTAAAGCATCAAAACCACACTGCAAAGAATGCTTACCAACCTGGTCTGAAGCATGCACTAAATCCTGAAGCTCCTTACAGTCAACACCTTCAGACAAAGCATCCACTTTACATTTCAATTGACTTAGCAAATAATTCTGATACCTGAGCATATGAAATTGACAATTTAAAGCTCCCATAGCCAAAGTAGAAGAGGTATACAGTTTTTTACCCCACCTATCCAGGGCCCTAGCATCCTTGTCCAGAGGAACCGGATTCTTAACCACAGAAGCCTTAACACCTTTGGGGCCTTGAGAAATAGTTTCTAGATCAGCCCTAGGACTCTTATACAAGTACTTGTGAGCTTCCGGAACCCTGTAGTATCTATCTGGTTTAACTGGGGCAGGGGGCAGAGAATCTGGGTTAAGGGCAGCCTCAGAAAATACATCCTGAACAACATCCAGTACAGGGGGAATAGCCAAAGGCCTGTGCTGAGGTAAAAACAAGAATTCTCTCAGCCTTTTACGAGAATCAGAATAATCCTGGCCATCCCACTGGAAATGTTCCCTCATGGAATGCAAAGTTTCAGAGAAAGAAAAATCTTCTGGAGGGGACGAGAGGAGTAGCGTCCTCAGCCTCCGAATCAGAATAGGGAGGGAAATCCTGAAGCTCTTCCACAGAGGAATCTGACTCATTGGAAGACTGAACCAGACCCTCCAATTCTGTGTCTATCCTGGGCCGCTTCACAGGTGGGGACATGGAACCCCTAATTAAAGTAATCAAATCTTCAGCCATCTTTAACATGTGCTTCCTAGGAGCCGGACCCTGGGGATTAGCACCAGCAGGGATAGACTTAGATTTAGAATGGCCTTTGCCCTGAGAAGGAGGAGGTCTAACTACCCTATGAGGGGAGGAAGCCACCGACAACAAAGAAGCACCCTCAGCCTGGCCTAACACAGGAGAAGCCACTTCCTGCAGTAACAAAGGCTCCCCTAGACACACTGGTAAACTGTCAGAAGGAGCCACTGAAGCAGTCAGTGGTTCCACAGAACCGACGTCCGGAGTGGACGCCTCATCCAGTTTGGACCGCAAAGACTTATCTTTGCGCTTCTTAGAAGAACCAGTCGTCGGAGAATCCGACGGCATGTTATAATTACAACGTTTACCAAACACCAGCCTAGCACAATCCAACCGATGTTTAATAGTACGCTTGTTAAAAGTAGCACAAAAGTGACACCCAACAACGTCGTGCTCAGGCCCTAAACAAGGAATGCAGAGTGAATGGTAATCCCTATGAGGAATCTGTTTCCCACAAGAAATACAGTTATTAACTTTTTCTGACATCCGGCAATACTGAGGCAAGAAAAAGACAAAAAATGTCCCCAACAGGGTACTTAGCCAACTTGGTATCCGGTCTGAAACTCGAAAACCGACAGTTCCAGAACGCCGAACGGCACTTGCAAAAACTGCTTCTGCTGAGGACCATGCGGCAAGAAAGACTGAGGTTATGGCGTCGGTCATGCGCATTTGTACTGACAAGTACTTACGTCAGTCTCAGGCGCCCGTGACCGACGCCAGTTCTAGCCCTTTGGTATTCGGGCTGATGGTGGGCAGCAGAGTACCCATTTGTCAGGACTGCAGCAATGGGAGACGACGAACATCATGTGTTATACAAGAGGATAAGGACAACTAACACAGTGTCTATGACAGTGACATAGTAAATGGATGAAAACTACTGTGCAAAGTCAATAAACAACCAAGAAATTATAAAAAACAGTAAAATGCAAAAAAATAGAAAGAAAAACACCTTAGTGTATGGTAATCCAGTCAGATTAAGCACATATATAGTATTTGGCAGCAATGCAGTACATTTATCCTGCCTCTTGGAATGTCTGGTCTACCTCTTTTGTCACGTAATCCTGTTTCTTGTAATTTCTTCCAGTACTGCAAAATCAAAATAACACATTAATGAACACAGCATATACATGACAGCAGATGCCATGCATAGTTATACTTTCTAGGCCTACTGTACAGTGACTCAAAATAGAAATTTGACTGCAATATGGACCTGTTTTTTCTTTACCTCATCATTCCATTGGCAGGGGAGATCTGGGTGGTGCCTTAACAGATCACTATATTTATGCCAGAGCAGGTGATGCTCGTCCTTTGCACAGGGGCCCTTCATAATCCCCTAGCAGATATTTCAAAAGCTGTAAATAGATACACTTCCTGCTGTCCCGTGTGGGAGCCCTAACAAAGGAACACCTGCACAGGTACCTGCAGAAGTCATGTTCCTCCAGGATGAGTATGATAGCTGAGGTTCAATGTCACATGTCACAGGCACCACATGACATGCATCAATGGAAGCACAATAGAGTGATGCCTGTCTGTGGCAGCATGACATATGTGGTCAATAACATGCATTAAGCAACATATTTGGCCATGTTCCACAGACTCACACACCCTAGATGACATCCGTATCCTAGTAGATGGATAGTTCAATGACCATGGTCATTTGAGTGATGTAAACCTGTACTATCGTGGTTGGGCTATACAGGCATACACCCATATATCATCTCAGTGCATGTGCATGAGCAGGACAGGAATTACTAGAATTACGTAGACCTGATAGCTCATTGCTTTCCTGGTCTGAATCACAGACAGTTGCACTAAAATCACCTCATTAGTATAATAGCTACACTCTGGGCACTATATAATATGACAAAAACGATTTACTATTAGAATTTCGAGTGCCGGTTAGATGAAATTCGGAATGCCTTCTAACAGTTAGACAATTCCGTTTCGTCTAACCTTCATACGTGTGAGGGAATCCTTTAGTGAATGCAAAGTGCATTTGCACAACTGTCATCGGTGACGTAAACGTGGCAAGGTCCATTCGCAGTACTGTGGAGATTGGGAAATTACCCTTTTCTCCACTGTAGTGTGACCTCGGAGTTGGAATATATAAGTGGCAGTGGGTCTGGGGGTGCAGCCTCCCACAGGGGGTGCAGGGGGCACACCCCCCTGCAAAACATATGAGTGTTAGTAGTACTGGTATAGGCTGTACTGCTTGATGTCATAGCTTTCATACTACAACTAAGTCGAATTTGGGTTTTGCAGTACTTTCGGCATTACAAACGGTTTACTGTCATAAAGTTCGGAGATGTGAATCACAAATATGATAGGTTTCCGATCACATCTTCGATGTAATAATAGTAAACCGACAAAACCCATGGTCACCATTTTGTGGGACAGTTATAACAAGTGACAGGACAGAAGGTCTACAGAGGAGAAGAACCAAGAAAATGCATACAATTTGCCCTGGACTTAAACAGGACATGTTAAATAAGGTTAATAATTACACACTGGAAGACAGAAATACAAGAAGGGCATGAATGAATCATTTAACACATCCAGGATAATTACTGATGAAAGAAAACCTTTATACACAAGAAGCTTTGGATACATGAAATACTCTTCCCAAGGAGGCTGAGAAATTGGTGGTAGTAATGGGGTCAATGTGATATGGGAAAGGCCTAAAACAATGAGTTGGATGCAGGAAGACATAAGACATGGTTAACAAGGAACTGCAATCTACCCACAATGTGAAAACATAGGTAGACTAGGTAGGTCAAGCAGTCTTTAACCTTCATTTGACCCATGTATAAGGTTTGGAAGTTACTATTTTCAGAGAATGCATGAAAAACAATTGATGTGTGCCCAAAATGGAACTGTTTTTGTATAAATATCTGCAATAATTCTATGCAGTGATGTGAATACATATATATATATATATATATATATATATATATATATATATATATATATATATATATATGTGTGTGTGTAGAGAGAGAGAGATGTTGTTATGATCATGTCCTCTTGTGAAAGACAAAACTATTATTTTATAGTTGTTTAGTTTTATCTCTGTGTAAGACAGACTTTGATTTACTGTTTCTGGAATATAAACACCAGTGCTCTTCATTATCAAGGTCCTTGTAATCTTTATAAACACCAGCACTCTGCATTGTCAAGTGCCACATAATCTTTATAAACACCAGCACTTTTCATTATCAAGTGCCACATAATCTTTATAAACACCAGTGCTCTTCATTATCAAGTGCCATGTTATCTTTATAAACACCTGCACTCTTCATTATCATGTGCCACGTAATCTTTATAAACACCAGCACTCTTCATTATCAAGTGCCACGTAATCTTTATAAACACCAGCACTCTTGATTATCAAGTGCCATGTTATCTTTATAAACACCTGCACTCTTCATTATCAAGTGCCACGTAATCTTTATAAACACCAGCACTCTGCATTATCAAGTGCCACATAATCTTTATAAACACCAGCACTCTGCATTATCAAGTGCCACATAATCTTTATAAACACCAGTGCTCTTCATTATCAAGTGCCATGTTATCTTTATAAACACCTGCACTCTTCATTATCAAGTGCCACGTAATCTTTATAAACACCAGCACTCTGCATTATCAAGTGCCACATAATCTTTATAAACACCAGTGCTCTTCATTATCAAGTGCCACATAACATCTTTCTGAACTGTAAATAATTTGGATAAATAGGGTATCAGTTTAGAACTTCGCATGAAGGACAACTGCACCATCACCATTATACACTCCATGTCTGTACTGCAATAGAAATCCATTTATGAAGATAAAATCCACAACTTTCTGATCTAATAACACTGGGGAATGTACAAGCTACATAGCCAAATGACTGTGTACCCCTTGTCTCACATATCAACATACACTGCGGTAAAGTGAGATGTTCTTTATATTAATAAACATGATCAACTGTGCCATCCAACTGGCATCAACTACCTCCATCAATTTGGTCACCAGTGGCTGTAATATCTCAGCCTGATACCTAACTCATGTGGGTCTGATAGTTGATAGGCCTAAAGGCTGGGGCTGTTGACATATATACCTTTTCCCAAATTTGCCCAAGATTCAACTTTTTGCACAACAATTTAAAGAGATACAGGGCCATACAAAATCGGTCACTTTTCTTTGAAACAGAGAGGCTGGGCATCATATCTGAGGGATGCTATGTTGAAAGTACCCATAAGTGCCTCAAACAATGGAGGCATAGCCAGAAGCTTGAGAATGTCTAGGCCCAAAAGGTCTATGTATTGTCTTCGAGTCCTCCCTGCTTTCCCACTTGAAATACATCATCATAATGGCTAAGGTCTACACAAATGAGATGTTTTGTTGTGGAGAGCCAGAGGACAATATATTCTAATCATTTGAATTATATCAAAGAAGAGGGAACATCCGTGGCTTGTAGGTAAGATCCTCCTCATTCCCTTCTGAATCAGATGTATCTGCAGGCCTTTGAGGAGAGAGCTGCCTCTTCCTGTTTGGTATAGGGGTAACTCCTGAGATGGACAGTTATTTTTTGTTTGTTAGCTCTAAATATAAATGAAGGAATCTTGAGGCTGTGTCTGCCAATCCTGAAATGGAATCTGGGAAAAGGAAGGAACCAAAGGCCAGCAGGATGTCACTGTTTCTAAGATGATGGATGCCAGAGTCTCAGATGTTTGGGTCCTTGAAATAGCAGATGGTACTACCTCAGACCTCAGAAATAACAGACACAAATTTTGCAGCTCTGCCTTTAATTTTTGCAAAAGATGTTGCCCTTAATTAAAATTAGAGAGATTTCCCCCTCATTGGAAGAAACAATGAAATGGATGTTAGATGTGAGTGCATAATACCTGATGTAGTCAGGATGACATGCTAAAGGCCAATGGTTTGTGAGCCTTTAGAGTGGCTGGATCAGAGGCCTTGGAAGTATTAGACACTGGAAAAGGGGTTGTAAAAGCATCTGTATGGTGAAGAGTGTTTTTGAACCTATGGGGACCCTAGGATTAAATGCAGCTATTACTGCCTTCCTTAAAGGGGCAGATACTGACTATTACCGCCTTCATTAAAGGGGCAGATACTATTACTGCCTTTATTAAAGGGGCAGATACTGAAACTATGGCCATTCTAGAAAGTACAGTTGTGTACACTTACCATAAATGTAGATGTTCGAGTGTATTCACTGTTGCAGTCATTACCTATGGGGGTTATCCCTGCTGTGGTAGCCCTCGGCCAGCCCGAATACCAGAGTCAATGTTTTTCTGAGTTGGCTGCTGTCGCTTGCTGTCTGATGTCAGGTCATCAGTGCTATAAAGGAGAGCAGCCAATGCCATTACATCAGTTTTTCTAACCCATCAGAGGCCCAAGTAAATATGGTAAAGTGGCCCTGGTGGCTAAAAGCCACATTTTGAAACATATGTCTCCCTAAAAAATAAGTTATAAGGGGAAGGACGGTGGTATACCAGGACTGCAACAGTGAATACACTTGAACATCTACATTTATGGTAAGTGTACACAATTGTACTATGTTCTTCATGTTTTACTGCTGCAGTTATCATCTGTGGGAGGATTCCCAAAGCTGAGGAGAGGGGTGGTAGGCTTAGTAAGAGACCTAGGAATGGGTCAGCATTCCCTGCAGAATTGCAGAGGCAAACCTTGCCCTAGCCTTAGAAAATAGAGGTAGGTGGTAAAGCTTGGTAAAAGTATGGACAGAAGTCCAGGTAGCAGCTTCCAGGATGTCCTTGGTGGGAACTCCTCTGAGGAATGCTGTGGAAGTAGAAGCTGCCCTAGTGGAATGGGTTTGTATAGACTTAGGGGGAGTTTTCCCATGCACTGTGTAGCAGAAATGGATACAGTGTGATATCCATTTGGAAATGGTTTGTTTGGAAATGGGCTTCCCCTCTAACCCTGGGGCAAAGCTGACAAGTAGTTGGTCCATTTTCTTGAAGGGTTTAGTACAGTCCAGATAGTATCTGAGCTGTCTGTGCACATCTAGTGAGTGCAGGGAAATTCTCTCCTCCTTGTTTTGTGGGTTAGGAAAGAAGGTGGGTAGATGTATGGCCTGGTTGAGAGTTACATTAGATACCACCTTGGTCATAAAGGAGGGATTACTCCTCAGGAAGACCCTGTCTGCATAGAAGATGATGAAGGGCTCAATGGCCATCAGTGCCTAAAGTTCTGAAACTCACCAGCTGAGGTGATAGCTAGGAGAAAAGCAGTCTTCCAGGAGAGGTATCCTAGTTCTGCTGAAGCAGTAGATTCGAAGGGTGGTAAAGTTAGTTTTTCTAAAACATAATTCAGGTCCTAGGCTGGAGTGGGTGGCCTTCTAGGAGGTCTGGTATTAGAACCCCCTCTGAGGAACTGTTTAATCAAAAGATGGGAGAACAGGGGCTGTTCTGTATCAAAATGACCTGAAATGGCTGAGGCATGGATTTTAATAGAGGAGAAGGAGAGGCCACTATTAAGTAGCTCCGCTAGGTAGTCCAGGATAAGAGGGATGGAGGGTTGTGAGATATTGCCCCCTCTGGACTGGCTCCAGGAGCAAAATATTTTCCATTTTCCTGCATAAGATTTTCTGGATCTGGGCCTTCTGGCCTCCGTGATAATGTCTAGCACCCGTTTGCTTAATAGGGGCCCCTTGTTTGCCTTTAGAGTATTAGCCATGCTGATAGTTTGAGAGTCTGCAAATCTGGGCGCAGAATTCCACCCCCCACCTGAGTTAAGAGGTCTGAGATCATGGGAAGCTTCTTGGGAGGCTGTAAGGTCAGGCTGCACAGTAAGGGTTACCAATGTTGTCTGGGCCAATCTGGAGCAATGAGGATGGCCTTTCGTCTCTCTTCCCTTATTTTGATCGGCACCTTTGGAATAAGAGTCAGAGGAGGGAATGCATACACAAAGAGGGTGTTCCAAGGGAAGGTCAATGCATCCACCTTCCATGTTAGGTGGTGATACTCCCTAGTACAGAATTTTTTCAACTGATGGTTGAGATGCGAAGCAAAGAGATCCACCTTCGGAGTCCCCCATGCCTGAGTGATCTGTAAAAAGATTTTTCTGTGGAGCTGCTATTTCTGGGGGTCCAGTAAGTTTCTTCTTAAGTGGTCTGCCAGGGTGTTGCTGATCCCTGGTAGCTAATGGACTATCTGGTATATTTCCATGGAAGAGGCTGTCAGCCAGAGGTTCATAGCTAGCCTGCACAGAGGGTAAGATTGGGTCCCTCCCTGTTTGTTGATGTACCACATAACTGTGGTGTTGTTTATTTTGATAAGGAGAACCCAGGGCTTAAGATGGGGTTTGAGGGAAGTCAGAACCTTTTGTACTGCCATCATTTCCTTCTGGTTGATGTGTAAGGGAAGGTGCTGGGCCTACCAAAGACCTTGGGTGCAACTGCCTTCTAGGTGAGTACCCCAAGCTATGTCTGAGGCATCGGTGGTAATGGTCTGCCTGGTTGGGTGAAGGATGAAGGAAAGACCCTTTGACGCAATTTGACAATGCGATAGGAACCCATATAACTAGCCTTAGCTCCTTTTGGTCCCTGTGTAGGCCTAGGAGAATCCATCAGTCTGAGAGGAATGGTAGTCGGAAGAGAAGACGTTGATTTTTGTCTGGAATTGGTAGTGCGAAAGGGCTCCTCGGAAGCCAGTGCATGCGTCGCAGCTCCGGACCCAACTCAGGCAGAGACAATCAAAGGCTCAGAAAATGAAGAAGATTTCTGTGGCATACCTGACTCTGAAAGGGTCTCAGTAGAGGCCTGTGAAGTTATCGAATCTGGCATCAGGGGCTATGAAAGCACCTCACTGAATTCCAGAGAACTGATGACCTGCTTAGTGGTAGTGTCATCTGATGGCTTGGCCTTGTGTAGTCTGTTTCTATCTTTATCCTTACATTTCTTCAGAATGTCTACAGATGGTTGGCAAGACAAAAATCCCTGGCTAAAATAAGAGCTCTACGATGAATGGTTCTCACATTAAAGAGGGCACAGAACCGGCAATGGGGGACATTGTGATCTGGGCCTAAACAAGTGATGCAGTATGAGTGGAAGTCTCGGTGTGGTATTTCCTTTCCACAGGCAAGACAATTGTTAACTTTTGTAGACTTTGGTTAATGCAAGAAAAGAAAAGGATCCCCCAATGGGGTACTTAGCTTTAGACATTTTCAGCTGTAAATCAAAACTCTGGTAGCGACTGACCAGGACACTTGCGAACTGCTTCTGCTATGGGCTCCACGGCAAGAAAGACGGATGTAATGGTGTTGGCTGCTCTCCTTTATAGCACTGATAACCTGATGTCACACAGCAAGCGACAGCAGCCGACACAGAAAAATATTGACTCTGGTATTCAGGCCGGCCAACCACAGCAGGGATAACCCCCAGAGATGATGACTGCAACAGTGAAACACGAACAACATGTAGACTTTTGGCCCTCTATGTGCACCTTTTCTGAACAATACAAACTGTACATTCAATTTGGGGGTAAGCAGGCTTCATCACTGCAGTCTTGAAGGGGCTCCTGCAATCTACCCTAGACAAATAACCAACCTCCCAACTTTGGGACCAGGTGTCGTGAATCTTCCCATAGGTTATGACTGCAATAGTGATCCATATAAAGAACACAGTACAGCTGTGTAAGAACTTACCACAAGAGTAGACATTCAAGTAGGATCATTGCTGCAGTAACATTTTTCTCCCACTTTCTTTACTTAAAAACAAAACAATGGGCTAGTAACATAATATAAAACTAAAAAGAAAAAAAACGCTACTCAGGAATCACGAATCAGAATTTATTACATCCAAAAACACATCAGTTTAAGTGTTTTCGTTCACTTTGATAAGGAACTTCTTCAGAAACTGTCAGTTTCTTTACTTAAGCAATCTTGGCTATTTGAGTACTGGGTTGGGTATCTGTTTGAGTACTGGGGTGGGTAGCTGTTTGAGTACTAGGGTGGGTATCTGTTTGAGTACTGGGGTGGGTATCTGTTTGAGTACTGGGCTGGGTATCTGTTTGAGTACTGGGGTGGGTATTTGAGTACTGGGGTGGGTATCTGTTTGAGTACTGGGGTGGGTATCTGTTTGAGTACTGGGGTAGGTATCTGTTTGATTACTGGGGTGGGTATCTGTTTGAGTACTGGGGTGGGTATTAACTTACCTTCCATTACCTCCTTTTTTTCCCCTAGCAACTGGATAATCAAAACCTCTTCCATGACCTGACTTAGTGCTAGTGGATAGCTGATCATGAGGAGACCCAGCGGAACGCTCCTAGGTTGGAGGTCCCTTAGGACACATACAACATTTTGTTTCTTTTCTGTCCTGAGGTCAGCAGCAAGTACCTTCAAGCTTGGTTGTGCAATAAAGAACTAGGATGCATGGATGCCTCTTTATGCTGGTGACATGCTGACAGCTATGGAGAAAGCAATCTACCCAGGCTAGGGGATAGGGAGCAAAGCTCTGGAGATCCAGACAGACATCTAGGACCTCACTTGCGACCATTCCTCTCAACTTCTTTGCTTAAGATGTCTAGACAGTTAAAAATAAAGGGGGTTAGACAAAGGATCAATATAATGGGGGACAAAGGATTAACATCTGGGACAATTTTTAAATATTACTTTAATACAGTTAAAAAGTTAACAGAAGAATACGTTTTGGTTCAATGTACATTTTCTGAACAATACGAAGTATGAAACTCTAATTTCTGGCATTACTGACTGACTGCACTTCTCAGTAATTTAGGCAGGACAAAAACGTGAGGCATAATCAGGGAACTGTTCATTGATATGCTTGAGACCAGTCCTTAATATTATACTGATATGCTTGAGACCAGTCCTTAATATTATACTGATATACTTGAGACCAGTCCTTAATATTATACTGATATACTTGAGACCAGTCCTTAATATTATACTGATATGCTTGAGACCAGTCCTTAATATTATACTGATATGCTTGAGACCAGTCCTTAATATTATACTGATATGCTTGAGACCAGTCCTTAATATTATACTGATATGCTTGAGACCAGTCCTTAATATTATACTGATATGCTTGAGACCAGTCCTTAATATTATACTGATATGCTTGAGACCAGTCCTTAATATTATACTGATATGCTTGAGACCAGTCCTTAATATTATACTGATATGCTTGAGACCAGTCCTTAATATTATACTGATATGCTTGAGACCAGTCCTTAATATTATACTGATATGCTTGAGACCAGTCCTTAATATTATACTGATATGCTTGAGACCAGTCCTTAATATTATGCTCGTAACTGTGATCCTGCTCAAACATCTGCTGTTACGATAAGTTTGTTACACAATTGTTCAAAGGTTACAAAAAATCTAAAATGCACTTCAGCCTATCTAGAACCCCCAGCTCCTGTGGCCACAGTGGCCCCTGGACCCAGAGCTTAATCATTGTTTCAGTTCATTCTTGGACAAGCTTACTTGTTCAGCTTAAAACAAGCTATGAAAATACAAGAAAGAAGTCTTTCTGATGGTGTGGGTAAGCTGTGGGGGGTGAACTGCAGGGAAGATAAGCAAGAATTATGACCTTTTGGGCTAAATGTGATAACTAGTATTAATTATTATTAATTAGTATTAATTTAGCTAAATGTAATAATTAGTATTAATTAGTATTAATTTAGCTAAATGTAACAATTAGTATTATGAAGTCCTCATATGCTTTGGATGTCTGCATGAAATTTACCTGCATTATGCAGGTCATAGGATCATCACGACAGGTGATGTATGATGGTGTATTTTTTGTGTTGAGGCCTGAAGGTTGCATGGCTGGAGTTGAAATGGACAATTTGGAATTGGCGTACACTC
Source organism: Protopterus annectens (assembly GCF_019279795.1). Classification (NCBI taxonomy): domain Eukaryota; kingdom Metazoa; phylum Chordata; order Ceratodontiformes; family Protopteridae; genus Protopterus; species Protopterus annectens. Next base: position 78,715,849 of record NC_056750.1, read on the forward strand.
CTTTGACACCTGTAATCAGGATATTTAAAGAAAGGGGAAGAAGACTGGTTTGGTTTGATTCAAACCCACTCATTCGTCTACAATTGTCAGATGCTGTTGCAGTGACAGAACTACCTCCTGACTTGGGCAATAATTTGTTTCATGGCTTATTCAAGGACTTGGAGAACACTTTATACAAGATGAAGCATATCCAATGGCAGCGGTTACATCTAGATGCATGTCTGCACTTTAAGATAATACCAAGGGGGCTATGTATTTTATGGATGCCGACTTTTGGGGATCACACAATTATTGATAACACATGTATAGGTATTCTCACATGTCATTGGTGTGTGTATGTGTATTGACCTTTACGTCATGTACATTCCATTTAGGTATTCCCACATGTTATTGGTGTGAGTGGATGTGTATTGACCTTTATGCCATGTACATTCTATTTAGATCACTGACATTCACACATATACATCTACAAATGTGTGTTGCCTTTGATGGCATATATGTATGAAACATATATGCATTCCATTATACATTTGTTTAAGTTGTGCACACCTACATGTGCATTTAGCAGCCATTTTGCTGCTTTTCTGCAGTAGTCCTGCTTGACACTGGGCTTATTTGTTTCCTTTTCACATTCATTTTGGAGGTTTAGGTTCTGTCCTTTGGTGGAGTTGTCTTAGATCTGCATTTGCTCATATATGATGCTGCTTGGCTTATACCTGCACTGCTAATTGACCATTTGGATATGTGCTTATTTATCTAGTGTGTACAATGACCCTTTCTTATTACCTACAACACACATCTGCCTTTGGTCATCCACATCCAGGTATGACTGACATAGTTTGTAACATGTTGCAATGTGATACTGCATAACACACATCTGCCATTGGTCATACACATCCAGGTATGAATGACACAGTTTGCAACATGTTGTAATGTGATACTGCATAACACACATCTGCCATTGGTCATACACATCCAGGTATGACTGACACAGTTTGTAACATGTTGTAATGTGATACTGCATAACACACATCTGCCATTGGTCATACACATCCAGGTATGACTGACACAGTTTGCAACATGTTGTAATGTGATACTGCATAACACACATCTACCATTGGTTACACATCTAGGTATGATTGCCACACAGTTTGTAACATGTTGTAATATGATACTGCATAACACACATCTACCATTGGTCATACATATCCAGGTATGACTGACACAGTTTGTAACATGTAACGTGATACTGCATAACACACATCTACCATTGGTTACACATCTAGGTATGTCTAGCACACAGTTTACAACACATTTTAATGTGATAGTGCATAGGTAGATATGTTTTTCTGCATTTCACCATGGCTTGTATCCATCACCACCCTGTTTGACAACTTTCTATTGCCCATGTTGTGTAGTGTGCAGTCTGTGTAACTTACCTGTCCTTACAGTTTACTTCCAGCCTTTGTCTGTCTTGTGTTGTGATATTTGCTCTGTGTGTATACTTACTGTCATGACCTTCACAGCTTCACCTTCTATTTCCCTTTACTTCTATTTTTAAAAAAAATTGGGGCCTATTCCCACCACAAATATTGCCCATTCCCCTCTGACTTCCCATCGGATTTCCCTTTTCCAACATTCCTTCTGAGTGTCCGTTCTTGTCGCCCACACCCCACATCTTCTTTTCTAGCTCCCACTTTCTTTGTGTGTGCGTGTGCATTATTTTTGTTCCCCACACAAGTGTTGAACACATTGTTAGTTAATGTCAGCTCTGGTGATGTGGCTGTGATTACCCCTCGCCTGTATTCATTTTTTATTAGAAGTATTACAGATTCTGTTAAGTGCAAGCAGGCATATTTTTATCAGTACATGGCTGACAGAGATAGCTATAGTTGTTTTGGACCTTACTGCACAGACTGCTGAGAAGATATATTATAAAGGGCATAGAGCTTTAAAGAAAGTATATTTTCTTAGTAAATGAATTAATGAAATAGCCATAGTTGTCTGTAACATTTCTTAACAGATTTCTTAAAATATGTATTACAAATCCCTCTTAGACTAGGATCTTTTTTTCATAATAACGGACTTGGTTATATTCTGTAGTCGTCCTTAACTTTACTGGACAGATTCTGCTATAGATTTATATGTAAGACGATTAGGATGCCTGAATCGTGCTAATCTTGCTGCAACTTTGTTAATGTACAACACGCTTTGACAATATTTCCTCATTCCTTATGGATTACTTGCAGGTTTGTTTGGTGCGCCATTACTACTGCAATACTCCCTTGTGCACCTAAGTATTCTGAGTTCATTGTGGTGCACCATTACTACTGCAATACTCCCTTGTGCACCTAAGTATTCTGAGTTCATTGTGGTGCACCATTACTACTGCAATACTCCCTTGTGCACCTAAGTATTCTGAGTTCATTGTGGTACACCATTACTACTGCAATACTCCCTTGTGCACCTAAGTATTCTGAGTTCATTGTGGTGCACCATTACTACTGCAATACTCCCTTGTGCACCTAAGTATTCTGAGTTCATTGTGGTGCACCATTACTACTGCAATACTCCCTTGTGCACCTAAGTATTCTGAGTTCATTGTGGTGCACCATTACTACTGCAATACTCCCTTGTGCACCTAAGTATTCTGAGTTCATTGTGGTGCACCATTACTACTGCAATGCTCCCTTGTGCACCTAAGTATTCTGAGTTCATTGTGGTGCACCATTACTACTGCAATACTCCCTTGTGCACCTAAGTATTCTGAGTTCATTGTGGTGCACCATTACTACTGCAATACTCCCTTGTGCACCTAAGTATTCTGAGTTCATTGTGGTGCACCATTACTACTGCAATACTGCCTTGTGCACCTAAGTATTCTGAGTTCATTGTGGTGCGCCATTACTACTGCAATACTCCCTTGTGCACCTAAGTATTCTGAGTTCATTGTGGTGCACCATTACTACTGCAATACTCCCTTGTGCACCTAAGTATTCTGAGTTCATTGTGGTGCACCATTACTACTGCAATACTCCCTTGTGCACCTAAGTATTCTGAGTTCATTGTGGTGCACCATTACTACTGCAATACTCCCTTGTGCACCTAAGTATTCTGAGTTCATTGTGGTGCACCATTACTACTGCAATACTCCCTTGTGCACCTAAGTATTCTGAGTTCATTGTGGTGCACCATTACTACTGCAATACTCCTTGTGCACCTAAGTATTCTGAGTTCATTGTGGTGCACCATTACTACTGCAATACTCCCTTGTGCACCTAAGTATTCTGAGTTCATTGTGGTGCACCATTACTACTGCAATACTCCCTTGTGCACCTAAGTATTCTGAGTTCATTGTGGTGCACCATTACTACTGCAATACTCCCTTGTGCACCTAAGTATTCTGAGTTCATTGTGGTGCACCATTACTACTGCAATACTCCCTTGTGCACCTAAGTATTCTGAGTTCATTGTGGTGCACCATTACTACTGCAATACTCCCTTGTGCACCTAAGTATTCTGAGTTCATTGTGGTGCACCATTACTACTGCAATACTCCCTTGTGCACCTAAGTATTCTGAGTTCATTGTGGTGCACCATTACTACTGCAATACTCCCTTGTGCACCTAAGTATTCTGAGTTCATTGTGGTGCACCATTACTACTGCAATACTCCCTTGTGCACCTAAGTATTCTGAGTTCATTGTGGTGCACCATTACTACTGCAATACTCCCTTGTGCACCTAAGTATTCTGAGTTCATTGTGGTACATTACATATTGCACTATCTGCCACTTTAGTGCTGATACTGGAGTAATGCACTGAAATCTGCAAACTTTATGGAATCCTGCCGTTTGTCTTGTCATACATAAAATTGTACTCACTAAAGGGACTGACTCCTGTATGGAAGCAGTTGTCATTTCTTTACTCGATGCAACACTGTATGAGAATGGTATCGTGATTAATACTGCTGCCCCCTCAGTCAAATATCCTGAGTGTTTATCTTGTTTTTTTTTTTTTTAGTTATTTTATTTCTTCACCAGCTGATTCAGATACTTTTTTCAGCCATAACCCAGGTCAGACCACAATGCAGTAGTTCAAAGCAAATAAAATGTTGCATAAAGTTATTAGGAAAAATATTTTAAATATATATGTCATTCAATATTTTACTGAAGGTCAGCTATTCATGCAATATTTATAGCATTTGCAATTGTAACCTCACTAAGAAGTTGCAGGTGCCCTTAGTTATAATATTACAGAACAGAAAATATTAAAGACATTGATGAATATACATGATTTCATATGTCCATAGTCTCACAAGAGCCTTTGGCTAGAAGAGTCATATTGAATACCAGACACAACATTTACAGTATATAAGCTAAACAGTGGTGATTACTCATACATGCCCAGTGCATAAGCAGACCAGTGGAAGTATGTTACCAGAATCTCATTCACTAGACCTGCTTACAAAAACCCTGTTAGGTAAAGTATGACCAAGGAGATGGATATATAAATGATGTTTAGTGACATCTCATAGCTTAGACAGGAGAGCGTGCAGTCTTCAGACCCCCTTTTTGTAATAACCTGATTTTAGATTGATTATATTAAAAAGGTACTTGAACAAAAGTAATTTTGAAAAGCAGCAATCAAACTACTGTTCAGGACTGAAACCAGTTCCCTACCCTCTCTCTTCCAGAATGTACTCATTATCTGACACAGTGACCGTACTTGGATGGTCATATAATCATTTGTGAGTTTGAGGCAGCATGCAGAATGCAAGCTATCATGCAATGCTTTCTTCAGTTGCTTGAGTTTCTTTCAAAAGTTAAAAACACTCTTTGTAATTTGGCATTTAGTACAGTAGGCATAGCTCTTGTATTCATATGTATATTTAATTAGGATAGTTTTAGTTAACCGTGTGTACCGCGGTGATGGTGCTGCGGTAGCATTGTCGCCTCACAGTATGACATTGTCCTGTTCAATTCTCAGCTAGAGCATCTTCTGTGAGGAAACATGCGTGAATGGGCGTACCTTCATTGAAGGTTGTGTATCAGGGCTGGCAACTCGGCATGTAAAAATCTACTGCCAATCATTAGCGGACCGGAGTTCCGCTATGGCAACCCCTTACCAGGAAAAGCCAAAAGACACAACAACAAGTTTTAGTTAACTGTGTAAAACAAATAGAAGTATATGCATCTTTGCAGAGTGAGGTGAGGGCTGTGCTGCGATAGGAGACTCACACAGAAAGCAAATACAGACTGAAGGATTCAAGCCCCAGATTACGTTCTGAAGTTCTTCATTATGACATGGGGTCCAGGGAAGTACAGGGGTCCAGGGATGTAAATAGTGTGGGAAGAAATAGCCAGGGAATTGTTATGGCTAGGCTTGTTTAGGCCCTAGGGCCGATAGCCTAGTACCAACCTATGAATCTATGACCAGATAATTTCATTAACCTGGCAGATCTGACATGCAATCATGGTACTAACCAGACAAGTCTGACAGAAAATAAATTGCTGATTTTTGACAAAGGGATCATATAAACCCTCTTTATTAATAGTTTTCTCTTGAAATGGAATGTGTGAAACCTTTATAGGCTTTTAAATCTATAATACAGTCTGGTTTGTGAAATCTAATCTCAGAGAGAAATCATTCACCGTATTTTAGAAATCTGCATAATAACTGAAGCAAAACTGTTGCTCTTCTAATTTGAGGTGTGTACTTGAAATAGCTTTTAAGACTTGAAATTTATATATCAGTGACAATTTTTACAAGCTTTACGGAGTACTTTCCTAAATACTACTATGGAGAAATACTGCCCCCTTGTGATTAATCATGCATATTACATATAATGGAATTTTGTGAATGTTTGTCGTCTGCTTGGATATTCATTTTTTCATTTTTTCTGACAGACATTTCATCCTTTTCAGAGTAATTGAGGAACCAGAAAGTCATGACTCCAACAGATTGCAGAATATGCACAAATTCACATGTACAGGCAACTTTGAGGGTCACCTGATCACCTATTGGCATGTATTTCAGATGTGGGGCAGTGGGTTAACTGCATGACAATGCTGCCTTGTGTTAGTATAATACAATTTTATTAAGCTATTTGTTTTACTAAGTTCACCTTTTTGTGTTTGACTGAGGATGATAAATGTATCAAAAGGATGAGATTTGTTAAGAGAACAAACTAGTGTCTGGTATTTATAGTTAGCACACTGCAGTGTGCACATTAGCAGGGACAGAGGCAATGATTCAGAAACATCCAAGTTGGACACGTGCACAACGGTGCAAACTCGTTTTGAGTGCTCATTCCTGCTGTGCAGTAGTGACCACAGTAATAGCAATAGCAACAGCATGCAGCATGTGTTGTGATCAATGGGCACAGACAGGGCCTGTAGTACTGAGTCATGACTGACAGAGCCAGCGTCTGTAATATTGTGATCAACAGACAGAGCCAGTGCCTGCAGTGTTGTGTGTTGTGACCAGGGTTGCCAGACGTCCCTATTGGAGCAGGATTGTCCCGGGATCAGCAGTCCGATCCCAAGTCCCGCACTGCCGGTTTAAATCCCGGAGAAACAGCTCTCTGCTTTTTTTTTTTGATTGGCCCGTATACCGGCATACGGGCCAATCAAAAATCGCTAAACACGGAGCTACTTGTGTTTAATGCAGAACTGCTTGATGTTCCGTACTAAACAGAATTTTTTTTTTGGTTCTCACTTAGTGTTGAAGACTTTTTTTTTTTTTTTTTTTTGGTCCTAACTTTGTCCCTACCCGGCCAGTTGGAAATCTGGCAACCCTGGTTGTGACTGACAGAGCCAGTGTCTGCAGTGTTGTGTTGTAACAGACAGAGCCAGTGCCTGCAGTGCTGTGTTGTCACTGACAGAGCCAGTGTCTGCAGTGCTGTGTCATGACCAACTGACAGCATCAGTGTTTGCAGTGTTGCATTGTGACTGACAGAACCAGTGCCTGCAGTGTTGTGTTGTAACAGACAGAGCCAGTGCCTAGAGAGCTGTGTTGTCACAGACAGAGCCAGTGTCTGCAGTGCTGTGTATGAGTGACTGACAGAGTCAGCATCTGCAGTGTTGTGTTGTGACTGACAGAACCATTGCCTGCAGTGCTGTGTTGTGACTGACAGAGCCAGTGTCTGCAGTGCTGTGTCATGAGTGACTGACAGAGCCAGTGCCTGCAGTGTTTTGTTGTGACTGACAGAGCCAGTGTCTGCAGTGCTGTGTGTTGTAACTGACAGAGGTAGTGTCAGCAGTTTTGTGCTATGACAGATTCAGCCAGTGTGTCTGCACTGTTGTGTCATGGGTGACTGACAGAGCCAGTGTCTGCCATGTTGTGTTGTGACTGACAGAGCCAGTGTCTGCAGTGCTGTCTCGTGACTGACAGATAGAGCAAATCCCTGCAGTGGTGTCTCATGTTTGGCAGGCAGAACCAGTGCTTGCTATGTTGTGTCATGATCAATAGACAGAGCATGGGCGTGCAGTTTTATGTTGTAATCAACAGACAGAGACAGTGTCTGTAGTGTTGTAACCCAGTGTTTGCTGTGCTGTGTTGTGATTAACACAGAGAGCCAGGGCCTGCAGTGTTGTGTCATGATCTACAGACAGAGCCAGTGTCTGGAGTTTTGTGTAATGACTGACAGACAGAGCCAGTGCTTGCTGTGTTGTGCATTGAGGTCCTCTCCGACATAAGAATGAGTATAGACAGGGAACAACATACCATTGACTTGCACATCAACAGACTGCAGACCATTTCTGATTGAACTATAATAAACCTAGCTGAACTGTGTGACCCACAAGTGGAACCAAGGTGGATCCATGGTGTGCCTATTCTTGTGGATACAAAGATATGTATAGTCTTAACCATCTTAGCTACAGGGACCTTTCAGTGACCTACAGGGGACATACTGGGGACATTGAAGGTGCCAACCTCACAAATTCGAAAACCAGTTCCACGTTATAATGCTACAACATATGGAGGATTGCATCTGGCTCCCCAAGACATTGGAAAATACAGCCAACTCCATAAAGGCCTTTATGCTCTACTCAGAGTCCCCTGATGTTCTGGGAACCATAGATTATATCCATGTTGATAGCAAGACTCCACATGATCCAGAGGGTCCCATGCTATAAAAAAACAGGAAGGGCTTCCATTCCATGAACTTCCTGGTGATTTGTAATGCCCAGGGCAATATTTAGAATTTGTTTGTGCACCACCCAAGCAGTTCCCATGATACACACATTTGGCACACATCCAGCCAGTACCAGTCTGTCCTGAGATAGGCCTTCCAATGGGACAGCTGGTTGGTAGGTGCACATGCTAGATAGACAGGTCTGTGCACACACTTACTGTGCTAGCAGGGAATAGGGAAGTATAATATGATGTGTGTTACAGGTGATGTCAGGTATGTCCTAGAGCCATGGTCAATAAGGCCAATATGAAACTCCAAGCATGCAAAAAATGACCTATAACAAGGCCCATGTGGAAACATGAAATGTAGTGCAGTATATATTTAAAGAACCGAAGGGATGTGAAGACATCACTGGAGAAGGAATACAACACAGTCCACGCATATACAGCAAGATCTTTGCTTTGTGTGTCATGTTACAAATGGAATTATGAAGTTATGAAAGGAGTTGCCAGAGCATCTGTAGTGGAAGCAGAAGGGCAGCGTGACAAATCAGGAGAAGAACATGCAGCAGCAGGAGTAGCACCACAGCAAATGCAGATGCAGAAACAATACACCGCAGCACACCTATGTAATATGACAAAGAAACATACAGAAGAAAATAATGCATGTCGTATCACACCTGGTCTGTGCAGGGCAGTGCACTGGATGGTCATGCACTAGCACACTGACATGGGGTAGAAGGAGGAAAAGGCATACTGATTACCACCTTCACAGGTGGGGAGAACCAGTGACAGGTGACTGCAACACTATAATATGGGGTAAGGTCATGGGAGGTGAATACAACAGTCATGTAATATGGAAGGTTCTGTGTAGTCATG
>NC_056750.1:78726630-78744130 GCF_019279795.1 Protopterus annectens
ATTTGTGAACGTGTAATAAAACACTAAGGTGGTTAAAAGTTTATAATAATGAGCCCAGGTGTCTTTTAACGTGTAATAAAACACTAAGGTGGTTAAAAGTTTATAATAATGAGCCCAGGTGTCTTTTAACGTGTAATAAAACACTAAGGTGGTTAAAAGTTTATAATAATGAGCCCAGGTGTCTTTTAACGTGTAATAAAACACTAAGGTGGTTAAAAGTTTATAATAATGAGCCCAGGTGTCTTTTAACGTGTAATAAAACACTAAGGTGGTTAAAAAGTTTATAATAATGAGCCCAGGTGTCTTTTAACGTGTAATAAAAACACTAAGGTGGTTAAAAAGTTTATAATAATGAGCCCAGGTGTCTTTTAACGTGTAATAAAACACTAAGGTGGTTAAAAAGTTTATAATAATGAGCCCAGGTGTCTTTTAACGTGTAATAAAACACTAAGGTGGTTAAAAAGTTTATAATAATGAGCCCAGGTGTCTTTTAACGTGTAATAAAAACACTAAGGTGGTTAAAAAGTTTATAATAATGAGCCCAGGTGTCTTTTAACGTGTAATAAAACACTAAGGTGGTTAAAAAGTTTATAATAATGAGCCCAGGTGTCTTTTAACGTGTAATAAAACACTAAGGTGGTTAAAAGTTTATAATAATGAGCCCAGGTGTCTTTTAACGTGTAATAAAACACTAAGGTGGTTAAAAAGTTTATAATAATGAGCCCAGGTGTCTTTTAACGTGTAATAAAACACTAAGGTGGTTAAAAAGTTTATAATAATGAGCCCAGGTGTCTTTTAACGTGTAATAAAACACTAAGGTGGTTAAAAGTTTATAATAATGAGCCCAGGTGTCTTTTAACGTGTAATAAAACACTAAGGTGGTTAAAAAGTTTATAATAATGAGCCCAGGTGTCTTTTAACGTGTAATAAAACACTAAGGTGGTTAAAAAGTTTATAATAATGAGCCCAGGTGTCTTTTAACGTGTAATAAAACACTAAGGTGGTTAAAAGTTTATAATAATGAGCCCAGGTGTCTTTTAACGTGTAATAAAACACTAAGGTGGTTAAAAAGTTTATAATAATGAGCCCAGGTGTCTTTTAACGTGTAATAAAACACTAAGGTGGTTAAAAAGTTTATAATAATGAGCCCAGGTGTCTTTTAACGTGTAATAAAACACTAAGGTGGTTAAAAAGTTTATAATAATGAGCCCAGGTGTCTTTTAACGTGTAATAAAACACTAAGGTGGTTAAAAGTTTATAATAATGAGCCCAGGTGTCTTTTAACGTGTAATAAAACACTAAGGTGGTTAAAAAGTTTATAATAATGAGCCCAGGTGTCTTTTAACGTGTAATAAAACACTAAGGTGGTTAAAAAGTTTATAATAATGAGCCCAGGTGTCTTTTAACGTGTAATAAAAACACTAAGGTGGTTAAAAAGTTTATAATAATGAGCCCAGGTGTCTTTTAACGTGTAATAAAACACTAAGGTGGTTAAAAGTTTATAATAATGAGCCCAGGTGTCTTTTAACGTGTAATAAAACACTAAGGTGGTTAAAAGTTTATAATAATGAGCCCAGGTGTCTTTTAACGTGTAATAAAAACACTAAGGTGGTTAAAAGTTTATAATAATGAGCCCAGGTGTCTTTTAACGTGTAATAAAACACTAAGGTGGTTAAAAAGTTTATAATAATGAGCCCAGGTGTCTTTTAACGTGTAATAAAACACTAAGGTGGTTAAAAAGTTTATAATAATGAGCCCAGGTGTCTTTTAACGTGTAATAAAACACTAAGGTGGTTAAAAGTTTATAATAATGAGCCCAGGTGTCTTTTAACGTGTAATAAAACACTAAGGTGGTTAAAAAGTTTATAATAATGAGCCCAGGTGTCTTTTAACGTGTAATAAAACACTAAGGTGGTTAAAAGTTTATAATAATGAGCCCAGGTGTCTTTTAACGTGTAATAAAACACTAAGGTGGTTAAAAGTTTATAATAATGAGCCCAGGTGTCTTTTAACGTGTAATAAAACACTAAGGTGGTTAAAAAGTTTATAATAATGAGCCCAGGTGTCTTTTAACGTGTAATAAAACACTAAGGTGGTTAAAAAGTTTATAATAATGAGCCCAGGTGTCTTTTAACGTGTAATAAAACACTAAGGTGGTTAAAAGTTTATAATAATGAGCCCAGGTGTCTTTTAACGTGTAATAAAACACTAAGGTGGTTAAAAAGTTTATAATAATGAGCCCAGGTGTCTTTTAACGTGTAATAAAACACTAAGGTGGTTAAAAAGTTTATAATAATGAGCCCAGGTGTCTTTTAACATGTAATAAAACACTAAGGTGGTTAAAACGTTTATAATAATGAGCCCAGGTGTCTTTTAACGTGTAATAAAACACTAAGGTGGTTAAAAAGTTTATAATAATGAGCCCAGGTGTCTTTTAACGTGTAATAAAAACACTAAGGTGGTTAAAAAGTTTATAATAATGAGCCCAGGTGTCTTTTAACGTGTAATAAAAACACTAAGGTGGTTAAAAAGTTTATAATAATGAGCCCAGGTGTCTTTTAACGTGTAATAAAACACTAAGGTGGTTAAAAAGTTTATAATAATGAGCCCAGGTGTCTTTTAACGTGTAATAAAACACTAAGGTGGTTAAAAAGTTTATAATAATGAGCCCAGGTGTCTTTTAACGTGTAATAAAACACTAAGGTGGTTAAAAGTTTATAATAATGAGCCCAGGTGTCTTTTAACGTGTAATAAAACACTAAGGTGGTTAAAAAGTTTATAATAATGAGCCCAGGTGTCTTTTAACGTGTAATAAAACACTAAGGTGGTTAAAAAGTTTATAATAATGAGCCCAGGTGTCTTTTAACGTGTAATAAAACACTAAGGTGGTTAAAAAGTTTATAATAATGAGCCCAGGTGTCTTTTAACGTGTAATAAAACACTAAGGTGGTTAAAAGTTTATAATAATGAGCCCAGGTGTCTTTTAACGTGTAATAAAACACTAAGGTGGTTAAAAGTTTATAATAATGAGCCCAGGTGTCTTTTAACGTGTAATAAAACACTAAGGTGGTTAAAAAGTTTATAATAATGAGCCCAGGTGTCTTTTAACGTGTAATAAAACACTAAGGTGGTTAAAAAGTTTATAATAATGAGCCCAGGTGTCTTTTAACGTGTAATAAAAACACTAAGGTGGTTAAAAGTTTATAATAATGAGCCCAGGTGTCTTTTAACGTGTAATAAAACACTAAGGTGGTTAAAAAGTTTATAATAATGAGCCCAGGTGTCTTTTAACATGTAATAAAAACACTAAGGTGGTTAAAAAGTTTATAATAATGAGCCCAGGTGTCTTTTAACGTGTAATAAAACACTAAGGTGGTTAAAAGTTTATAATAATGAGCCCAGGTGTCTTTTAACGTGTAATAAAAACACTAAGGTGGTTAAAAAGTTTATAATAATGAGCCCAGGTGTCTTTTAACGTGTAATAAAACACTAAGGTGGTTAAAAGTTTATAATAATGAGCCCAGGTGTCTTTTAACGTGTAATAAAACACTAAGGTGGTTAAAAAGTTTATAATAATGAGCCCAGGTGTCTTTTAACGTGTAATAAAACACTAAGGTGGTTAAAAAGTTTATAATAATGAGCCCAGGTGTCTTTTAACGTGTAATAAAACACTAAGGTGGTTAAAAAGTTTATAATAATGAGCCCAGGTGTCTTTTAACGTGTAATGAAAACACTAAGATGGTTCAAAAGTTTATAATAATGAGCCCAGGTGTCTTTTAACGTGTAATAAAAACACTAAGGTGGTTAAAAAGTTTATAATAATGAGCCCAGGTGTCTTTTAACGTGTAATAAAACACTAAGGTGGTTAAAAAGTTTATAATAATGAGCCCAGGTGTCTTTTAACGTGTAATAAAACACTAAGGTGGTTAAAAAGTTTATAATAATGAGCCCAGGTGTCTTTTAACGTGTAATAAAACACTAAGGTGGTTAAAAAGTTTATAATAATGAGCCCAGGTGTCTTTTAACGTGTAATAAAACACTAAGGTGGTTAAAAGTTTATAATAATGAGCCCAGGTGTCTTTTAACGTGTAATAAAACACTAAGGTGGTTAAAAAGTTTATAATAATGAGCCCAGGTGTCTTTTAACGTGTAATAAAACACTAAGGTGGTTAAAAAGTTTATAATAATGAGCCCAGGTGTCTTTTAACGTGTAATAAAACACTAAGGTGGTTAAAAAGTTTATAATAATGAGCCCAGGTGTCTTTTAACGTGTAATAAAACACTAAGGTGGTTAAAAAGTTTATAAGCAGGACTGGCACATCCCTACTCATGTTCCAGAGCTCAGGAGGGTGATTTCATCACACCCCAACTTTGGGCATAAACATTGTGCCAATCTGAAACTGCTCCTGTGTCAAAAAGCACAACCACAAACCTTTTTTTTTTACATATGAAGACGATTAAAATAGGCACCTATAGATGTGGTCTGTATGTTTTGCAAATATATTAATGTGAGTAAGACATTCAAACATCCGTTACATGGAAAAGAATTTAGAGTAAATGTATATGTAATTGTGAATCTGAAAATTTAGTATATTAGGCAACTTGTCACCAATGTAATGCTTATTACGTTTGCAAAACAAATCAGTAACTTGGGTGCATTACTAGCCATGTATTTGAAATTAAAATAAAGATACCCACAAATGTACTTTATAAGCATCAAGCAGAGAGAGGAGCTATTCATGATCTTAAGTTCTTAGTTGTAAGTATTATTCATGAGTTCCTGAGAGGTGGGAGTAGAGTACATGCTTCAGAACTGAGTGAATAATAGTGGATTTTATGTTTGAGAACACACATTTTATTCTGGCTTGAATGGCTCTATATCTTTAAAACCCTATTTAAGGGAATTGTAGAAACAGGTTTAATTAATTGCTATGTCTTGTGATTTTAAACTGCACAAAAATGACTGGTTTACTATTGTAGTTTTTATGCCTGAAGAAGCCATACTGGCAACATTTTTTACTTGTGTTTTTAAAGTGTTTTAGTGTTTTAAAGTGTCTCATTAAAGCTGTCATTGTATCCTGCCTTGGTTACAGTGTTTTCTGCTATTTTGCTACATCATTAGGGGACTCAGTGATTATGCCCAGTTTGCAGTCATCTGCAAGCTTAGTAAGCCACAGGCCATTTACTTTTGCCTGGACCTCAGAGAAATAGATTCCAAACAGGTCCCATAGATGCTATCTTTTTGGCATTGGAAACCACTTATATGAGCTGTTCTTTGGAGATACTCGGTAGAGGACTGGTGTCATGAATGCACTGGGGTATGGTTGGTAGGGACAAGGGGTGAAGTTATTGCCAAGTCAGTCACCTTTCAGGTTGGAAATTTCCTCAGGTTTAGTGTGAACTGTACTGTCCACTATATGTTTGGCACAGAGCTAGTCATTCCCTTTTAGGTTTTGGACGTATCTAAGGAATGCCTTATGATTGTCTTTAGCTAGGGATGCTAATTTAGTCTCATAACTAGCCTTAGAGGATTTTACAAGATATCTGATTTGCTTATTCAAGCTGTGGAGAGTATTCTTCCTCTGAGTAGGTTCCCTTTTGTTATTAGATATTAGTTTCTTTCTTTTGTTATTCCACCAGGGTGGCTTGTTTTTGCAGAAGGATCTGGTTTTATTCCTGTCAGGGGCAGCTGAGTCAATACATTTGTTTAAGTGGCTTCACTGGGCATTTGTTGGCTGTATTAGCAGGGGCTTTTAAACTTTTTATATCATTGTTTAGTAGGCTACAGTTTGCTTTGGAGAAATTTCTCAGTTTTATTGAGCCTGTAAGGGTGTCCGGTCTAATCTTTACTTCAAATGCGACTGATTTATGGTCTGACCTTACCAGTGAGGGCAACACACAGGGGGTAGTGAAGTGACTCCCTATGTTGGTGAGCACTAGGTCTAGGACATTTGACCCCCTTGTTGGGTGCAGACCAATTGTTCTAGAGCAGTTGAACTAACAAAATCCAAGAACTCCAGAGTAATCATGTTTGTGCTCATGTGAGTCACCCAGTTGATGGAAGGAAAGTTGAAATCTCCCATGACCAAGGTGTTTAGCTGTATATTGAGTGATTCTGGCAACTGCAGGTATGTGGCTGTGCTTCTCCTGGTTCATGGTGGGGGGCCTGTAGCTAGCGATGTTGTGGTAGGGTATTTTTCCTATAGTTATTTGGACCTGGAGTAGCTCAAGAGAGTCGTACTGCTTCATCAATCTCGAGGTGTATTTGGATTTAATGAAGCTGGATACACCTTCACCTTTGGTTCTTTCATGCTCTTTTTGAGGTGTGGACATCTGAAAGGCATTGTAGCCTTGTATGACCAGAGTGCTGTCTGTGGCCCTGAACCAAGTCTCAGTGACTGCACAGACATCAGCACCTTCCAAGGTGAGGAGTACTTCCAAAACCTATTTTCCAGTCAAAATCTCCAATAACAGTTATGATCATACCAACTAATATATAAGGCATGTTACTAAAAAGGTAAATCCTATCTTTAATATAAACATAAAGAATTATCAATCTATAACTCTAACAAACATACATCAAGAATAAGACATCGAGAAGGACACCAATTTGATCTTACTATTATGTAATAATATATCTGTTTCTAGATATATAAATTCTTTGCAAAACTCCATAAAACTGAATGAAACTGCAAAGTTTCTGATTCCTGACACTGTAGGTGTGATAAATGCTGAATGTCAACTGGAAAAGTAATATCCATATTTAGTTTTTACATCACTCAACTGTTGGCATGTTATGTACTTCACTTGTTAGTGTTACCCTTTATCTTTTCAGAAACATTTTTTTCTGTTTTAACTATTTTTTCTTTTTGCACTCTCTTACCGATGGTTAAATGACCATTGTATTCATTTTATGGCCTCTAAAGCTCTCCTCAGTCCTGTGTATGTTTCATTTGTGAGTTTTAAATTATTTAGAATGTACATTTTTTTAATTTACCTTTAAACATTCAACTTTTAAGATTGATTTCTTTGGATATATGTATCACTAGGACCCCAGGTGGTATTAACACACTTTTGCACAGGACATCATTTAAGAATAATAACTTACTTCACACTTGTAGCATGCATCCTAGATATCTTCAGCGGAATGTTAAGAAAAGTAAATTTTTTCGAAGCCTCAAACTTCATAAGAGGGATAGTGAGATTTATGCCTCCTTTGATGTTTTATCTAATGAGTTTTGTCAGAGGGGCTATTCTAAACTGGAGATATCTCAAGTGCAGGATGAGGTTTTATCTAATAGACAGACTAGAGCCAAAACATATTTTTTAAGTGAGCTGAATCGCACTAGTATGGATAAGGATGCTGGGGCTAGACATGTATATGTTTTGAAATACTCTAATAATGTTCATTCTGTTTGTGACATTATAAGGAATCATTGGAGGTTGCTTATGTTGGGCAATAAATGTAGAACTGTTCTTAGAGAGCAGCCCCATTTTTCTTTTAAAAATGGCACCTCGATCAAGAGGATGTTGTGTTATAAACCTCTGAATGCTGTGATTAATTCAGATAAGAAAGGTACTTATCCTTGCAGAGGGTGCAATGTATGCAAGTATATTAAAGAAGGAAGTTGTTTTATGCACCCAGATACAGGACGTCTTTTGAGTTTAATTCCTGTGCAGATTGTGCTACTAAGGATGTTGTTTATTTAGCTATCTGTGAGAATTGTCAGTGTTATTATGTGGGTAAGAGTAATCACTGTCTTAGGGACCATAAGAGGGAATATCTATATTGTATTAGTAAAGGTGATACTATGAATGCTTTAGGGAAACATGTTGTGAGTATAGATTGAATGCATGTCTTTAACTTTCTTGTTTTGGAGTTGTACTATACAACTAGTAGGGGAGGTTATGTAAGGACTCGCACAGAGAGTCTTGAAACTAAGTGGATTATGTTGTTACAAACTACAAGGGGTAGAGGCTTAAATGAGCATATCCCTTTAAGGTCATGAAGGTTTGAGGTGGTAGCTTCTAATATTTAAATGCCCTGTGAATTGTATTTTAATTAGATCTGATGAAGCATCCTGAGCAGGTGCAAAAGCGTTGATCTCCTCTTTTATTATTTTAATATATTGTTCTGATGTTATTTATGTTTTTTAAAGTTTTAAAGTTTTTATTTCTCCACTTTGGCAGTTTGTCCTTTATTTATTTATCTATATGCATAGCTTGGTTTGACTGGCTTTTGCTCGCTGTTTGATTTGAATTCACTAAAATAACATGAGCCAACACCCTGCTACTCCCCTTCCTACTGTATGAGGCCCTGTTCTTATTAATATTCACACAGCCCTAAAGAACAAATTGCAATCATGTTATCATAAAATTGCTAATTTTGAACTGGCTTACCTAATCGCACCCATCATTGTGTCACCCTCAGAAAACTAAATTGGCTATAATTCCCACAATACCTGAATTCAGCACAGCTCTCTCTAGCTCACAGAATTATCAATAAACCCAACAGCTGCCCTGCCTTAAAACCTATCTTGCAGCCTTGCACTCCACCCAGAAATCTCCACTGCACTAACAAACTACTCTTACAAGTGTATAAACCCACCAAAAGAGCCGGGCGAAGCCTTTACTCCTATGCCATTGCTGAACTATGGAATGCCCTACCACCAAATATTAGTACCATAGAATCCCTTAAGACCGCCAAATTTACATTGTAAAACTATTACCTCAACTCTCTTGTTTGCTCTTGCACCTAAATAAAAACTAATAGGCTTAACCTATTCCAAAGCCCCCTCTCTCTTTACCCTCTTATCTCTTTTCATCTATCCTTATCCTATCAAATAACATCTATGCTATATTCAACTTACTTATCTACCTCCCTTAAGAATCCCTAAACTACGAACAGCTATCAACTCTACTCCTAGCTTCCATAACGCCCCCTATCTTTTTACAACACCCTCTCCATATATTATCTCGTAAACCTAGCTATCATCATCCTCTACCATTACTCTCACTGTATTTTTTCTGTAATACATCTTAAGCTAACTCCTCACACTAAAATCTTCTCCTTTTGTCTTCTATCTGTCAACTAACCTCTTCTTCTTCCGCCATTATTGTTCACTCTCCCCAACATTAAACTCATAACAAACATCTTTCACACTCTCCCCAACATTAAACTCATAACAAACATCTTTCACACTCTCCCCAACATTAAAGTCATAACAAACATCTTTCACACTCTCCCCAACATTAAACTCATAACAAACATCAATACGTATTACTTCCATAATAAAAATGCTTTATTTTGACTGAGTGCTAAACAAGTTAAAACTTCTAATCTGATTGGTTGACCTTGATTACTATAGAACCATCAAATATAGTATTTTTCGAATATGTAAACTGTGTAAATCCTTAATTGATTGTATGTTAATTTTTACTGCTAAGCTACACTATTATGTTAGTATATTAACATCTTGTCAATTGTACAATAACAGTAAAAAATCCAGAAATTGGCAAAATACTCTCTTTTCAAACAGTCTAAGTAAATTCCAAAAAAAAAAGAGCGTATACCACGGCTGGAGTGCTGTAAAAAACTTTAACTCATCATGAAACAATAAAAGCAATAAAACATGGTAAGCGCTTTCACAGTCTGTTATACAACTGCTTCTTCAGATCTTGTCAATTGTCTCTGTTTAAAATTGCTTAATCATTCATGATTTGAATTTTGTAACTGTGGAGCATTTCTGCCTGGGCCTCCACTGAAAATAGGTTTCTGACCCAGTCAGAATTTCCTGGTCACCAAATGCCAATAAATAATTAATAAATAAATTGATATAATAAATTTCTTCCATTTCCTGTCCATACCATATCTGTCTAGTCTTACACTCAGTATTTGCAATTTTCTACTTCGGTAATTTATCACAGTATTCAGACATCTCTGTATACTCATATTTTCACTCTGTCTTTATGCTTTACCTAGAATATGTGTGCTGTTATTTGGTCTTTTTGTAATACAACATATGTAGAATGCAAAAAACACGCAGAGATGATAAATGCAGTGCTGGAATGTAAGCGTTAAGCTGCCATCTTTACAACTATAGGAAATAATACTTCTTATAATTAGATTCAGTCTAGAAGCCCCTATGAAAGTAAAAATGGCCAATAATTACTTTTCTCACAATTAGAACATTAAAAATCGTTTTTCCTGATACAACAGAATGAAGTAGATAATTGTTTTCTAAAACATGATCAAGATGTTTTCCATGTATTTTTATTTTTTTACTTCGAGTAGCTTCTTGCCTTGATCATATATAACCTCTGCTTTAACAGATCTTATTCCTAGTAAACTATCTCTGTCCTACAAAAGGAAAATCCTGCTGTAGTGCTCACATCTCCAAACCATTTGCATTTATTATTAGTTAATCAGAGGTTTGTAGCTTCATAGTAGGTTACTAGGCTAATGTCCTATAGCTTTTACAAGCCTAGCCATATTTATTCTGAGTTGCCCTAGTTAGGTGAGTGAAGTTCACTGAGGTAAGGGTCTATGGTAGTTAATAATGACTTCCTCTGTCCAGGAGGGACATGGACACCACCCCAGGTGTAAATTTATGGTCACCAATCCATCAATCTAGGTTGAATCTGAATTAGGTCAGAGAGGGGCTCTGATTCACATGAGTGGGAAGTTTGTTCCAGAGAAGTAGTGGTCTCTGGGAGATGTTTCAATCTCTCCAGCATGATTTGTTCATGTTGGAGGCCAGGTCATGATCCCTGGAGTGACTGATCCTCCTGCAGTTTGATTTATGAATGTGTAGCATTTCCATCAGGGCTGGGTCAGAGACTACACAGTAATCCAGGCACAGGTCACCCCTTAGCAGCCTGTAGAATACAATAGAGTGGCAGGGCTTTCAGTCTTTCCATGCAGGATTTGTTTTGTGTACCCTCTGTCTTCTTGGTGAGAAACCTCTGTGGTCTGTCCAGCTAATGCAGGTATCTGGCATCACATTCAATTATAGGTTTGATGAGGGCCAAGTATAGTGGAATTATAACATCCTTAGATCTAGATGTGATGCCTTTACTTACTGTAAGCAAAAAAATAAGAATAATCTGCTGGTAAATCACATTGAAAACAAGTGCAAACTGCCAAAAAAGATGGCTTTACTTATCAGATCTGCCATATAGAAGGATTTCCATACCACTGCAGGTACATAGTGGCCAAAGTTCAGATTGATATCAACCTGAGTGCCCAGATCATGTACCACTAGGTCTACACTTACAGGGTGCTATCTGTAATATAATTAGCAGGGATGTTAGTTTTCCCAAAGGGAATAATAATGCATTTTTTGCATTTAGCTTCAGTCCTTGTCTTTGGCACCAATCATTTGTCTGCATTAAATCTTTCTACAATATATTATCATTGCTGGGGGACTCAGCGATTGCTCCCAATTTGCAATTGTCAACAATCTTAGTCAGCCACAGGCGGTCCATGCTTGCCTGAACTTTTGAAAAATAAATTCCAAACAATAAAGGGCCCAGCATAGAACTCTGTGGTATGCTATTGGTGACTGATCTTTTGCTAGAGGTGAAATCACCCACTTTGACAATATGTGTCCTGTTGGAGATCCAATTGTCTACACATCTGGTGATATGGGGGTTAATTCCCAACTGAGAGAGTTATAATATCTGAGTAGGTTATTGTGACACATAACTTGGCTAGGTCAAGATAGGCAGAATGCACTGTCTTTCTCTCATCCAACACCTTGGGGTGACTTTCTCAAAGAAACCAACCAGGTTTAACAGGCATGATCTAGCCTTAATGAATCCGAACTGGGTTGTGTCCAGAGTTTGTAGATTACCCATGACTTTGTTGATGAGGTCCATAATGATTCTTTCCATGGCCTTGCAGATGAGGCTAGTCAAGCTTATGGGTCTATAATTCCCAGGGTCAGTTGATGGTCCCCTTTTGTGCAGAGGGATTACTGTTTCTGTCCTCCATTCCACCAGAACATAGCCAGTCATCAGGCTTTGGCTGAACAGAGATCGAAGTGGGTCCACTCGGTCATGTTTTAAGTTATTTAAAAGGCTACCTGGGTTTTTGTCTAGTCCCATTTATGTTGTGTGTTTGACCTTGGAGAGTGCAGAAATGACATGCTCTCTTGAGATAATAGGCTGAGGAATGGTGGCAGGTATACTTTGGGGGATGACCAGTGGGAACAAGTGGGTGAAGTTTGCTCCAAACCAGTCAGCTAGCAGGTTGGCTATTACCTCCATTTGAGTATGAGTGGAACCATCCGCAACCAGTTCAGCGCATAGTTGGGTATTCCCTTTTAAATTTTGGATGTAGTTAAATAATTTTTTGTGATTATCCTTAGCTAGGGAGGCTATTTTTGCTTCATAATTAGCTTTGGAAGACTTGACAGGACTAATAATTTGTTTGTTTAGGCTAGAGAGGAACTTTGTCTTCTGCTGAGCCATTTCTCTTTTGGTTTTAGACATTAGTTTCCTTTTTCTTTTATTCTGTTTATACTACGGGCCCATCAGGGTGTCTTGTTTTATTGGCAAGACCTGGTTTTAGTCCTGTTCAGTACAGCTGAATCTATGCAACTGCTTCAGTGATTATACAGGACTTGGTGTGCACCTCTGCATAGGAGTCCATGTTATCTGTGTTTGAGGGGGTGTTCACTTCTTATACCATCACTTAGTAGGAGGTAATTTGTTTTGGAAAAATTCTTAAGCATTTTGAGCTTGATGGGGTATCTGGCCTAATAATTACATCAAAAGAGACTGATTTATGGTCTTATCTTATCAGGGAGGACATCACATGGGGGGTGCAGTACTCTCCCATGTTAGTGATTACTATGTCCAAGACATTTGAGCCCCTCATGAGTGTGCTGACTAGCTGTTCCAAAGCATGTGCATTGGCAAGAACCTCTGAACCAGTATTTTTGTAGTCATGCATGTTTCTTAGTCGATGTAGGATAATTAAAATCACCCATGAGTAAGGTGATGGTCTGTATAGCAAGGGACTCCTGTAAGTCCAGGTATGTGGTATGCTTTTCCTGTTTCATGGTGGGGCCTATAGCTAGCTATAATGTGGTAGGGAATCTTGCTTAATGTTAACTGAACATGAAGTAACTCAAGAGAGTCATGCTGTTTGACTAGTTTCGAGGTGTACTTATTCTTAATGATGATGGATACACCTCCTCCTTTGGTTCTTTCTTGCTCAGTTTGTGGTTTGAATGTATGGAAGGCATTGTAGCCCTGCACAGCAAGTGGTGGTTCCTGTGGCTTTGAACCATGTGTCAGTGACTGCACAGATGTCAGCATCTTCCTTGGTGAGGAGTGCTTCCAGGGAGTGTAGTTTCTAAGACTCCTAGCATTAAGCAGCAGTACCTTGAGTTTATCTAGAGAGCATGTTGTTACATTGAGAGGCTGGTTATTTTGACACTGCCTACAAAATGCACAATAGGGGTGACTAAAACCTTTGCTGTATCTGAAAACCTAGAGAAGACAGGTGCAGACCATCTTTGGCAAAGAAGCATGGCCCATCAACCATGTCATCCCAGACTGACAGATATTGGAATCCCTTGGACTGACACCAGAAGCTAAGCAAATTATTAAAGTTAATCAATTTTTGTTTGTATTGGGGCATCATCCTTGGTGAAGACTTGAGTGACTTCACAGATCCTAGCACCTGACAGGCAGCTAACCATGACCCGCTCCTTATCCAGCCTGGTGAGAGGAACATCCGTGTGTCTCACTATGGAGTCTCCTATGACCAGAACGTTGGGTTTTGTGGTGTTATGCCTTATGGGCTTAGTTGTTGAGACACTGGTGTGTGATATTATTTGTTGTAGTTTTTTTTTTTTTTTTTTTTGCATTGTTGTGTGTGCAAGTGGTTTCTGAAGATACTGTTTGGGAGACCTCTGGTCTTTTGGTAAGTTACTAGTGAGTACCTCTGCATATGTGGGCTTATATGTCATGTCCTTATGTAGTGTGGGAAGTGATGTATGTGTACTGACAACCTATTTAGGATTCAGTTTGTCTGCATGTGAGTCTTGCCTACAATTTCATAGTGTAATTACATTTCTCATATAAAGTATTTGTTTCATGGGTAAGTGGTTGTCAGTATACATGAGACAATTACTACATTGCCTCAGGATGCCCATGGCCATCAGGTTGGCCAGAGAGATGATAGGAAACTGCCCATCCAAGAAAGCAGGTTCTCACTGCATGTTTTATTAGGGAAAGGAATGGGTTAATTTGACAGGACTGTGCTGATAGCTTAGAGACTACAAGGGGGACCTATACTTATGTAGGCTAAGGTTGACAAATAAGGCAACACTGCTCAAAATGCAACTGAGTTGCTCCTAGAGCAGCAGAAAGGCTTAGAAGGGTTCGACTGACAGTTATTTAGGGAAAAAACTGATCTTCAAGGCTTTGTGTCTACGCAGGGCACTGTCAACCACTGCTACATGGACAGCAGCACTGCACCAAAGCTAGGCTAAAAATGAGCAAAGAGGAACAAGTTTTAAGCTAACTACCAATCAGTAAGGCACACAATAAGCTTTCCACCAGCAATCCCCAACTCAGATAGGTTAGATCAGCATACGTCTGCCAGAAGAGTGCAGAAAAAAAACTTCTTAATGTAGAATGGCTGCTTTGGAGCCCAAGTGTAAGATGACCACACAAACCAGTTACAACAGCCCTGCAACTATTAGATACAATGTAATATAGTGCAATTAACTACTTAATGCAACAGTAGGCAGTATAGTTTTTAAGTAAAGTACAGAAAAAACAGCAAATAAATTTAAAAAAGCTGCTAAAATACAACAAGAAAAGTGGAACAAAATACTTATTTTTGTCTTTTTGGTAATGAATTTCTCCCTGTAAAAGCAGATTCTCAACACTGTCTAGAGACGTCACCAAATGATGAGCAGTTCTGAATAGCTATACCGTCTTCAAATTCTCTGATACCGTTTCTAATCCAGCTGCTGTTCCAAGTCACTAATATTAAATTATCTGTGTAAGCCATATATATATATATATATATATATATATATATATATATATATATATATATATATGGGATCTGTACAAATGCTCGACTGCATCTTTCACTGAATACCAATTTGGTGAGCATACTTGCTCAAAAGTGCTTTTCACCGAAGCAGCACTTTCGCATAAGTATGCTTGTTGTTCCGGTCATACTACGATGCGGTAAGGGAAAATTCCATTTTCCCCACTGTAGTGCGACCTCGGAGTGAGAATATTAAAGTAGGGGGTGTGGGAGAACAGCCCCCCACATCGGGGGGTGCAGGAGGACTTGCACTCCTGCAATCAAGTAGATTTTGTTTAACATACTTTAACTAAAACAGTTTTTCGATGAAAGTGCTTTTGTTAAAGTGTGTTCGGTGGTAATGGATTTGGGCTTTTGATCTTTCGATCAAAAGTCCTAGATCCATATATATATATATCTATATATATAGAGAGAGAGAGAGAGAGAGAGAGGAATGCAAATAGTATCCCAATATGTAAAATTACCATTTCTACAATTCATAGTACTTTTTGTAATAACTGCACTTATAGCCTTTGCAAATAACATGCTACTCAGAAGACAACCCTGTATTCCACATTCTTTTCCTAACCCCATTAATCAGTAATCTATTATAAGTAATTTTGTAAATAGGTCACAATACTAAACCTTATTGGTTTGGTAATCCATATTCAAACAATATATTCCACATAGTATCATAATCAATATTATCAGAAACTTTTTTACATCACAAGTAACCAAATTTTCCTTCCAATGTTTCTCTTCCTATATTAGCAGCAATTTTTCTTATAATCAACATAAATTCTTTTTAGGCTTTCCTTTTAAACCATAAATACCTTTATCAAGTACCTTATACAGGATATTTCCCAATTCCTTTTGTAAAATTTTCCTGCAGCTTTTATAATCAGAGTTATTCAGAGTTAACAGTCTTCAGTTTTAGATATCCTTCTCAAAATGTCAAAGTACAAATAAGTTTCATAGCAAAATGATCAAAATGAAACTCGAAATCATGAAAAAATCCCACAAAACTCAACTTTTTGTCTTGAATACATTCTAAACTTAAAGTAATGATTTTTTCTGCACTCCCACATCGCCTGCCAATTATTTACATCAATGCAAGACCACAAAACAATGGGTAAAAGGGCAAATTCTCCAGTTCCCACTATACTGCAATCTTGCAAAAATGCAGGCAGAAGTGACTAAATGAGTTTTGATCTCTACTGAAAGCTGTAGAAACATTTTCTATTACAATTGTTTGATTATATGGAGTCTTTCCATATATCTAGCTATCTATCTATATATTCTTTTCCAACTGATATTCATTCTTACATTTTTTCTTTATAACATATCCAACATTTTTTCATAGGATTCACAAAAAGAAAACATAGTGCAATGATCCTTCCATACTTTAGACATTTTACATTGAAAATATCTATCTTTCATCATGTATGTCTTTCAGCTTATCCCGGTTAGGGGTCGCCACAGTGGAGCTCTGGTCCGCTAATGATTGGTAGTTGATTTTTACGGTGCTGAGTTGCCAGCCCGACGCCCAACCTTCAAAGAAGCAGCGTGGCCTGTCAACCATGTCCTCTCAGGCTGACCAATATTGGACCCTTTTGGAATAACACTAGTAGCTAAGCCAAATTTCTGCTGGCATTGTGGCATCATCCTTGGAGATGGTAGAATACTGTTCATTGCTAGGCTCATATTTGCCTGTGACACATTTTATGAGAGCTCAATCGTGTCTCTCTTTATATAGCCCAAAGTGGTACATCTCAGGCCATGCATGCCTAATTGGACTATGACTGAATCATACTGGTACTTAAGAGTAAGTGACCTGAGTGCTTCCATGTTCTGCAGGATCCCAGCACATGACAGGCAACTAACTGTAACCTTCTCCTAATCCAGCCTGGTAAGAGGGACATCAGTGTGTCTCACAATGGAGTCTCATATGTCCAGAAGATTGGATTGTGGAGTGTTTCACCTTAGCGGCTTGATAGTTGAGACACAATGAGATGTGGCTTTATGTGTTGTGATTGGAATTGTCTTGTTTCTGTGAATGTAGAGTTTCCAAGGACTGTGCCCGAGAAGCCTTTAGGTTTGAGTACGTTACATGTGAGCACCTCTGCATATGTGGGTCTATGTGTGTGGTCCTTTGTGGGTGTGGTGTTTGATGTGTGTGAGTCTCTGACAAGCTGTTTGTTGTGTCTGCATGTGAGAGTCTCAACAGTGACGTTTTGCACAGGTGCTTAAATAGGGAGTTGCTGGAATTTCTAGCGAAAAAACACATGGCTAATTAGAATTAGCCTCTAGGCAGGACTGCTGCATTATCATGTAGCGTTGCCATAGAAATCATTCTCCACACTGTGACCCCCACTAGAAGAAAACCTCAGCAGCAGGACCGTGTAAGATTCAGAAAGACTTAATGTAATAGAGAAGAATGGC
>NC_056750.1:78746630-78760252 GCF_019279795.1 Protopterus annectens
CCTATTCAGACACACCACAGTACTTAGTTAATAACCAAGGATGAGGCAATTGCAATTACATGGAATAAAAATGTATATTACAAATCCAAGCAGTGAGTAGCTTAGAAATGGTTACTCAGGATGAGAAAAAGGGTATCTCTGAAGAACAATGGCAAGACATTGAAATGACATGACATGCCTAGGCTACACAGATGAAGCACATGTGACAGCTGAGGAATTATAACTAAATTTTCAAATATAATTTCTTATCAGAGTGTCTCTAACAAGCACTTAAGGTACATTTCAAGGTCTGAAGTACCTGATTTGGGATTTTCTTTATAGTATGTTATACATGTAACAAAGTCTTTCTGCAAACACAATGAAAAATGTTTTTTGTTTCCCAAATGACAGCATAACCTACTCACACATATCAAGCAACAAAGAGATGGATTCCAAAAAAACAGCACAGTGAGAGTTTGCAGCCTCCATCATCCCACTCTCACTGCACCTAACAATAAAATCCCCGCACCCCAGGATGACATCATAGCAGGAGCAGGGTTTACCCAATTCAGCTCCACACAATAATAAGGTTTGAATTTAATGGGGCCTCTAATAATAGATCCACAGGTTGCCTGGCAGTCTTATTCTAACCAAACTGGAGGGCTTATTTAATTTATTGCTGAGAGTCCCCTGTAACATTCACATTTGATAGCGGACATGGAGTACTGGAAATGTTGTAGCTGCAATAAGGCCTGAAATCTACAAACATAGACTTACCTGGTGGACATCTGAAATCAGAAGATGAAATGCCAGTATATGCATAGGGTGATCCTTCCTTGGCATAGGCTTACTTTGCATGCCAAAGTGACCAGCAGACATTCTATGAGCACTATGTTTTGTGACAGCTCCATTGGTGACTTTGCAGTGCACAGTGTAATGCCCAAGGACTGAAACAGATATAGTAGACTCTTTGGTCATCATTAGATTTTTCAGTGTATGGGCATCTCAGTCCTTTGGCAGTGGTGTTATGTTGTAGGCAGGGGGAATATCTTCGGTCTACATATCTGCCACCATAGACAAAGTTTTGTGGAACATTGTGGGGTCTGAGGTGAGACCACATGTAAAGGCCCAGAATTGAAAGTAGAGGACCCCTATTTAGAAGCATAAGAACCTCCTTTACTCTTTGGCTATCTTAATGTGGCAGATAAGCATTTTGAAGATTGAGAGAGTGTATCCAATGTCCCTTGGTTGGTCAAGGAATTGTCTACACAGAGACCACCTGGAGCATTGTTTTGGGAACAAAGTAATTTAGGCCACTTAGATCAAACAGTGACCTGAGGTCATTTGTTTTCTGGCGTACCAAAAATAATCTGGAATTGCTAACTTTAGTGACATAGGGGGGATAAAACCCTGGCTATGGACCAAATGACTTGGGTTTGATTAGCAGCTCAGGTGTCTGGTGCAGCCGAATGGAGATGATTGGGGTTTGATTGGTGGCTCAGGTGTCTGGTGCAGCTGAATGGAGATGATTGGGGTTTGATTAGCAGCTCAGGTGTCTGGTGCAGCTGAATGGAGATGATTGGGGTTTGATTAGTGGCTCATGTGTCTGGTGCAGCTGAATGGAGATGATTGGGGTTTGATTAGCGGCTCAGGAGACTGATGCAGCTGACAGGAGATAATCTAGGTTTGATTAGCAGCTCAGATGTCTGGTTCAGCTGACAGGAGATGACCTGGGATTGATTAGTGGCTCAGGTATCTGATGCGGCTGACTGCAGGTAGCCTGGGTTTGATTAGTGGCTCAGGTGTCTGAAGCAGCTGACTGGAGATGACATGGTTTCAGTTAGCAGCTCAGGTGTGTGGTGCAGCTAAAGGGAGATGATTGAGGTTTGATTGTTGAATCAGGTGTCTATTGCAGCTAACAAGAGATGACCTGG
The DNA here is from genome assembly GCF_019279795.1 of Protopterus annectens. Lineage (NCBI taxonomy): Eukaryota > Metazoa > Chordata > Ceratodontiformes > Protopteridae > Protopterus > Protopterus annectens. Next base: position 78,748,544 of record NC_056750.1, read on the forward strand.
GTTTGATTAACGGTTCAGGTGTCTGATGCAGCTGACTGGAGATAATTGGGATTTGATTGGTGGCTCAGGTGTCTGGTTCAGATGAATGGAGATGAACTGGCTTTGATTAGTGGCTCAGGTGTCTGGTGCAGCTGACAGGAGATGACCTGGGTTTGATTAGCAGCTCAGGTCTCCCCATCCACTCGTCCAAGTTACGTCTGAATTGGATTGGGGAAGATCTTTGCTTTACATGGATGGGATGCCTGCCCCTGGAAAAGGGGTATTTATTTATTGTCATTTGTTTTCCAGCAAAGTCTGACTAGATAAATGTATCCATTTTCATGGAGACCAGGGTAGAAAATTCCAGAAATAAAAGAACAAAAAATTTATATATTTATGTGAAAATTGACAACATATTACAATATACTGTAACTATATAGATTAATGCAAATATGAATACACATATAACATGTAGAATAATGCATATATACCATGCTGGCATGCTATAAGTGTGAGCATTTAATACTTATAAAGCATCCTCTCATCCCACTCTGATGAGCCTGTTCCAAATCTGCAAAACAAACTTCACTTGCAGTAGTAGTGGGGGTATTCTCTGAGACACATCCCTGTCCCTCCAACATATCCGATTTATGTTGTAAGCAAGGCTTTAGGTCCCTAGATTGGGTAACTCTGATGCTGTTTGTTTTGCAGATGTGCAACAGGTTCATCACAGGATGCTTTGTAGGACAGGCATAGATCTTCTCTTAGCAATCTTTAGGAGATTGAGTACAGGGATAAGGCTTGAGTTGGTCCAGATATAACATGTTGTTTATACCCTGTATTCTTTGTGCGAGGAATGTACGTAGATGCTTTAGTTGTTCTATATGGTTGGTCAAGTACATACCAAAGGGAGTCTTGCACTCATTGATTGGTCCGATGAGAGACAAGTACAGCAGAATGATCAATAGTTATCAATCTGAAAAGACATTTATGGAGGCAGGAGGAATGGTCTGATAGACGTCATCTACATTTAATGAAGGAAATGTATGATGCTGTACCTAGAATGTTTAAGAAGCAATTCGGTTAAAGACACGTAACAAACATTAGGCAGCCTATGCTGTAAAATGTCATGAAATCTCCTATACGTACACAATGAAATTCATATCAGCCTCAGAAATAATAATGACATGGTGCAAGGTATGTCTAGGAAAACAAAAGGTTAATCCAAGTATATTAATGTGAACGGACAACTGTACATCTCAAAATCAGGCTATAATGTGAAATAAACTGGTCTTTTATTCCTTGCTCCTATTGTAAACAATTTATACTTTGTACAGTTGTACAATTCCATCACTATTAGTAGTTCACTCAATTAATTGTTAGGAAGGAGGATTGTTAAAGTATCAATGTGTTTTAAATGAGTATGTTGCAGAGACAGTCCATGCTTATAATGCTGGTTCATAAGATAAATGAGGTGTGAAGTGCTTTTCCATAAAGTAAGTACTGAGAACAACTGTTAGCGAATGAAGCAGCTGGTTTTGGTGAATTGACTATGATCAGTTTGACTTTGGCCAGTTGTGAACTGCTTACCTTCACCACTAGAAATTTATGATTTTCTTTATCCTCTTGTGCTATTTCATCAGATAACACAACAGATTGTGCTACGTTGTTTACCTGAACCATTTGAGAGGCATCATTTACTTGTGCTATGTCATCAGATAACAAAACAGATAGTGCTACATTGTTTACTTGAACCATTGGGGAGGCATCATTTACTTGTACTATTTCATCAAATAACACAACAGATAGTGCTACATTGTTTACTTGAACCATTGGAGAGGCATCATTTACTAGTGCTATGTCATCAGATAACACAACAGATAGTGCTACATTGTTTACTTGAACCATTGGAGAGGCATCATTTACTTGTACTATGTCATCAGATAACACAACAGATAGTGCTACATTGTTTACTTGAACCATTGGAGAGGCATCATTTACTAGTGCTATTTCATCAAATAACACAACAGATAGTGCTACATTGTTTACTTGAACCATTGGAGAGGCATCATTTACTAGTGCTATTTCATCAGATAACACAACAGATAGTGCTACATTGTTTACCTGAACCATTGGAGAGGCATCATTTACTAGTGCTATGTCATCAGATAACACAACAGATAGTGCTACATTGTTTACTTGAACCATTGGAGAGGCATCATTTACTAGTGCTATGTCATCAGATAACACAACAGATAGTGCTACATTGTTTACCTGAACCATTGGGGAGGGATCATTTATTTGTACTATGGAATCAGATAACACAACAGATAGTGCTACATTGTTTACCTGAACCATTGGAGAGGCATCATTTACTAGTGCTATGTCATCAGATAACACAACAGATAGTGCTACATTGTTTACCTGAACCATTGGAGAGGCATCATTTACTAGTGCTATGTCATCAAATAACACAACAGATAGTGCTACATTGTTTACCTGAACCATTGGAGAGGCATCATTTACTAGTGCTATGTCATCAGATAACACAACAGATAGTGCTACATTGTTTACTTGAACCATTGGAGAGGCATCATTTACTAGTGCTATTTCATCAGATAACACAACAGATAGTGCTACATTGTTTACTTGAACCATTGGAGAGGCATCATTTACTAGTGCTATGTCATCAGATAACACACAGATAGTGCTACATTGTTTACCTGGACCACTGGAGAGGCATCATTTACTAGTGATATGTCATCAGATAACACAACAGATAGTGCTACATTGTTTACTTGAACCATTGGAGAGGCATCATTTACTTGTACTATTTCATCAGATAACACAACAGATAGTGCTACATTGTTTACTTGAACCATTGGTGAGGCATCATTTACTAGTGCTATGTCATCAGATAACACAACAGATAGTGCTACATTGTTTACCTGAACCATTGGAGAGGCATCATTTACTAGTGCTATGTCATCAGATAACACAACAGATAGTGCTACGTTGTTTACCTGAACCATTGGAGAGGCATCATTTACTAGTGCTATTTCATCAAATAAAACAACAGATTGTGCTACAATGTTTACTTGAACCATTGGAGAGGCATCAATTACTAGTGTTATGTCATCAAATAACACACAGATAGTGCTACATTGTTTACCTGAACCATTGGAGAGGCATCATTTACTAGTGCTATGTCATCAGATAACACAACAGATAGTGCTACGTTGTTTACCTGAACCATTGGAGAGGCATCATTTACTAGTGCTATTTCATCAAATAACACAACACTGTCATCAGATAACACAACAGATAGTGCTACGTTGTTTACCTGAACCATTGGAGAGGCATCATTTACTAGTGCTATTTCATCAAATAACACAACAGATAGTGCTACATTGTTTACTTGAACCATTTGAGAGGCATCATTTACTAGTGCTATTTCATCAAATAACACAACAGATAGTTCTACATTGTTTACCTGAACCATTGGAGAGGCATCATTTACTAGTGCTATGTCATCAGATAACACAACAGATAGTGCTACATTGTTTACCTGAACCACTGGAGAAGCATCATTTACTAGTGCTATTTCATCAAATAACACAACAGATAGTGCTACATTGTTTACCTGAACCATTGGAGAGGCATCATTTACTAGTGCTATGTCATCAGATAACACAACAGATAGTGCTACGTTGTTTACCTGAACCATTGGAGAGGCATCATTTACTAGTGCTATTTCATCAAATAACACAACAGATAGTGCTACATTGTTTACTTGAACCATTGGAGAGGCATCATTTCCTAGTGCTATTTCATCAAATAACACAACAGAGAGTGCAACATTGTTTACCTGAACCATTGGAGAGGCATCATTTACTAGTGCTATGTCATCAGATAACACAACAGATAGTGCTACATTGTTTACCTGAACCATTGGAGAGGCATCATTTACTAGTGCTATGTCATCAGATAACACAACAGATAGTGCTACATTGTTTACCTGAACCATTGGTGAGGCATCATTTACTAGTGCTATGTCATGAAATAACACACAGATAGTGCTACATTGTTTACTTGAACCATTGGAGAGGCATCACTTACTAATGCTATTTCATCAAATAACACAACATATAGTGCTACATTGTTTACCTGAACCATTGGAGAGGCATCATTTACTAGTGCTATGTCATCAGATAACACAACAGATAGTGCTACATTGTTTACCTGAACCATTGGAGAGGCATCATTTACTAGTGCTATGTCATCAAATAACACACAGATAGCGCTACATTGTTTACTTGAACCATTGGAGAGGCATCATTCACTAGTGCTATTTCATCAGATAACACAACAGATAGTGCTACATTGTTTAATTGAACCATTGGAGAGGCATCATTTACTAGTGCTATTTCATCAGATAACACAACAGATAGTGCTACATTGTTTACTTGAACCATTGGAGAGGCATCATTTACTAGTGCTATGTCATCAGATAACACAACAGATAGTGCTACATTGTTTACCTGAACCATTGGAGAGGCATCATTTACTAGTGCTATGTCATCAGATAACACAACAGATAGTGCTACATTGTTTACCTGAACCATTGGAGAGGCATCATTTACTAGTGCTATTTCATCAAATAACACAACACTGTCATCAGATAACACAACAGATAGTGCTACGTTGTTTACCTGAACCATTGGAGAGGCATCATTTACTAGTGCTATGTCATCAGATAACACAACAGATAGTGCTACATTGTTTACCTGAACCATTGGAGAGGCATCATTTACTAGTGCTATGTCATCAGATAACACAACAGATAGTGCTACATTGTTTACCTGAACCATTGGAGAGGCATCATTTACTAGTGCTATTTCATCAAATAACACAACAGATAGTGCTACATTGTTTACCTGAACCATTGGAGAGGCATCATTTACTAGTGCTATGTCATCAAATAACACACAGATAGCGCTACATTGTTTACTTGAACCATTGGAGAGGCATCATTCACTAGTGCTATTTCATCAGATAACACAACAGATAGTGCTACATTGTTTACTTGAACCATTGGAGAGGCATCATTTACTAGTGCTATGTCATCAGATAACACAACAGATAGTGCTACATTGTTTACCTGAACCATTGGAGAGGCATCATTTACTAGTGCTATTTCATCAAATAACACAACAGATAGTGCTACATTGTTTACCTGAACCATTGGAGAGGCATCATTTACTAGTGCTATGTCATCAAATAACACACAGATAGTGCTACATTGTTTACTTGAACCATTGGAGAGGCATCATTTACTAGTGCTATTTCATCAAATAACACAACATATAGTGCTACATTGTTTACCTGAACCATTGTAGAAGCATCATTTACTAGTGCTATGTCATCAGATAACACAACAGATAGTGCTACATTGTTTACCTGAACCATTGGAGAGGCATCATTTACTAGTGCTATGTCATCAAATAACACACAGATAGCGCTACATTGTTTACTTGAACCATTGGAGAGGCATCATTCACTAGTGCTATTTCATCAGATAACACAACAGATAGTGCTACATTGTTTACTTGAACCATTGGAGAGGCATCATTTACTAGTGCTATTTCATCAGATAACACAACAGATAGTGCTACATTGTTTACCTGAACCATTGGAGAGGCATCATTTACTAGTGCTATGTCATCAGATAACACAACAGATAGTGCTACATTGTTTACCTGAACCATTGGAGAGGCATCATTTACTAGTGCTATGTCATCAGATAACACAACAGATTGTGCTACATTGTTTACCTGAACCATTGGGGAGGCATCATTTACTAGTGCTATTTCATCAGATAACACAACAGATAGTGCTACATTGTTTACCTGAACCATTGGAGAGGCATCATTTACTAGTGCTATGTCATCAGATAACACAACAGATAGTGCTACATTGTTTACTTGAACCATTGGAGAGGCATCATTTACTAGTGCTATGTCATCAGATAACACAACAGATTGTGCTACATTGTTTACCTGAACCATTGGGGAGGCATCATTTACTAGTGCTATTTCATCAGATAACACAACAGATACTGCTACATTGTTTACCTGAACAATTGGAGAGGCATCATTTACTAGTGCTATGTCATCAAATAACACAACAGATAGTGCTACATTGTTTACCTGAACCATTGGAGAGGCATCATTTACTAGTGCTATGTCATCAGATAACACAACAGATAGTGCTACATTGTTTACCTGAACCATTGGAGAGGCATCATTTACTAGTGCTATGTCATCAAATAACACAACAGATAGTGCTACATTGTTTACCTGAACCATTGGAGAGGCATCATTTACTAGTGCTATGTCATCAGATAACACAACAGATAGTGCTACATTGTTTACTTGAACCATTGGAGAGGCATAATTTACTAGTGCTATGTCATCAGATAACACAACAGATAGTGCTACATTGTTTACTTGAACCATTGGAGAGGCATCATTTACTAGTGCTATGTCATCAGATAACACAACAGATAGTGCTACATTGTTTACCTGAACCATTGGAGAGGCATCATTTACTAGTGCTATGTCATCAGATAACACAACAGATAGTGCTACATTGTTTACCTGAACCATTGGAGAGGCATCATTTACTAGTGCTATTTCATCAAATAACACAACAGATAGTGCTACATTGTTTACCTGAACCATTGGAGAGGCATCATTTACTAGTGCTATGTCATCAGATAACACAACAGATAGTGCTACATTGTTTACCTGAACCATTGGAGAGGCATCATTTACTAGTGCTATGTCATCAGATAACACAACAGATAGTGCTACATTGTTTACCTGAACCATTGGAGAGGCATCATTTACTAGTGCTATGTCATCAGATAACACAACAGATAGTGCTACATTGTTTACCTGAACCATTGGAGAGGCATCATTTACTAGTGCTATGTCATCAAATAACACACAGATAGTGCTACATTGTTTACTTGAACCATTGGAGAGGCATCATTTACTAGTGCTATGTCATCAGATAACACAACAGATAGTGCTACATTGTTTACCTGAACCATTGGAGAGGCATCATTTACTAGTGCTATTTCATCAAATAACACAACAGATAGTGCTACATTGTTTACCTGAACCATTGGAGAGGCATCATTTACTAGTGCTATGTCATCAGATAACACAACAGATAGTGCTACATTGTTTACCTGAACCATTGGAGAGGCATCATTTACTAGTGCTATGTCATCAGATAACACAACAGATAGTGCTACATTGTTTACCTGAACCATTGGAGAGGCATCATTTACTAGTGCTATTTCATCAAATAACACAACAGATAGTGCTACATTGTTTACCTGAACCATTGGAGAGGCATCATTTACTAGTGCTATGTCATCAGATAACACAACAGATAGTGCTACATTGTTTACCTGAACCATTGGAGAGGCATCATTTACTAGTGCTATGTCATCAAATAACACACAGATAGTGCTACATTGTTTACCTGAACCATTGGAGAGGCATCATTTACTAGTGCTATGTCATCAGATAACACAACAGATAGTGCTACATTGTTTACCTGAACCATTGGGGAGGCATCATTTACTTGTGCAATTTCATCAGATAACACAATAGATAGTGCTACATTGTTTACCTGAACCATTGGAGAGGCATCATTTACTAGTGCTATGTCATCAGATAACACAACAGATAGTGCTACATTGTTTACCTGAACCATTGGAGAGGCATCATTTACTAGTGCTATGTCATCAGATAACACAACAGATTGTGCTACATTGTTTACCTGAACCATTGGGGAGGCATCATTTACTAGTGCTATTTCATCAGGTAACACAACAGATAGTGCTACATTGCTTACTTGAACCATTGGAGAGGCATCATTTACTAGTGCTATGTCATCAGATAACACAACAGATTGTGCTACATTGTTTACCTGAACCATTGGAGAGGCATCATTTACTAGTGCTATGTCATCAGATAACACAATAGATTGTTCTACATTGTTTACCTGAACCATTGGAGAGGCATCATTTACTAGTGCTATTTCATCAAATAACACAACAGATAGTGCTACATTGTTTACTGAACCATTGGAGAGAGCATCATTTTATGCTGTCATCAGATAACACAACAGATAGTGCTACATTGTTTACCTGAACCATTGGAGAGGCATCATTTACTAGTGCTATTTCATCAAATAACACAACAGATAGTGCTACATTGTTTACCTGAACCATTGGAGAGGCATCATTTACTAGTGCTATTTCATCAAATAACACAACAGATAGTGCTACATTGTTTACCTGAACCATTGGAGAGGCATCATTTAGTATGCTGTCATCAGATAACACAACAGATAGTGCTACATTGTTTACCTGAACCATTGGAGAGGCATCATTTACTAGTGCTATTTCATCAAATAACACAACAGATAGTGCTACATTGTTTACCTGAACCATTGGAGAGGCATCATTTACTAGTGCTATGTCATCAGATAACACAACAGATAGTGCTACATTGTTTACCTGAACCATTGGAGAGGCATCATTTACTAGTGCTATTTCATCAAATAACACAACAGATAGTGCTACATTGTTTACCTGAACCATTGGAGAGGCATCATTTACTAGTGCTATGTCATCAGATAACACAACAGATAGTGCTACATTGTTTACCTGAACCATTGGAGGCATCATTTACTAGTGCTATTTCATCAAATAACACAACAGATAGTGCTACATTGTTTACTTGGACCATTGGTGCGGCATCATTTACTAGTGCTATTTCATCAGATAACACAACAGATAGTGCTACATTGTTTACCTGAACCAATTGAGAGGCATCATTTACTAGTGCTATGTCATCAGATAACACAACAGATTGTGCTACATTGTTTACCTGAACCATTGGAGAGGCATCATTTACTAGTGCTATGTCATCAGATAACACAACAGATAGTGCTACATTGTTTACCTGAACCATTGGAGAGGCATCATTTACTAGTGCTATGTCATCAGATAACACAACAGATAGTGCTACTATGTTTACTTGATCCATTGGATAGGCATCATTTACTAGTGCTATGTCATCAAATAACACAACAGATTGTGCTACATTGTTTACCTGAACCATTGGAGGGATCATTTACTAGTGCTATGTCATCAGATAACACAACAGATAGTGCTACATTGTTTACTTGAACCATTGGAGAGGCATCATTTACTAGTGCTATTTCATCAGATAACACAACAGATAGTGCTACATTGTTTACTTGAACCATTGGAGAGGCATCATTTACTAGTGCTATGTCATCAGATAACACAACAGATAGTGCTACATTGTTTACCTGAACCATTGGAGAGGCATCATTTACTAGTGCTATGTCATCAGATAACACAACAGATAGTGCTACATTGTTTACCTGAACCATTGGAGAGGCATCATTTACTAGTGCTATTTCATCAAATAACACAACAGATAGTGCTACATTGTTTACTTCAACCATTGGCGAGGCATCATTTACTAGTGTTATGTCATCAAATAACACAACAGATAGTGCTACGTTGTTTACATGAACCATTGGAGAGGCATCATTTACTAGTGCTATGTCATCAGATAACACAACAGATAGTGCTACATTGTTTACCTGAACCATTGGAGAGGCATCATTTACTAGTGCTATTTCATCAAATAACACAACACTGTCATCAGATAACACAACAGATAGTGCTACATTGTTTACCTGAACCATTGGAGAGGCATCATTTACTAGTGCTATTTCATCAAATAACACAACAGATAGTGCTACATTGTTTACTTGAACCATTGGAGAGGCATCATTTACTAGTGCTATTTCATCAAATAACACAACAGATAGTGCTACATTGTTTACCTGAACCATTGGAGAGGCATCATTTACTAGTGCTATGTCATCAGATAACACAACAGATAGTGCTACATTGTTTACCTGAACCATTGAGAGGCATCATTTACTAGTGCTATTTCATCAAATAACACAACAGATAGTGCTACATTGTTTACCTGAACCATTGGAGAGGCATCATTTACTAGTGCTATGTCATCAGATAACACAACAGATAGTGCTACATTGTTTACCTGAACCATTGGAGAGGCATCATTTACTAGTGCTATTTCATCAAATAACACAACAGATAGTGCTACATTGTTTACCTGAACCATTGGAGAGGCATCATTTACTAGTGCTATGTCATCAGATAACACAACAGATAGTGCTACATTGTTTACCTGAACCATTGGAGAGGCATCATTTACTAGTGCTATGTCATCAAATAACACACAGATAGTGCTACATTGTTTACTTGAACCATTGGAGAGGCATCATTTACTTGTGCTATTTCATTAAATAACACAACAGATAGTGCTGCATTGTTTACCTGAACCATTGGAGAGGCATCATTTACTAGTGCTATGTCATCAGATAACACAACAGATAGTGCTACATTGTTTACCTGAACCATTGGAGGCATCATTTACTAGTGTTATGTCATCAAATAACACAACAGATAGTGCTACATTGTTTACTTGAACCATTGGAGAGGCATCATTTACTAGTGCTATGTCATCAGATAACACAACAGATTGTGCTACATTGTTTACCTGAACCATTGGGGAGGCATCATTTACTAGTGCTATTTCATCAGGTAACACAACAGATAGTGCTACATTGCTTACTTGAACCATTGGAGAGGCATCATTTACTAGTGCTATGTCATCAGATAACACAACAGATTGTGCTACATTGTTTACCTGAACCATTGGAGAGGCATCATTTACTAGTGCTATGTCATCAGATAACACAACAGATTGTGCTACGTTGTTTAAAATACACAGCAACAACGATAATGTAACAGCAACACACCAAACAGCCAATGCTTTTCTTCACTTTATTTAGACCTGGTACCTCGGCAGTTCGCCTTCAAGGATCACATTTTGCTTGCTACAAACTGTTAGTTTATATAGCACATATTCAAGCAATTAAGCAATGATTCAATTAATGCAACATTCCTTTTAAAGTGACCTTGTCAATAACAGTATTCTACACATACTTATAGAAAATACAAAAAAGAGAAATACCCCTAAATTCATTTTTTAAAAAGATAATAAATTCATTTTATATATATTATTATGCATATTAATCAAAAAGAATTATATGTAAACACACACACATATACATATATTATTTTGTTATGATTATAATATTATTTTAAACTCATTTAATATATTAGTTAAATTTTATGTCTCAAAAAGTATTTTCTTAAATATTAGAAAATATTGAATATTTATTTTCATTTGTTTACTTCATATCTCATAAATCCATCATATCCCCAATTCTAAATTCAGGCCATGTGGCCTAATAGTATTAAACTTGAGAATCAATTTTGTCTCTAGTTCTAATAATTTATTGGTGATATTATCACCAATACAAACAAATGGTCTACCCAAAACTCCAAATTTTAAACTATCACTGTTGCCTTTATGAATGTCCACAAAATGTTTAGCTACTGGACTGAGTAAATTCAAATTCCTAATGTCTTTCAAATGCTCTAAAATTCTGACTCTAACCATCCTCTTGGTCTGACCAATATACCAAAGGCAAACTACATTAAAAAGGGCC
>NC_056750.1:78760752-78770752 GCF_019279795.1 Protopterus annectens
GCTATGTCATCAGATAACACAACAGATAGTGCTACATTGTTTACTTGAACCATTGGAGAGGCATCATTTACTAGTGCTATGTCATCAGATAACACAACAGATAGTGCTACATTGTTTACCTGAACCATTGGAGAGGCATCATTTACTAGTGCTATGTCATCAGATAACACAACAGATAGTGCTACATTGTTTTGTTTACCTGAACCATTGGAGAGGCATCATTTACTAGTGCTATGTCATCAGATAACACAACAGATAGTGCTACATTGTTTACTTGAACCATTGGAGAGGCATCATTTACTAGTGCTATGTCATCAGATAACACAACAGATAGTGCTACATTGTTTACCTGAACCATTGGAGAGGCATCATTTACTAGTGCTATGTCATCAGATAACACAACAGATAGTGCTACATTGTTTACCTGAACCATTGGAGAGGCATCATTTACTAGTGCTATGTCATCAGATAACACAACAGATAGTGCTACATTGTTTACCTGAACCATTGGAGAGGCATCATTTACTAGTGCTATTTCATCAAATAACACAACAGATAGTGCTACATTGTTTACTTGAACCATTGGAGAGGCATCATTTACTAGTGCTATTTCATCAGATAACACAACAGATAGTGCTACATTGTTTACTTGAACCATTGGAGAGGCATCATTTACTAGTGCTATGTCATCAGATAACACAACAGATAGTGCTACATTGTTTACCTGAACCATTGGAGTGGCATCATTTACTAGTGCTATGTCATCAAATAACACAACAGATAGTGCTACATTGTTTACCTGAACCATTGGAGAGGCATCATTTACTAGTGCTATGTCATCAGATAACACAACAGATAGTGCTACGTTGTTTACCTGAACCATTGGAGAGGCATCATTTACTAGTGCTATTTCATCAAATAACACAACAGATAGTGCTACATTGTTTACTTGAACCATTGGAGAGGCATCATTTACTAGTGCTATTTCATCAAATAACACAACAGATAGTGCTACATTGTTTACCTGAACCATTGGAGAGGCATCATTTACTAGTGCTATGTCATCAGATAACACAACAGATAGTGCTACATTGTTTACCTGAACCATTGGAGAGGCATCATTTACTAGTGCTATTTCATCAAATAACACAACAGATAGTGCTACATTGTTTACCTGAACCATTGGAGAGGCATCATTTACTAGTGCTATGTCATCAAATAACACACAGATAGTGCTACATTGTTTACCTGAACCATTGGAGAGGCATCATTTACTAGTGCTATTTCATCAAATAACACAACAGATAGTGCTACATTGTTTACCTGAACCATTAGAGTGGCATCATTTACTAGTGCTATTTCATCAAATAACACAACAGATAGTGCTACGTTGTTTACCTGAACCATTGGAGAGGCATCATTTACTAGTGCTATGTCATCAAATAACACAACAGATAGTGCTACATTGTTTACCTGAACCATTGGAGAGGCATCATTTACTAGTGCTATGTCATCAGATAACACAACAGATAGTGCTACATTGTTTACTTGAACCATTGGAGAGGCATCATTTACTAGTGCTATTTCATCAAATAACACAACAGATAGTGCTACATTGTTTACCTGAACCATTGGAGAGGCATCATTTACTAGTGCTATGTCATCAGATAACACAACAGATAGTGCTACATTGTTTACCTGAACCATTGGAGAGGCATCATTTACTAGTGCTATTTCATCAAATAACACAACAGATAGTGCTACATTGTTTACTTGAACCATTGGAGAGGCATCATTTACTAGTGCTATTTCATCAAATAACACAACAGATAGTGCTACATTGTTTACCTGAACCATTGGAGAGGCATCATTTACTAGTGCTATGTCATCAAATAACACACAGATAGTGCTACATTGTTTACCTGAACCATTGGAGAGGCATCATTTACTAGTGCTATTTCATCAAATAACACAACAGATAGTGCTACATTGTTTACCTGAACCATTGGAGAGGCATCATTTACTAGTGCTATGTCATCAAATAACACACAGATAGCGCTACATTGTTTACTTGAACCATTGGAGAGGCATCATTCACTAGTGCTATTTCATCAGATAACACAACAGATAGTGCTACATTGTTTACTTGAACCATTGGAGAGGCATCATTTACTAGTGCTATTTCATCAGATAACACAACAGATAGTGCTACATTGTTTACTTGAACCATTGGAGAGGCATCATTTACTAGTGCTATGTCATCAGATAACACAACAGATAGTGCTACATTGTTTACCTGAACCATTGGAGAGGCATCATTTACTAGTGCTATGTCATCAGATAACACAACAGATAGTGCTACATTGTTTACCTGAACCATTGGAGAGGCATCATTTACTAGTGCTATTTCATCAAATAACACAACAGATAGTGCTACATTGTTTACCTGAACCATTGGAGAGGCATCATTTACTAGTGCTATGTCATCAAATAACACACAGATAGTGCTACATTGTTTACTTGAACCATTGGAGAGGCATCATTTACTAGTGCTATTTCATCAAATAACACAACATATAGTGCTACATTGTTTACCTGAACCATTGGAGAGGCATCATTTACTAGTGCTATGTCATCAGATAACACAACAGATAGTGCTACATTGTTTACCTGAACCATTGGAGAGGCATCATTTACTAGTGCTATGTCATCAAATAACACACAGATAGCGCTACATTGTTTACTTGAACCATTGGAGAGGCATCATTTACTAGTGCTATGTCATCAGATAACACAACAGATTGTGCTACATTGTTTACCTGAACCATTGGGGAGGCATCATTTACTAGTGCAATTTCATCAGATAACACAATAGATAGTGCTACATTGTTTACCTGAACCATTGGAGAGGCATCATTTACTAGTGCTATGTCATCAGATAACACAACAGATAGTGCTACATTGTTTACTTGAACCATTGGAGAGGCATCATTTACTAGTGCTATGTCATCAGATAACACAACAGATAGTGCTACGTTGTTTACCTGAACCATTGGAGAGGCATCATTTACTAGTGCTATGTCATCAGATAACACAACAGATAGTGCTACATTGTTTACTTGAACCATTGGAGAGGCATCATTTACTAGTGCTATGTCATCAGATAACACAACAGATAGTGCTACATTGTTTACCTGAACCAATTGAGAGGCATCATTTACTAGTGCTATGTCATCAGATAACACAACAGATAGTGCTACATTGTTTACCTGAACCATTGGAGAGGCATCATTTACTAGTGCTATGTCATCAGATAACACAACAGATAGTGCTACATTGTTTACCTGAACCATTGGAGAGGCATCATTTACTAGTGCTATGTCATCAGATAACACAACAGATAGTGCTACATTGTTTACCTGAACCATTGGAGAGGCATCATTTACTAGTGCTATGTCATCAGATAACACAACAGATAGTGCTACATTGTTTACTTGAACCATTGGAGAGGCATCATTTACTAGTGCTATGTCATCAGATAACACAACAGATAGTGCTACATTGTTTACTTGAACCATTGGAGAGGCATCATTTACTAGTGCTATGTCATCAGATAACACAACAGATTGTGCTACATTGTTTACTTGAACCATTGGAGAGGCATCATTTACTAGTGCTATGTCATCAGATAACACAACAGATTGTGCTACATTGTTTACCTGAACCATTGGAGAGGCATCATTTACTAGTGCTATGTCATCAGATAACACAACAGATTGTGCTACATTGTTTACTTGAACCATTGGAGAGGCATCATTTACTAGTGCTATGTCATCAGATAACACAACAGATAGTGCTACATTGTTTACCTGAACCATTATAGAGGCATCATTTACTAGTGCTATGTCATCCGATGACACAACAGATAGTGCTACATTGTTTACTTCAACCATTGGCGAGGCATCATTTACTAGTGTTATGTCATCAAATAACACAACAGATAGTGCTACATTGTTTACATGAACCATTGGAGAGGCATCATTTACTAGTGCTATGTCATCAGATAACACAACAGATAGTGCTACATTGTTTACCTGAACCATTGGAGAGGCATCATTTACTAGTGCTATGTCATCAAATAACACAACAGATAGTGCTACATTGTTTACATGAACCATTGGAGAGGCATCATTTACTAGTGCTATGTCATCAGATAACACAACAGATAGTGCTACATTGTTTACTTGAACCATTGGAGAGGCATCATTTACTAGTGCTATTTCATCAGATAACACAACAGATTGTGCTACGTTGTTAACCTGAACCATTGGAGAGGCATCATTTACTAGTGTTATGTCATCAGATAACACAACAGATAGTGCTACATTGTTTACCTGAACCATTGGAGAGGCATCATTTACTAGTGCTATTTCATCAAATAACACAACAGATAGTGCTACATTGTTTACCTGAACCATTGGAGAGGCATCATTTACTAGTGCTATTTCATCAAATAACACAACAGATAGTGCTACATTGTTTACTTGAACCATTGGAGAGGCATCATTTACTAGTGCTATTTCATCAAATAACACAACAGATTGTGCTACATTGTTTACTTGAACCATTGGAGAGGCATCATTTACTAGTGCTATGTCATCAGATAACACAACAGATAGTGCTACATTGTTTACTTGAACCATTGGAGAGGCATCATTTACTAGTGCTATGTCATCAGATAACACAACAGATTGTGCTACATTGTTTACTTGAACCATTGGAGAGGCATCATTTACTAGTGCTATGTCATCAGATAACACAACAGATTGTGCTACATTGTTTACCTGAACCATTATAGAGGCATCATTTACTAGTGCTATGTCATCCGATGACACAACAGATAGTGCTACATTGTTTACTGCACCATTATAGAGGAATCATTTACTAGTGCTATGTCATCAGATAACACAACAGATAGTGCTACATTGTTTACCTGAACCATTGGAGAGGCATCATTTACTAGTGCTATTTCATCAAATAACACAACAGATAGTGCTACATTGTTTACTTGAACCATTGGAGAGGCATCATTTACTAGTGCTATTTCATCAAATAACACAACAGATAGTGCTACATTGTTTACTTGAACCATTGGAGAGGCATCATTTACTAGTGATATGTCATCAGATAACACAACAGATAGTGCTACATTGTTTACTTGAACCATTGGAGAGGCATCATTTACTAGTGCTATTTCATCAAATAACACAACAGATAGTGCTACATTGTTTACGTGAACCATTAAAGAGGCATCATTTACTAGTGCTATGTCATCAAATAACACAACAGATAGTGCTACATTGTTTACTTGAACCATTGGAGAGGCATCATTTATTTGTACTATGGAATCAGATAACACAACAGATAGTGCTACATTGTTTACCTGAACCATTGGGGAGGGATCATTTATTTGTACTATGGAATCAGATAACACAACAGATAGTGCTACGTTGTTTACCTGAACCATTGGTGAGACATCATTTACTAGTGCTATGTCATCAGATAACACAACAGATTGTGCTACATTGTTTACCTGAACCATTGGAGAGGCATCATTTACTAGTGCTATGTCATCAGATAACACAACAGATAGTGCTACATTGTTTACTTGAACCATTGGAGAGGCATCATTTATTTGTACTATGGAATCAGATAACACAACAGATAGTGCTACGTTGTTTACCTGAACCATTGGAGAGGCATCATTTACTAGTGCTATGTCATCAGATAACACAACAGATAGTGCTACATTGTTTACCTGAACCATTGTAGAAGCATCATTTACTAGTGCTATGTCATCAGATAACACAACAGATAGTGCTACATTGTTTACCTGAACTATTGGGGAAGCATCATTTACTTGGACTATTTCATCAAATAACACAACAGATAGTGGTAAGTTGTTTACCTGAACCATTGGGGAGGCATCATTTACTAGTGCTATGTCATCAGATAACACAACAGATAGTGCTACATTGTTTACCTGAACCATTGGGGAGGGATCATTTATTTGTACTATGGAATCAGATAACACAACAGATAGTGCTACGTTGTTTACCTGAACCATTGGGGAGGCATCAGTTACTTGTACTATGTCATCAGATAACACAATAGATAGTGCTACGTTGTTTACATGAACCATTGCAGAGGCATAATTTACTTGTACTATGTCATCAGATAACACAACAGATACTGCTGTGTTGTTTACCTGAACCATTATAGAGGCATCATTTACTAGTGCTATGTCATCAGATAACACAACAGATAGTGCTACGTTGTTTACCTGAACCACTGGAGAGGGATCATTTACTTGTACTATGTCATCAGATAACACAACACATACTGCTGTGTTGTTTACCTGAACCATTATAGAGGCATCATTTACTAGTGTTATGTCATCAGATAACACAAGAGATAGTGCTACGTTGTTTACCTGTACCATTGGAAAGGCATCATTTACTTGTACTATGTCATCAGATAACACAGGAGATAATGCTACGTTGTTTACCTGAACCATTGGGGAAGCATCATTTACTTGTACTATGTCATCAAATACCTTCGGATCCACCAATAAGCGCTGTAAACTCCAGTAACCACAATGTAAGATGCTTCAAACACGGTGTTTAATCCACATAACGCCAAAAAATAACATTGAAAACAGACATACACGACTTCCCAGTGCTATAATTGTACGTGAATAGAATTATTCAAGTACAGGACAGAAACGTAACATATCGAGAGTCGTAGCACCGGTGGACAAACAAAAAAGACGCCAATAATAGATCAAAAAGTTTAGCGCTTTCAACCAAAGTAACCTGGTCTTCTTCAGAACCATTGCAGAGGCGTCATTTACACTGTCCACTGGTTATGTACCACTTATATTACTAAATGGTTCCCTAACAGACTGACATCCCTTCCAGAATTGGTTACCTGGCTTATGTGGAGTATTTACACAGGTAGGCCTTAATTCCCTGTGGCTCTAAAATGATTAAAGTGAGTACTGGAAATGATGAATGGTTGCACTCTTAACTAATAACAACATACCAGTTGTCTTATGAGCTGAAAATATATTATTTATTTTCCAAGTAATGACATTTTCCATATTGTCTAATGGCATATCACTAACCTCACCTACATGCTGTGCATTATTTAGCATTCCCAGTCCTAATTTTGTTTTTTAACTGGGCAAGTGAGCTGATCCTTCCAGGATCCTTTCCAAACATTATCTATGATACAAGGGTAAGGTCATTGTCATATGTATGAACAATTTAGTGTAGCCAATCGACCAGCGTCTTTGTCAGTGATTGGCAGTAACCTGAACATCAAGAGGCAGAATACTCATTCTTATCACAGACAGTAACCACAGATGAGAACTGAACCCTGGATCCTGGGGTTGTGATAATGAAACACCACAATGTTGCCTGAAGCCCCCATGTTGAATTATTTATTACAGCCATTACTCACATGTTACAGATTTGATCCACTAACTGTGCGTTATTTGTTTTACCTACTTACCTTACAATGTTGATTGAATCAGTGTTGATGGTTAATTTACAATGCTTAGCTTTATCCAGCAGCAAAGTCCCATTTAATTACTGGCTTTTGATGTACCCGGGTAACATACTGAAGAAGCACTAAGGATTATGCAGTGGTAATAAACCATTTTATTGGCCTATGTGCTGCAAATTACTTTTCAGTTTTTAATATTGCACTACATCTATTCTTTGTATTCTTTGTCGTTTGTTTGTTTGTTACAAGCAAACTAGTCAGTGTGTTCCTAACCTAATTTCACTGGTCACATATTGCCATGTAACTAAGTTGCAAACAGAATCTGTTTCCTCCTCTGTGATAACATATTATGCAGAAAGGTGTGCTCAGCTCAAAAGGTTTCCACAACAGCATTCAGTGCCTGAGCGTGGCAGCAGAGATATGACTATGGATGTAATAACATGCAAAAGAAAGCTAACCATGTTATGTAATAAAGTTACCAACATTTCAGTATCTGTAGCACTTTTGAATTTAGATTGCAGTTTTACACAGAGTGATTCAGACACACACACACACACACACACACACACACACACACACACACACACACACACACACACACACACACACATATACACACACACACACAGACATGCACACACACAAAAACACACACTTCAGGAATGAAAATAGACCATTAATATATGTTAAAACAAACTTTCTCCATTAATGAATCATAGTGGTTATAGGCTTAAATCTTTATTTTTGTCTCACACGAAAAGCATTCCATTACATTTCTGTTCAAATGTTACAAATGTGCACTCAATACACGGTTTATTCAGATGTAATTTTTGCTGAAAATGAAAACAAGACTGACAGCAATACATTCTGCACCAATGTCAAATGTTCAAGACAGGCTGTGTGTAACAATGTCAAATGTTCAAGACAGGCTGTGTGTAACAATGTCAAATGTTCAAGACAGGCTGTGTGTAACAATGTCAAATGTTCAAGACAGGCTGTGTATGCAGGATTCACAAGTTAGTCACTAGAAGTGAGGGATCAAAGCTGCATGAGGTTTGCACTGAAAAGCAACTTTGTGTGTGTGTGTGTGTGTGTGTGTGTGTGTGTGTGTGTGTGTGTGTGTGTGTGTGTGTGTGTGTGTGTGTGTGTGTGTGTGTGTGTGTGTGTGTGTGTGTGTGTGTGTGTGTGTGTGTGTGTGTGTGAAGACACTGCTGTTCCTTGCTGCTCCTTGAAGAATCTTTGACAAAACTGTTATGGCACAATAGTGGAACTTGTTACTGATGTCTATTCCAGTCAACACTTTCTTTTTTAATATAACATGAATCCTTTTCTAGCACTGAACATTTTAAATCTCTTCCATTCTGTAAACCTTCTTTCCATTGCTTTTCCATCATATGTCTGTTGTAATTTTTATTTATAATGATATCTACATAGATAACACCAATAAAATGGCTGTAGAATTCTGATAAATACAGAAAGTAGGTTAACACTCCGAATGCAATACCAGAATCCAAAACTTTGAAAATGGCAGTTTATTATATCCACCCTTATTATTCACAACCATTTGAGCCATTTACATTAAGACCCTTTGTTCACACAGCAACAACAGAATTTGCACTTTTTATTCACTCTGTTATAAATCCTTTTGGTTACTGAGTGAATCTTTCTGACACTGAACATTTTAGTTACCATATTTTTTGTACAAACTTCAGTTAATTTGTACAGGTTTTAAACTGACAGCTCTCAACAGTGAAAAGCAATCACATGAATTTCAGGGTACACAAAATTTAGGCAAGATTGCTTATGTCACTATGAACCATACATGCAGATGAATTCAGCTAACATCACATTGTACTGAACTAATAGAATGGTTTCTGGTGAATAAAATGGCAAGCTTCTTTTCCAGACTTCATAAATTTATGTAAATTCATTTAAAGGCATTATGTTGGTATTTTTCCTTAAGTTACCACATAAGACGTTGGTTAATTAAATGGTCACCAATTCAGCTGTGCAAAGCATTTAAACATCTTACTTCAGCTTACAGGTAGCTGTGGTGGTGCACTGGTAGCATTGTCGCCTCATAGCAAGAGGTTCTCCCATTCGATTCTCAGCTGGAGCACCTTCTGTGTGGAGTCTGCATGTCCTCCCCGCAGTTGAGTGGCATTTGAAAGACATCCATAAAATGGGCGTGCCTTCGTTGAAGGTTGTGAGTCGAGCTGGCACCGTAAAAATCTACTGCCAATCATTAGCAGACCAGAGTTCCACTGCAGCGCCCCTTAACCGGGAAAAGCCGAAAGAAGAACAACTTCAGCTTACAGGTGGTCTTCTAAGTTCTGATTTTAAACAGTAGGACTATCAAGCTATTTCCAGTACCCATTACATTGTTCATCATTCGTTTATTTAAGAGCTACTGATTTGTTTCAAGCTGTTT
>NC_056750.1:78775752-78809201 GCF_019279795.1 Protopterus annectens
CTACCAGTGATCAGGTTATTTATACGACTGCAAGGGACTTTAATTAAATTATAAACTGGCCTCCTAAATGTTACAGTCCCGTATTTTCAGTTTGTAAGTAAAATGGAAGCTCATTTTTTTGTCCAACCTTTTGTTATCATATAACTTACTTCTTCTTACATAAATTTTATATGAACAAATTCACTTTGGTGTGTTTCTGCATTCAGGAACATATCACTACATGTAAAAATCTCTTTCTAGGAGCATGTTTTAAATCTTTCTGTTCTTTATGTAGCAGGACTTCTTTATTCTTCTTTGTCTATAAAACGTCTGCTCACACTTCAGTGACCCTGTAACCATTCTTTCCACAGCTGACCAGTTTGCTGCTTTGGTTTTATCTGCTCATGTGCTGGTCTTTGACTATAAATGTGTTTGTACCAGAGATTGCTAAGTAAAGACTACTTTTCTTCACTCAATGGGGAAAGACAGAGGCTGTGAAGCACTTGATCTTTTCTTCCATGGAAAGTACTGCACCTACGGATGGCCCTTCAAACCTGGATCCTTTGCACTAACAGGTTTAAAGTGAAAGATTACTTCGCTACCTACAGCAGTTCTCCATTTTTGCTGATAAATCACTGTTGTTAGTCGTGACCATGCAGGAAAGCGGGCTGTAGTTAGACATGCTTAGCTTACAGAGGAGCAAGACAACTTGTCTGTGTTGGGGTTAATACCGTTCGGTTTGCATTCGTTGTACTAGTTTCAAGTAACTAGCCATGGAGGTGCATTATACCCTGTCTTTGAGCATGCAGGTCTACGTTACAACCATCTGAAGTGCAAAGTTGGCATTGCCTAGGTCATGGTCTGGCAAGGGCAGTGGGCACTGTGGTATAGCATGATGTAGGCCGTGGATACTGATGCCAAGCATTAACTAGGCATAGTTTACAACTAACTAGCAGTAAAATGATGTAGGGCATGGATACTGATGCCAAACATTAACTAGGCATAGTTTACAACTAACTAGCAGTAAAAAAAGGATTTTGCTTTTCAGCTACCAAGCATGCAAGGCACTACTATGGAAGAGCTGTTGACCAAGTAATAACATTTACCTGTAGTGACCAGTTAGATAATGTCACTGTTGTTTAGCCATGTCAGTAAGACAAGGATCAGGGTGTCCAGCTGTTAGTTAAACAGTAGTGCTGATATTTTAAGTGCCACTTAAGCAAAGTTTCCTCCACAAACCAGTCAGGCAATGGTACTAATATCTAACTGTTAGACTGAAAATGGTTAGGATTGTCTAGCCTTTAGTTAGGCAAGGGCACCGCTAGTCAAGTAAGGGAACCTATATAACTGCCCTGCTCTTAAATCCAGTGAGGGCACCACTTTAAAATATCATTCAGACGAGGATACTAGCATCTATCAGCCACACAACAGTGTTACTATCTAAATACTAATCAGAGAAGTGCAATGCTATCTAACAATTATTCAGGCAAGGGTTACTTCTATCTACTCACACAAAGGAATGGCTACTACTTGTCTAACGATGGGTCATGCAAATCTACTACAGTCTATCAGTAAATCATGAAAGGGTTAATTCTGCCTAACTTCTATTCATGCAAGAGTTACTGCTATGTAGTCACAGGCAGGCAAGGGTTACTACTATCTATTCGCAGGCAGGCAAGGGTTACAACTATATAGTCACAGGCAGGCAAGCATTACTACTATTTATTTGCAAGCAGGCAAAAGTTACTACTTTATAATGACAGGCAGGCAAGGGTTACTACTATGTATCACAGACAGGCAAGGGTTACTACTATCTGTTCACATGCAGGTAAGGGTTACTACTATTTATTCACAGGCAGGCAAGGGTTACTACTATATAGTCACAGGTATGCAAGGATTACTAATATCTATTTGCAAGCAGGCAAAAGTTATTACTTTATATTGACAGGCAGGTAAGGGTTACTACTATATATCACAGGCAGGCAAGGGTCTCTACTATCTATTCACAGGCAGGCAAAGGTTATGACTATCTATTCATAGGCAGGCAAGGTTTTAGTCAGCAATGGAACTGATATGTAACAGTTATCCAGGCAAAAAGTACTGTTCACTATCAGTTATTCAAGTAAAGGGTTTTACTACATAAGCAAAAACAGTCAATGACACTAATTTATAGCTATCATTCAGAAAAGCATGTAGGCTGTGGTGGTGCAGCTGTTAGCATTGCTGCCTCACAGCAAGAGGTTCTCCAGTTCGATTCTCAGCTGGAGCACCTTCTGTGTGGAGTCTGCATGTCCTCCCCACAGTCGAGTGACATTTAAAGACATGCAGGTAGGTGCGTGCATGAATGGGGGTGCCTTCTTTAAAGGTTGGGTGTTGGGCTGTCACCTTGGCACTGTAAAAATCCACTGCCAATCATTAGCAGACCAGAGTTCCACTGTGGCAACCCCTAACTGGGAAAAGCCAAAAGACATTAGTATTCAGAAAAGCACAGATACTACCATACAGCAGACAGTTGGATAAGGATTCTACTGTAAGTTAAGGGTACAATTTTGCAGGTATCTGCCAGGAAAATATACTATTGTCTTGTTAATAATCATGCAAGGTATTGCTGTCTAGCCTTCAGTGAAGCAGTGTAGAGCTCAGTGGCAAGGGACAAAATAATCCACTGCTAAAAGTCTCAAAGGGGCAAATGTGCTGGCAATAGTTCTGAAAGATGTGCTCAGTAGATCCCTGGAAAGTAAAAGTGATACAATTGTATTTCTCCTTAAATGTGGCTGCAGGACCAGCCTTAGAAATTCCAGACCAGCGAGCCTAACATAGGCAAAAGGGGCAGTGATAGAAAAATTGTCAGAAAAGGGTCGGAGTATAACCAAAAGGTGCCTGACTGCAATATGTGATATAGATTTGTAGTAACTGCTGCCAGTACAGTTTAATTTTGTTCTACAAGTATATTATGCCATGACTTATAAGGATGTCTCCATACAAATGGTCTGCTTTGACTTTATTCGGCAGTCATCCGAGTATCTTACAGACGACTGCCATGCAAGCTCCAGGACTAGGGGCTGGGATAAGGATACTGAGGTGTATATTGGGTAGTAGATGGAAAATCAGAGAGGATGGTTATACAGGGGATAGAAAATCAGAGAGGATGGTTATACAGGGGACACTATGAGTACAAATGAGGGTAACTAGTGGTGTGTGACATGAGATTGAGCTAGTAGTGGTCTCCAGCAAATATATCTTAGGCAGAGCTGAGAGGACTGACAATGGGGTCAACCCATCTATGGATGATACTAGAGACAGGAAATAGAGGAGGTGGCCTAGAAAGGGGTTGACTAAACTAACTGGACAGGTGGGAAGATGAAAACTATGGTCTAATACAGATGAATGCTACATCAAGACCACTGAAACTTTGGGTTCAAGTATAGACTTAGGGAGGAGCTAATGCAGACCAACCTAGAAAAGCATCTGGGTGTGGTAATAACAACATCATGGGCCATAGCCTGCAGAGCAAAAAGGTTCAGCTAGAGCCTACAAGAAGCTTCATTTTATTCTATGGGGAAGAGTTTCCAGGGGTAGGATATCAGTGCATGGGTGTACAGGTCAAAGGTCAGGCCACACTGCATAACTATATGCAGTTACAGAGACCACACAGGGACACAACATTCCTGATAAAAGTACGAAGCAAAACAGGTTGTGTAACACAGAACATGCAGTGACTATAATAAGAAGTGGTGGTAGAAAGCCTAGGAGTCCACTCATTAGTGCCCAGAAGAGACTGGGAGGACATGATCTCATAAGTGAAGATTGTGATGTTCTGGAGTGGGGGAGAAAGGAAAGTGTTGGGGTTTAAAGAGGATGCCAGTTACACATAAAGGACAAAAACTATAGTCTTAACATGAGAAAGTATAATTTTATAGGAAGATTTGTCAATGATTAAAATGACTTCCTGGAAAGGATGATGGGGTACAGTCAAAGGTCAAGAAGTCATAGGACAAAAAAGAGGAAAGACTGGTAGGGTGGGAGGGGTAAATTCAGCTACATGAAAACAGGCAGATTGTACCGGCAAAATATTTCCTTTGGGAATAATTGAAAATATAATAAAATGCAATAGTGTTAGTCTCTAACACTGAGTTAAGTAAATATATTACTGCAAAAACAGGAGTGATAAGAGGACAGTATTACATAGCTGTCTGTCAAAGAACTGTACTTCTTCCCAGCCATCAGTCCGACAAGGGTTCTACTACAGAGTAGCTAGACAGAAAATTGTAATTGTTTACCCATCACTCGGGGACAGACAGACAGACCCTAATACTATTAAGCATTATGCAAGCAATTATACCATTATAGGTGCATTATTTGGGTAAACGGAATACTGTCTGATCACCGGTAAGACACAGCATGACTATCTGGCCACCATTCAGGCAGGGATAATACTATATGTCCATACATTAGGAAAGTACACTATTGCCCTGCTGTGAATTAGGCAAAGGTGCACTGCTAAGCTTTAGGCAGGCAGATGTACCACTCTCCATCTGTTGCACTGTTATGAAAGCTGCTGCTGTTTGTTTATGAAATAAGTAAATAAATTGTTCTCTAGCTGTTACCCAAGAAATGAAACTACCGATCAGCTACAGTTAGGCAAGGGTGCAGATATTTACCCATAGTCAAAGTCACTGTATCCAGAAATCAGCCAGGTACCATAGTCAAAGTCACTGTATCCAGAAATCAGTCCGGTAATGGGAATTGTGCCCTTTCTATTAGTGATACAAGGGCATTTTTTTCAAGGGGGCTACCTGACAAGGTTGACTTACAAGAATGTTGATGTTCAGAAGATCAGGACTGGATAGTCAAAGCCTTAAAATGTCGATGGGCTGGAACAGTGATAGAACAGATTAATGAATGGTGGCCGCAGGTATTTATGTGAGGCCACACCACAGCAAGGACTGGGGTTTTGCCTTTTCTCTGCTGTAGTGTGATTTCTGACTTGGTATATTTAATTACCATGGGGGTAAGTGTTCTAGGGTTTCGAGGTTTACTCTATTGATTTTGTTGATTTTTGATCATATGGTGTCGATCCAGTGAAAGTTGACAGCCTAGGCAGCCAATCTTGTGCCACAGATCTAGCTATCACATAGCCAGTCAAGAGAACTAATGTCTGTCCAGCAGACAGGTGCAGATACTACTGTCCATCTGTCAGACATGTTACTGACCATCTTTCAGGGATAAAAGAGTTACTGTCCTGACTAGACTCAGGCAAAGTAACTAAGCTCTAAACACCAATCAGAGAAAGGTACTGCTGTCTAATTTACAACTGTCTGACCACCGGTCACAGAAGGGTAATATTGTCTAGTCATAGACAGGCAGGGGCATTGTTTTGTAATAAAAAAAAACAGAAATGTCAGTTACTGTCCACCTGTCGTCCACTCAAATGTTCCAATTGTTTGGTACCGGTCAGCCAAGGGAGAGCTGTGTAGTCATCAATCAAGCAAAGTGCTACTGTCTACCTACCAGTCAGAGAAGGACAGTACCGGTTAGGCATAAAAGGTTCTACTGATTACTTATCAGTCAGGCAAGGTATAACTGTCTGGATGTCAGTCTGACAGTAATAATATTACATATGCACAGTGAAACACCAATCAGAGAATGATATTATTGCTTTGTTTATGTTTCAGTCAGGCAAAGGCTCCAATGATAAGCTATCAGACAAGATGCAGATGTCTGTGCTTCATTAAATCTGGAGTGCAATGGTTTATTGGCCAAACAAATCACTACTAACTAGTTTCCAGTGGTAACAGGGTATTACTTTTAAGCATCAGTTAGTCCGGGGTACTGGTGCCTGACTATACCTCAGGAAATGGTACTTTTGTCTAACCGACTGTTAAAGAGGGTTGTACTGCCTTCTTGTTAGTCAGCCAAAACCAACCCTATAAATCTGCTAGGTGAGGATACTACTGTTGTCATTGTTCTGGGGGGTTTATAACTCTCCAACCACAGCTCAAACAAAACCTCTATTCTCTAATAATCTCTGACCATGGTAATATTGTCTAACTTTCATTTAAGCAAGTATGCTAATTGTCTAACCATTATCTAGGGACTCATATCACTGTCTAACCACACTCGGAAAAGTACTAGTATCTAGTTTCTAGGCAGGCAAGGGGGTGCTACTGCCTAAATACACACACAGGCAAAAGTACTAGTATCTAGTTTCTAGGCAGGCAAGGGGGGTACTACTGCCTAAATACACACACAGGCAAAAGTACTAGTATCTAGTTTCTAGGCAGGCAATGGTACTACTTACTAAACACACACACACAGGCAACTATACTACAGTGTGGCTATCAGGCAGGTAAACATATTACTGTCTAACCACTCAAGCAAAAGTACTAGTATCTAGTTTCTAGGCAGGCAATGGTACTACTTACTAAACACACACACACAGGCAACTATACTACAGTGTGGCTATCAGGCAGGTAAACATATTACTGTCTAACCACTCAAGCAAAAGTACTAGTATCTAGTTTTTTAGACAGGCAAGGGTACTACTGCCTAAACACACACACACACACACACACACACACACACACACACACACACACACACACACACACACACACACACACACACACACACACAAAAATGTATTACAGTGTTGCTATCAGGCAGGTAAACATATTATTGTCTAATAAAAAACAAATTCAAGCAAATATACTACTGTGCTGGTATCAGTGAAGCTAAGGGTTATACTGTGAAGGGTCACCCAACATTGGTACACTGTGGCAAAGGGTTCAGATTAAGTACAGCCCCCTGGAGAAAATAGTAACAATCCATTTCAGTATTTGTATCAGGAAATTGTATGACCAAAAGCAACCAGAGGCTTGTCAAACTGACACTAGAAGATGAGACCTTCAGGTCTGAAGGTGTTCAGTATAAATCTGGAGAAGAGCATAAGGCAGGTACGAGCAGTGCTACAGGTCAGGATGCAGGTGGCCTTACATTCAGTGGTATAGGTCAGGATGCAGGTGGCTTTACGAGCAGTGCTACAAGTCAGGATGCAGGTACCCTTACGAGAAGTGCTACAGGTCAGGATGCAAGTGGCCTTATGAGCAGTGCTACAGGTCAGGATGCAGGTGGCCTTATGAGCAGTGCTACAGGTCAGGATGCAGGTGGCCTTACGAGCAGTGCTACAGGTCAGGATGCAGGTGGCCTGATGAGCAGTTCTACAGGTCAGGATGCAGGTGGCCTTATGAACAGTACTACAGGTCAGGATGCAGGTGGCCTTATGAGCAGTTCTACAGGTCAGGATGCAGGTGGCCTTACAAGCAATGCTACAGGTCAGGATGCAGGTGGCCCAATGAGCAGTTCTACAGGTCAGGATGCAGGTGGCCTTATGAGCAGTTCTACAGGCCAGGATGCAGGTGGCCTTATGAGCAGTTCTACAGGTCAGGATACAGGTGGCCTTATGAGCAGTGCTACAGGTCAGGATGCAGGTGGCCTTATGAGCAGTTCTACAGGTCAGGATACAGGTGGCCTTATGAGCAGTGCTACAGGTCAGGATGCAGGTGGCCTTATGAGCAGTTCTACACGTCAGGATGCTGGTGGCCTTATGAGCAGTTCTACAGGTCAGGATGCAGGTGGCCTTATGAGCAGTGCTACAGGTCAGGACGCAGGTGGCCTTATGAGTAGTTCTACAGGTCAGGATGCAGGTGGCCTTATGAGCAGTGCTACAGGTCAGGACGCAGGTGGCCTTATGAGCAGTGCTACAGGTCAGGACGCAGGTGGCCTTATGAGCAGTTCTACAGGTCAGGATGCTGGTGGCCTTATGAGCAGTGCTACAGGTCAGGATGCAGGTGGCCTTATGAGCAGTTCTACAGGTCAGGATGCAGGTGGCCTTATGAGCAGTGCTACAGGTCAGGACGCAGGTGGCCTTATGAGCAGTGCTACAGGTCAGGACGCAGGTGGCCTTATGAGCAGTTCTACAGGTCAGGATGCTGGTGGCCTTATGAGCAGTGCTACAGGTCAGGATGCAGGTGGCCTTATGAGCAGTGCTACAGGTCAGGATGCAGGTGGCCTTATGAGCAGTTCTACACGTCAGGATGCTGGTGGCCTTATGAGCAGTGCTACAGGTCAGGATGCAGGTGGCCTTATGAGCAGTGCTACAGGTCAGGATGCAGGTGGCCTTATGAGCAGTGCTACAGGTCAGGATGCAGGTGGCCTTATGAGCAGTGCTACAGGTCAGGATGCAGGTGGCCTTATGAGCAGTTCTACAGGTCAGGATGCAGGTGGCCTTATGAGCAGTGCTACAGGTCAGGATGCAGGTGGCCTTATGAGCAGTGCTACAGGTCAGGATGCAGGTGGCCTTATGAGCAGTTCTACAGGTCAGGATGCAGGTGGCCTTATGAGCAGTGCTACAGGTCAGGATGCAGGTGGCCTTATGAGCAGTGCTACAGGTCAGGATGCAGGTGGCCTTATGAGCAGTTCTACACGTCAGGATGCAGGTGGCCTTATGAGCAGTTCTACAGGTCAGGATGCAGGTGGCCTTATGAGCAGTGCTACAGGTCAGGATGCAGGTGGCCTTATGAGCAGTTCTACAGGTCAGGATACAGGTGGCCTTATGAGCAGTGCTACAGGTCAGGATGCAGGTGGCCTTATGAGCAATGCTACAGGCCAGGATGCAGGTGGCCTTATGAGCAGTGCTACAGGTCAGGATGCAGGTGGCCTTATGAGCAGTTCTACAGGTCAGGATGCAGGTGGCCTTATGAGCAGTTCTACAGGTCAGGATACAGGTGGCCTTATGAGCAGTGCTACAGGTCAGGATGCAGGTGGCCTTATGAGCAGTTCTACAGGTCAGGATACAGGTGGCCTTATGAGCAGTGCTACAGGTCAGGATGCAGGTGGCCTTATGAGCAGTTCTACAGGTCAGGATGCTGGTGGCCTTATGAGCAGTGCTACAGGTCAGGATGCAGGTGGCCTTATGAGCAGTGCTACAGGTCAGGATGCAGGTGGCCTTATGAGCAGTGCTACAGGTCAGGATGCAGGTGGCCTTATGAGCAGTGCTACAGGTCAGGATGCTGGTGGCCTTATGAGCAGTGCTACAGGTCAGGATACAGGTGGCCTTATGAGCAGTTCTACAGGTCAGGATGCTGGTGGCCTTATGAGCAGTGCTACAGGTCAGGACGCAGGTGGCCTTATGAGCAGTTCTACAGGTCAGGATGCTGGTGGCCTTATGAGCAGTGCTACAGGTCAGGACGCAGGTGGCCTTATGAGCAGTGCTACAGGTCAGGATGCTGGTGGCCTTATGAGCAGTGCTACAGGTCAGGATACAGGTGGCCTTATGAGCAGTTCTACAGGTCAGGATGCTGGTGGCCTTATGAGCAGTGCTACAGGTCAGGACGCAGGTGGCCTTATGAGCAGTTCTACAGGTCAGGATGCTGGTGGCCTTATGAGCAGTGCTACAGGTCAGGACGCAGGTGGCCTTATGAGCAGTGCTACAGGTCAGGACGCAGGTGGCCTTATGAGCAGTGCTACAGGTCAGGACGCAGGTGGCCTTATGAGCAGTGCTACAGGTCAGGATGCTGGTGGCCTTATGAGCAGTTCTACAGGTCAGGATGCTGGTGGCCTTATGAGCAGTGCTACAGGTCAGGATGCAGGTGGCCTTATGAGCAGTTCTACAGGTCAGGATGCAGGTGGCCTTATGAGCAGTGCTACAGGTCAGGATGCAGGTGGCCTTATGAGCAGTTCTACACGTCAGGATGCAGGTGGCCTTATGAGCAGTTCTACAGGTCAGGATGCAGATGACTTAAGGCTGAAAAGATATCTATCTGTGGAGGTACGCTGAATGAAAGGAAAGTCTGAAGCTAGGAATGTAAGAACCATGAACCAAGGTACGCTTGATCTAGCTATGGATGAGATAACAGGAATAAGAATTGACATTTTGGAAATTTGTGAAGTAAAATGAACTGGAATGGGCCATTTTACATCAGGTAATTATCAAATACTCTACATGGGACAATCATTTTGAAGAAAAAATGGAGCATCCGTCACGGTTAATAAAAGGAGTTCAAATAATCTCAATGATAGAATAACTTCAATCAGACTTCAAAACAAGCCATGAGATATTATAGTTTATTAATTTGCAACACATTCCAGAAATATCATCAAAAAAGATGTTGCATTTGTCTCATAGACTAGGAGACTACTAGAATACTGCCAAGGTAATTCCCCAGGCATAGGAAACACTCTTTCTGAGCAGTGTAAGAGATCACTTCACACATACATGTCATCAGAATGTGAATACCAAAAGCAGATTGACTGTATACATTGCAGACAGAAATGGAAAAGCTCTAAACTGTCAGCAAAAGCAAGATCTGGAGGCTGCTGTGATTCCAAACATCAGCTTGTTATCACAACATTTATTAAATTAGATAAAACAAAGAAAACACATTCATGCCAACAAGATATAACCTCAGCAATATTCCAAATGGATCCGAGGTGGAGATGAACATATTGAAGGAAGTAGCCCTGAAGATTAACTAACTATCCTGAAGAACGATAGGCAGAAGTTTGTGATACTGTCCGAGAGGTGGCAAAACATATTCCAAATAAAAAGAAGATTATTAGGGCAAAATGGCTAAGTGTGGGGGCTTTAGAAGTGGCCAAGAAAACATGCAAATCAGAAAGAAATGGAAACAGTGAAAAGTATGTCAAATTAAATGCAGATTTTCAGAGAATAGTGTAAACAGAAAAGAGGATTTGTTTGAATGAGCAGTACAAATAATGGGAAGCCATAATAGAAAGGGAAAGGTAAGAGACGTCTCCGGAAACAATCGGAGATATTAAGGAAAATGTCCAAGTAAAAATGCAAACGATAAATGACAAGTAAGGAAGACTCCATAGACAAGGAAATAAACCTAGAATGTTCACTGACAGTAAAACTAATACTCAAATACCTGTTTACTAGAGACGACACTGACACTGGGAAAAATCAAGGGTAAAAGAAGGGAACAGCAGGGGCTAAGCCTGAGAAACAGCATTACTGAGGCAATGAACAGTGATCTGCAAAAACTTAAAGAAGCAGCTGTCACACAAGATTGGTGTACTAAAGCCCTTGAGGTCACAAAAAGTCAGACTTGACAAAATGACTACACACATTAGCGCTCTTCAAGAAAAATCTTGATGATTGGATGGGAAATAGTAAATTCACCCCGGGATCACTTCTGTGGCTCTGCTCGACAGGGACACAGGAACATAATTTTCTTGGGTGGTGAAAGCCAGGGTACCTTTGGCTAGGCTTATATAGGCCCTAGGGCCAATAGCCTAGTACCTACCTATGAACCTATGAATAATAAGGAATCTAGCCAGTGAATATACTGCTGTCTAACCATACTCAGGCAAAAAAACTACTAAGTATAAGGCAGGCAAAAATACTGCTCTGGGGCTATCAGGCAGGCAAGACACATCACACAAGCAAAGTACTACAGTAGTTAACAGTCAGGCAAAGGCGCTAAGGTGCTACTGTCTAACCGCATTCAAGCAAAGTACTGCTGGCAGGCATCAAGCAGGCAAGCATGCTACTGTCTACCAAATAAGGAATTGATGGTACTGTTTAGTAATGACTCATACAAAGTTAATGTTCTTTAAGATCTACTTAGACAAGAGTATTAAATGCAGTATAGTCTAGTTTTGAGGTAATCAAGTTATTGGTCATACGATGTACTAATGTCTAACCTTCAGATAGTATTCTGCTATCTAGCTATTAGTCAAGGAAGGACATTACAGATTATCCACAGTCTGTTGCCTTCTTATCATTCCAGCAAGCAAATGTGCTGCATTTTGGCTACTACGGACACAAAGGCAGTACTGTCCAGCTAACAGGCAAGGCCACTGACATCTAACTGTGAGCTCTCACTTGTCAACCGGACATTGAACATTATACAGACTGAACAACACTAACTGCACTTTGAACCACATTCTTTCTCTCCTGGAGAGATATGTCCTCTGAGGACAAGAACACTTAAAGATAATTCATCAGTCTCTGAGCAGGGAAGTAAAGTCTGTGATGAAACTCAGGTCTGAATTTTGGACAAGCTATGGACAGGTACATGGACCTCCACTCTTATCAGCTAAATTGCACAACCGCTGGCAATCAGTACAAGAAAATTTCTCATGATATCAAACTGGAATATATAATCTGACCTAAGAAATATACTGAGGGAGGAAAACTTCTTTGTAGGAACAAAAACAAAAGGATATCAAACGCTGCCTTTTTATGAATTAGCATCTTATTTGTATTCACAAAACAAAAACAGAAACTCTCTTTCTTTCGCGGAGCATAAAAAACACTATGTCAATTTATTCTCCAGATAATCTCCTCAAACGTTGGCACTTCTTGGTTGTGCTCTACACATACTTCGACTCACAGCAAAGAAGTTTCAAATTTACTTCAGCAACTTACCATACGTGGCAGAGCTGGAGCGCAGTCTCTGTTATTCTGTATTCTGTGTCACTCACACTGTTAAACTGTCTCTCATACAGGAAATGCCACTAATCTACAGAAAACATGACCATAATCTAATTGTCTAAGGCTAAAACCCTTCCTTTCTCTATGCTACCTCCACTGTCTGAAATACTTCAGAAAACTAAATTTACAAGAATGCTAAAATGTCTAATGGGTCGTGGTCTGCTGCGACATGGCTTCACAGACTCACTACTCTGCTGATACCCACTAATACTGTGTGCAAAAAGAGCTGTTAGAAGCATGTTCATAGTGATCATCTTTGTAGATGCCAAGAATACATTATCAACATTCTGTACAACTGCTTCTACATAATCTTAAAAAATACAGCTCTTCATTTGACCCAATATATTAATTCACTCAGCGTTGGTCATCTAAGCTTAATGTTGTCTGCTCTGTAGATATGGTCCCCTTAGACATGCTAGCCATCTCCACACATTTCTAAAGAAGTTTCTCATTGCAGACTTCATGCCATTTTGATTTTATTTTATTAATAGCTCCCTTGCTTTGAACACTGCTTATTCTATTTCTAGTCTCATATCCCCTCCTGCATGATTCTCTAAGTGTAAAACACATATGCAATACGCATTCTTTGTTATTTCTGCAGTCTCTTCCTATAACCCTGGTTTAGTTCAGGTACTATGTCATTTCATTTACTTGTTCCAAATGAGTTGATTAAAACAAGCACTTGTACTTCAGTCTATAAACTTCTAAATCTTGACTTTTGTCCTTCTGTTCCCTATTCATTTAACTGTAATCAGCCTGCAAAATGGTATTTCCTCAGCTTGATCAGCATCGGTATACCAGGCAACAATCTTTTCCCTGGGTCAAAGCTTTTTCAGACTGCATCCCAAGGTTATGAGGCTTGGCACAATCTCAGGATATTTAGCAAATATTAGTCCAATATTTAAAAAAAATAAAGCCTCCTATACATTTTAGGATATTTGCATAATCATTAAATCTAGGCAGTCATATGGCAACTCTCTCAACTATTTATATTCTCTGTGTTTCAGTAATTAACAGCTTAACCTGTGTCATCACTAAAATGGTCCTTTTTTCACACACCTAGTTACACAAGAATAAATGAATAATTAAATAAGGCTAGTACTTTCTAGCTATCAGTCAGGTAAGGGCTATTGAGTTCACAGCCAAAGGTAAGAAAATGATGTCTACCCAGAATGCAGATTTACTTATTTATTTATTTATTTGATAAATAAGCCAGTTAATGATTAACTGCACAATTCCTTAGCAATGATCTAGACTACAGGGTGGACACCATAAAAAATACAAATATGCAGCGTACTAATACGGAATGACTGGCAATATGTTACAGTAGTGAAAGCAGAGCGTGCGTAAACAAATATGTAGCAATTACCAGTCAGTGGCATCAGTTAATGCTGAGAAGCTGCCGACTGCAATCGGTTGACTCAAGTTTGAGTAGCAGCAACACCGCTAGTGAATCCGCTGGGGGAGAGTTTGGAAAGAATGGCTGCTGACAGCACTGCCATCCCACAAGTAAGAAGGCAGATCAAACTGCTGCTATAGCACCCTCAAGTGGTGGCAGAGAGCAGCTGCAGCAGTGAGATCGGTCACAGTATACACACGGGCAGATATGGTTCTAAGTGTTGGAGCTGGTGCATGTATGGTCACTCACTTGTATCAAAAGTCAGCCTTGTGCACCTAAGTGTCAGTGATACACATGAGATATCTGTGAGTAGTACAGATGGGGACATACTAAAAAAACTGATGATGTCTGAGTGGGAATAACAGGCAGGGCTGTTGAATAGTTTGTTTCCCAACCTGAGGATAATAATGATCCACCCTTAAACAGGAGTGGTCAAGATCTCAGGGAGAGTGAAGCTAGACCTCTTGGCCACTAGGACAAGGTAGCCTTGGTGCCTGAGTCAGAACAGAGAGAGAGAGAGCCAGATGAGAGGGGATGAAAACCCAAACTTCCTTCATAGCTACCTAAATGACAGCCCCAATCTGGTCAACTCTTGGCCCACTTGAAAAGGAATGGACTCAAGACATATTGGAGGGGGGCTATTCTTGACAGCTGCAAAGAGAATATATTACAACATACTGTCTCCATTTAACATCACATCTTTATTTATTTAACATTTGTTTACTGGGAAAGTCCAACTCGGAATTTAGCTAGTTTCCAGCAGACTCCTGGGGAGAAACACTCGAAACACATGCCTTTGTGATAAAACTGGAGCAACCCAAGGAAATGCACACAAATGCAGGGAGGATATGCAGCCTTCCCACAGAAGGCACCCCAGCCAAGAATCGAACCAGAGGACCTCTTGCTGTGAGGTGACAATGCTACTGCTGCACCACTACACCAACCACCATCCATCTTTTTCAATATAATGAACTTTATCATTGTATAACAACATCTCAGTTTGTCAAGTGCAGGAACATGTTTTTCTAAGGAATTCATTAGCCTTGGTTGGTTAATAGTACAGATGGAAGGATTCTTATTTACTGTATCTTTTTATCAGTTAACTAGTAAGTGAAGTGATCCTTCAACAATCATTTTCAGAAATTACCCATACACCACAGACAAGGGTAACTAGAACACATATGGATACTTTACAGTAGCTAGACAAACAGCATGCATTGTGGGAAGTAAGAAGAAACGGGAGTACTAGGAAGTAAACACACAGGCAGCATGTTATTTACAATAACTGGTCAAGCCTGTATCTATGAACCTGGAGTTGTGAGGCAAGAAACCTTAATCAAAGAACTGCTGCTAATTCAGATTTGTAAATGAGACAGGAGAATGAAAGATGATAAAGTTGGCTTGGAAAACAATGGGAGTGACCCATGGCAAACTATGGGGGAGGAGGGTTGAGCATCAGTGACACCTAGTGGAGACTGGGTGCATTGCTGTTAAACATCTGAGTGATTGATCTCGGCTTGTTCAAATAAATGCATTAGGTTTGTACATGCAATGCTCATGTCAAGCCAGTGGAAGCCACATTATCATTTCTTCTGGCATTTGGTGTAGGGGTTAAGGCTGTGAGCTCTAGTTTCTGTGGTACAGGGTTTGATTTTTGTCATCCCTCATTTGCCTGCTATGTGAGCTTGAGCAAGTTATTTAAGCAGGCTTTGTTCCCTGGTTGCCAGGGTACAGAGACTGTATGCCCAATGGGCATACCTGATTAACAAATGGGTGTTATTATTCCTTGTATGGTAAGGATGGGTAACAAAGTATGGCTATCCCACACCATGAAAGCCCTTTATGATGGTATTACTTCAGGCAGCCAGATATAAACATAGAGAGGTGGTTGCCTGATAAATCACCAGCTGGAGGAATGTAGTCCTCTATATCCCCATCAGGTGGACAACCAGAACAAGATGGGGAAATCATCTTCACATGTACGCTGAGCCCATACTAGTGTCGTTATTGGGCCTTAGTGTAAGACTTGGAGGGAAAGTTCTGGAATGATATGACAGAAGGAAAAGATTTGGTGGCCATGAAAGCCCTATTATTAAAAATCCTTGGCCTTGTCTTTAAAATCCTTATGAAAGAGTTTCAAAACCAACATCCATAAACTAGTTCCAAATCTATAAAAAAGGTCAAGAAATGCCAATGCTCCTTAAACATAAACATGTTTCCTTTTCACAGTTTCCACCAGTGACATATGTGATTGTATTGCTTTTGTCATACAGTACTGTATGTATTGCATACTATACATTCAGATCACATCTGTGCTGCAGTGTGGGGCATTGTTTCTAAGTCATAAAGCTTCTTACAAAAATGGAATCAGTCATTATGTTACAGAGTGAAGGTACGTGTTATTCAGAACAACTAGGATTCTGTCCAGACTAGATTTCAAGGTCCAAAGTGCAACTTCTGTGCAGTAGTTAAGAAGAGGCGTATGCATCTTTCTTCCATTTGCAATACAGGTTTCAAGAAACAGGAAGAAGCATATTTTTTCTACCAGAAAGCTCCTAACCTGGTATTTAATTTCATTTCTGTAGCATGAATGCTGAACATGGGTTATGGGTTGAACCACATCTCAAAATGTGTTTGCTTGCAAACACTGTTAAGCAGTGCAGAACTGCAACCAATCACCAGTCAGGCTAACTGAATCTCTTTCAGCTTTCAGCTGCATCCAGTTATGGACGCTTCTCATTCCCTGGCTTACCAACAGGCACTTTTATGCAAATCATTCACCATATCACTGGAAAGCTTCCATCAGCTTGGCCACAGTGGTTGGCACAAAGAGTTGTGATTTCTGCTGATGAATATACAGAGTGACATTCATCTAAGAACACTTCACAGCGAGCTGTGAAGAAAAACACATGTCCAAAAAGGGCATACCCATGAAGAACCCCAGCATAAATGGTTCTGGAGGTAGAAGTTACACATGTCTCATAAACCCTGAATACGTACTTCAAATTAGCTCTGAAAGCATGTTTCTACATCTTCAGACAAATACAGGTTATTGAGGTGTCCGTAGCAGAAATGCATTACCTATCTCATCAAAATCAGATTGACAAATCTACAAAAAATACATCAGCTGAGAATTTTTATAGCACATTTGCCACATATGGTGCTACTGTCTATGGAGTAGAGACATAAGTGCAGTGTATTAGTCAGGTAAAAAAGATCAATCAGACAGCAAAGGTGCCACTAGCTGCCCTGCACTCATACAATGTTAGCCTGTTAAAATCAGAGGAATACAAAGGAAACTAGCTGTCACTCAGGTAAGGATTGGAAACTGGCTGTCACTCAGGTAAGGATTGGAAACTAACTGTCACTCGGGTAAAGATTGGAAACTAGCTGTCACTCAGGTAAGGATTAGAAACTAGCTGTCACTCAGGTAAGGACTGGAAACTTGCTGTCACTCAGGTAAGGATTGGAAACTAGCTGTCACTCAGGTATGGATTGGAAACTAGCTGTCACTCAGGTAAGGATTCTATAGCCTATTTGCCAAGGTTATGTAAAGATACTAGTGTCTTATCATGCAAAGGTGCTTCTCTACTATCAGTCTATTAGCAGAGGGCCTAGTGATTAGTAGATCAAGGGTTCTACTACCTCACCAGGAATCTGACACAGATGTGACCCTCTAGTCAGGAGACAGGGAATGGATCACTGTCTACTCCCCAGTCAGAGAGTGGTACTGCTAAATCTAACCAGCACTGAGGCAATCTCATTACTGTACAGCCAGAAGTAATTAAAGAGGTATTTTTTATGTATTTGTATGCAAACAAGAATAGCACAGAAATAACTTGCCTAATTACCAAAAATAGTTGATCGTACCATACTATCCTGGTTTTGTCTTCCATTCTGCTACTCATGGAATGCTGGTGGTTCCAAATGTGCTGTCTGAGTCATGTGAGCCTCATTCCTGTACCTTCTACATTACACACCTCTGAAATTTACTGCATGGGGGCTTTTGGGAGGAAGAGGCAATGTTTAGTGACTTTAAAATGCCCCTTATGACATGGTGATTTAATATGGCTCTTAAGTAATTTAATGTTTTATTTCACTTTATCTTTAGTTAACTTATATCTGCTAAAACACTGTTAAAAATGGTAACTGGCCTAACAATATACTAAACAAAATCATCTGGGATAAAAACATATATCTGCCTGTGATGCAGTACCCTGCTTCTATGTGGCTTAATCTATAACTGTCCTAATGAAGTAAATATCTAATAGAATCAAACTGTAACTTGGAGACATTTTTTTAATTAATCAAAATGTTGCCCTACCACCATCTCCAGGGTTTACAAGCCTATCAGCCTATATTGTATATCACCCACTGAAAAGAATAGGGGATGTTCCCCAGTGCCCTGACCAAATTTCTCCAATACCACATCAGATATTCCCTGAAAATAAGCTACTATTCTAGTG
This sequence comes from Protopterus annectens, assembly GCF_019279795.1. NCBI lineage: Eukaryota > Metazoa > Chordata > Ceratodontiformes > Protopteridae > Protopterus > Protopterus annectens. Next base: position 78,794,117 of record NC_056750.1, read on the forward strand.
GGACTAACCTGGTCAACAAAGGATAAATAAAAACTACAGTAAATAAAATTATATCAAAAATCTCATTCAACTTGACTTGCAGCAGTTTGTTTTTGTCATGGAAGGTCGTACCTAATGAAATTAGTAAACTTCTTCTGGGGGGGGGCAGTTATATACGCTTTTAACAGTGGTCCTGCTGTTCTGGGGGGGCAGTTATACAGGCTGTTAACAATGGTCCTGCTGTTCCGGGGGGGGGTGGGGGTTATACAGACTGTTAATAGTGGTCCTGCTGTTCAAACAGCATATCTTGACCTGGCCAAGGAGTTCAACACCATATCCCATGATGGCATTATAAGTAAGGTTAACACTTTATAAGCAGATCCTTATGTTGTAAGATGAATAACAAACTAGATAAAAGAAAAGACCCACAGTTTGAAGGACTGTACATGTTTAAAAGAAGAAGAAGATTCTTGGTACAGAACTTCAAGTCCGAATCCGATAGTGTTCCTCAAGATATTTCCAAATAATTGTACCTCCTTTAATTATCTTCTTCAAATAATTGACAAAGACTGTTAATGTTTAAATACTTCTCTGCATAGCTGCTATTAAAATAATGTTCTAACATCTTCTCCTTTTTTAATTTCTCCAAATCTTTTGGGTTTCTAATACCATGATGGGAATGGACCCCATTCCTAAGTCAAAGTACAATTAAAGATGTCAGCCAAAAGTGCTCTTCAGAGCACCCTCAATGTGCCCAGTAATGACTCCTTCTGCAATTCGTACGGAGCTACATGGATTGGTAACATATCTAAATACGACTGTAGATTCTTTTTTATAAGACCCTTTGCTCCCACTACTATTGGAACAATCTGGGTATCTTTCTTCCACATTGCTCTCATTTCTGCTTGCAAATCCTGATATTTTATGACTTGTGTCTCTCTGTATACAAGACACTGTAGTCACTGGGTGTGGTGATTTCAGTGATCAATGCTACTTTTGTCTTCTTTTCTTGGACTACTACATCCAGTTTTCTAGCATCTATCTTTTGAACTGTTGGTATTGGGTGATCCCATGTGATATAAACTTCATAATTTTCTATGATGCTTTGTGGCTCACGTTTCCAGTGTTTTTCAGTCACTTCAGTACCATAATGTTTGCACAATCCCCAGTGCAACAGTCTTGCCACATTATTATGCCTTTCAGTATACAGTCCTTCTGCCATTAGTGTATCACACCCAGCAACAAGGTGTGCATCTGTTTTCAATTCTGTTTTACTAACCCTACATTTGTCTTTTTCTCCCACATGTTCAATGGACTTTGTAAACCAATGTTCTAATATGTATGTATAATGCCTGTTATGCGACAGCACTTTTATGATTTTGAAACATAGTGCTCAAGATGCCATTTTTTTAATCATCTAGTCAATATTCTGGGGTAATGTGCAGCACTGCCCAGTGCTACCAGCTCTGTTACTGTATATTGTCCAGGTCTTGTCGGACATCTAGCATATGGGAGTGCCCATCTACATCTAACATGTACAGTTTAGCTATATTATTCCAGTGTTACACAAAGTGTGTAAAGCCAAAGACTGTCTTACTATTCTGCAACTACCAGATATGTTATATTTCAATGTATTTGTTAAATTTTAGTTACAAAACATTTATACAATACTAAAAAATCTAATAACTGGTTCTGCAACCAAAATAATAGCTATAGTTAGAATTTAAAACACTATGAAACTTTGAAATTAAAAATTAGCATGTGAGCTATGAATCCAGTCCACTTAGAAATTTGGATTACATCAGAAAAGCTCAAATTTTGTATTATAACTGACTTCATTAAGTGTGATATCAAGAACCTTGCTAGACTTGAGCCCCAGTACCTAGGTTTTGTGAAGGGTAGATCCTGTCTTGTTTATCATTCCTTTCGGCTTATCCCAGTTAGGGTTCACTACAGTGGAACAATAGTCCACAGAATAATTGGCAGTGGAGTTTTACAGTGTCAAGTTGCCAGCCCGGCACCCAACCTTCCACAGAAGGCACACACATGCACACACTCACACCTATTATGCCTTTCAGTATACAGTCCTACAATTTAGTGTGTCCAATCCACCTATAGCATGTGTTTGGGATGTGGGAGGAAACTGGAGCATCCAGAGGAAACAGATCATGTCTTGTTAGTATAATAAATTTATTCAGAATGGTTACTGAGACTTTTGATGGTGGACATGCAGTGCACATGGCATAGGCCTCTAACACCATCCTCTCTGCTGGTATCATGCAAAAGTCAACTGCTTTAAAAACTGACTCTTATGTGGTAAGAAGGATAGCAAACTGGCTGAAAGACAGAACCCACATTTATAAGGACTTCATCAGAAAGTATGAACATGATGACTGGTGTCTCTCAGGACTCATTGCTTGGACCTCTCCTTTTTGTCTTTACTTCTGCTATTGACAAGCAGAGAACCAAGACTTCTGGATAACAAAGTCTCCAGATGATTGCAAACTGGGGTTAAGTCACTCTGTGACACTCAAACATCCCAGACGAACTCATCCTAATAACTTTTTGGTGTACTTAAAAATGATCTCAAACTAAATGCTAAAAACATATGTCGTCATCATCATCATCATCATCATCACTTTTGATGGACAGTCCCCTCCTCATCATACCATGTAGACAACAGACCACTACAAAACAAAAATGATGTATGTGGAGACTTAGGTACTTGGGTTGATGGCTCAGTTTCTTTTCTCCATTATGTAACAGTGGTTGTCAAGAAATCCTTTAATTTAGTCCAGCGAAATGAATATCATCTAAAGGTCTACAGAGGGAATCAATCCCTTACACTTGGCATTAATCAGGCCAGTCGTACAAAGCCCTATTTGGAATGTATCTCATTAAACATCTTAAATGGTTAGAAAGACTCCAAAGGTTCCAAATCAAAGGAGCACAAAGCTATAGACCCTGCACTAACAATGGATTCTGGAAGGTCAATCCCTTTATTCAATATGTTATAGATTTTTGCGAGGAGATCTTTGTCTCACTTACCATGCCATTAGTGACACAATTGTACTGGATTTGTATTTTCTTCAAAAGTCCACTATCTCTGCCAGTACTAAAACCAGAACCCACCTCTTCAGCAGCAAATAAATGCAACATGATGGAGTTATAAATAAAACGTGATGGAGGTATAAATACAACATGATGGAGTTATAAATAAAACATGATGGAGTTATAAATAAAACATGATGGAGGTATAAATAAAACATGATGGAGGTATAAATACAACATGATGGAGTTATAAATAAAACATGATGGAGTTATAAATAAAACATGATGGAGGTATAAATAAAACATGATGGAGGTATACTTTTATAACCTATTGCCTCCCAAATAAACTTCCCCTGCATGAGATGCAGTGTGCCTCACTACCTTTCTTTAAACATAAACCAGATGACCAAATGAGTATCAGCAAGTTTACTCCATTACAAACTAGTATTACCCACCTGGAGAAAGCAGATACTGCCTGAAGAAGGATAGTAGCAAGGCTAAAATGTCAGACTCAGTGGCCTTGGAATAGCTACGAATCTATGAATCTAATGTCTGTCAGAACCTGAGCCAACAAATCAAAATATGCCATTAAAATGGAAAACATCAGCAAAATGAAAATTTGAAATCTAAATTTAATGTTTGAATTTTCTATTAATATTGTTGCTGGGGTCACTGAAAACTGAAAAGTTATGATTTGTAATTAGAATTTGAACTAGCAGCAACACAATCCAAAACTGATAAAATTACACAAAGTCGTTAAGAAGTGGTTTCTTAATGACTCCGTGTAATTTTATTGGAATTTGAACTAGATTTATTCAGATCAAAATGTAATGTCAGAAACTGATGCAACACAAGTAATGGAAAAAAGAATTACGTTTTCAAACGTATCGCTCCTTGAGTTGTTTTAATCAGACTTTCATCAAAATATGAGATTAGATTATAAATGAATGCTATAAATTAGGAAATCCCAATATTTAAATCCTGTTCAGAACTGTTCTGAATTGGAGTGTCCAGGTGTGAATTTTGCCGTTATCACGTACTCACTGTGTGACTGATTCCCTATCCTTTTGACTAGCGTGTGCATTATTTCTAATATTCATCTGTCTTGCTAGAGACTGGATGTGTGTTGAATTGACAGAAATCATGTCTTTCTCCTGATTCTACATTAGAATGTACTTTTAAAGTGGTTTCATTATAGAATAATGTTAAATGTATAAAGTGATTTTCTAGTGGAGTTCTACAGAGTTTGTAGAAAGATGTATTAGGCACAACTCAGAATCAAAATTCCAGAATTCTAAAATGGGCATTTTATCTTACAAATTATAATTTGAAGTTTAAACTTCCATAATGGCATTTTTTTCATAAAATATAGCATGTGCAATGTTTCTAAGCTGTTGAAGATGTTATACAATTTAAATTACAAATCGATTCCTTGCTGAATTTGCCCATTGTACTTCACTCACCCCTTTCAACCAAAATCACACTTCACAACCCACTCCAGCCTCCTACTTCACTCCTTTTTTTGTTTTTCCCCACTACCTTACCTTATCCACTTCATTTCTCCAGATCTTTTCTCCTCCTCTTTCTCTTTCCTCCCTACCCAGGTAAGCTACCTGTAGACACTGTATCTTGCACTCCTTTTCTAATCTCCTTCCCTGCATCCTTCTATAACCATAATATGAACACCATCTCTCATACTAAGACATCTCTCAGTTCCCCTCACTATCTCTAATCATGTAATCTCTAGTATCTCTTTAAATATCATATTAGAACGGACTCAGGTCTCAGTTATCACATACTATACAACAAATAACATGACTGATGAGCTTTTCCTCAGATATTTTCCCTAACTCGTGTTACTGTTTTTCATTGCACTCTGCTATGAAACAAATGTTCTATATTTTTCTCATTACAACATTTCTGTCATTCGTGTTTTGCAGTTTAACATGATACTTAGTCATTTAAAATATCTGTACTTGATGTTTTGTAGTGTAACATGATGCTTTGTGATTTACAATATCTGTACTTGATGTTTAGTAGTGTAACATGATACTTTGTGATTTAAAATATCTGTACTTGATGTTTTGTAGTGTAACATGATACTTTGTGATTTAAAATATCTGTACTTGATGTTTAGTAGTGTAACATGATACTTTGTAATTATAAAATATCTGTGCTTGATGTTTAGTAGTGTAACATGATACTTTGTGATTTAAAATATCTGTGCTTGATGTTTAGTAGTGTAACATGATACTTTCTTATTTAAAATACCTGTGCTTGATGTTTAGTAGTGTAACATGATACTTTCTTATTTAAAATATCTGTACTTGATGTTTAGTAGTGTAACATGATACTTTCTTATTTAAAATATCTGTGCTTGATGTTTTGTAGTGTAACATGACACTTTGTAATTATAAAATATCTGTACTTGATGTATTGTAGTGTAACATTATACTTAAGCAATAACTGACGACATGGTATGGTATATTATAGCAATAACCCACGCCTGGGTGTGGGTAATGCTGGATTTACCCACGGTTGGTGTGGGTTGGTCATGAGGGTGAAGCCTGAGTGGCCAGACAAAGCCAACCGTGGGTAAATCCAGCATTACCCACACCCAGAAGTGGGTTATTGCTATTATATAATGACATTATTTAAGAAAAAAATAATTACTTTTCTTAAATAATGGCATTGTATAATGCCTCCTTGCTGCCCTTTCGCAGCTGTCTGGTATTCTTAGGCAGTTCTGATGTACTGTGCATGCATATGCCTACGCAGTACATCAGAGCTGTGGGCAAAAGCAACAGATAAAGCAAGATATCCATTGTTTTCACAAACTGTTTTGCTATGTTAAATGGGTTTAACATAGCGAGACAGCTTTAAAAAAGCAACGGAGAATCTCTGCTGCTTTTTTTAAAGCTGTCTCGCTATCTTAAACCCATTTAACATAGCGAGACAGTTTTGAAAAAAGCAATGGAGAAAGTAAGATCTCCGTTGCTTTTTACAAACTGTCTCGCTATGTTAAAGGAGTTTAACATAGCGAGACAGCTTTAAAAAAAGCAATGGAGATTTCTCCGTTGCTTTTTTTTAAAGCTGTCTCGCTATGTTAACCTCCTTTAACATAGCAAGACAGTGTGAAGCAACGGAGATCTTGCATTCTCCGTTGCTGTAAAAAAAAGAGTTATAGTAGTGGAAAAAGTCCGGGCAACTGGACCTTTTTCCATTACTATAACTCTGATTTACAATGTGCACGCTGACCAATCAGCGTGCACGTTTTTGAATATTAATGGGGGGTCATTGTATAATGAAGATTTACCCATGGTTGGTGTGGGTTAATCATGAGGGTGAAGCCCGAATGATTGAACAAAGGCAACCATGGGTGAAGCTTCAGTATACCACAACCACAAATTCGGTTATTGCTATTATACAATGACATTATTTAGAAAAAATACTTACTTTTCTTAAATAATGTATTTGTATAAGAGTGGATTACTGTTCTTGCACCGGTTGTGGTGTACTGCTTCTTTGTTTTCATGTTGTCTCATTGCATCTGTTTACGTTCCTTTTTTCATGGTTTCATCTGTTACTTTATCTGCTTCTCATCTACCGATCTTCCTCTTCGCTTTCTGCTGTTTCTTTCTTTTCCTTTCCTTTTCTGCATTTCCTTCCTTCTGTTTCTTTCTCTGTACGTTGGTGGAAGCAGGCTAGACACAGAATCATGTTGTGTTTGCTTTCTTGTATACATACCTACTATCTAGAAACATGAAACACGTACACTCAGACTCGTGTACAGAACACACCTGCAGGGATTCAAACCTGCAACAGTGTCTATGTGCTTTCTAGTCAGCGCTCACAAAGTGCTGCCATTATTTACTGTATTACTCAGCTATTTGTTGTATTTTTGGAAATTCCGTTTGTAAAGCCGAGCATTGCAGTTAACTAATAGAAAATTGCAGGTTTTACAAAATCTTTATCTGTAATTTTTTCCCCTCGCTCTGAGAGTCAGTGATTCCATTGATAGTATATTTAAAGATCAGGGGTGTAAGACTAAAATCCCAATGTGGGGGTGCAGGAGAGCAAAATCTGCATACATTTATCACTTCTGGCTTCCTTTGTTATTTATGGAGTTACACGGTTTCCTTTTTCTACTTCTGTTATAGGCTGCATTGTTCTGAACTTTGTCTCTGTGATAATAAGTCATATCAAGCAATGTCAGTGGTGCAATGGGTAGCAGACTAACCTTTGGTGTAGAAGGCTGTGGTTCTATCCCCACACAAAGTAGATCGATTGCTGACAGTGCAGCGGCAGTGCAGTATGGGGGGGGGGTGCTGCACTTCTGAGTGTGCTATACTTTGGAAGAGATGTTAAACTGAGGCCCCATCTGCCTAAGCTGATGGCAGCTCAGGTGGATGTAAAAAGATAAACTAAAAACAAACTGTATAAAAAAACTCATTTTGAGGATGCAAAAGATTCCATGGCAACTATCAAACAGATTAGGGGAAATTTCCAATTGCCCTGGCCATATTTCCTGCAGTTGTATAAGTACGACCTCTATTCTCCATGAAAAGAGGTTACTAGCCTAGTGAGAGTAACCCAGTCAGCAGAGTATAAATAAATTATCGCATAAATAACTCAGGAGAGATACTTCTTATCATATACTCCAGTCTTTGCATTTAGCTGGGATGCCTGTCCTTCCGATAATACTTCAATCTGCCATCTGGTGCCATGTAGTGCAAGTGCTATTATCATGGTCTACCCCCTCATTGGTGTAAGAGCTCACCTTGCTGATCTGTACACCTGAGCCGATAGTGGAGGTATCTTCCTACTCTGAAGCTGCAAAAATATATGAAGCAAGGCTTGGTTCACAGGCCTTTGTCTCAATGAAAGGAATATAGTTCTGGATCTAAAGGGTCAACACACGCACACACGCACAGACACACACACACACACACACACACACACACACACACACACACACACACACACACACACACACACACACACACACACACACACACACAGATACACACACAGATACACACACACACAAAACCCCCTTAATTTTAACTTCTAACATCATGACTCCCTCCCTGACAACCTGACTGCAATGAGGTGAGCTGTCTCTTCAGAAACTCTATGTACCAGTCAAAAGGTACTTTACATTTCAAACTGGGTGTTAGGTATATGCTGAGTCATAACATATCTCAAACTATATCATGAATCAAGTAGATGTTTGTGGGGAAACAAATAATGATACTCAACATTCTTCACCTGAAAGACATGTTAAGCTTCTGTTTTTTTTTTCAGATATCCGGGTTACAACTATGCTTTCATTAAAAGCGTCTTGATGAACTCAGTGGAGAATTGTCCTTCTGTTAATGCCACAGAATATGTAACAGCTCTGTGGACAGCAACTATAAAAGTAGGAGAGAGTTGGCTTTAAGGCCTCGTTCATTGCTGTAGTTTCTGTCTTAATCCATACTGCACTGAAGTGTTAGGTAGTTGTGTAGTTTGACTATTTGGAAGTGTAATTTTAACCTGCAAAACATACCTCTCAGCTGTCCAGATTTTCGCAGAATGTTCAGATTTTTGACTCATATTTTTACTCTGTTCCTCATAAAAGTGGTGGCTTTCTGGATTTTTGTGAGAAATCAGTGAGAATTGAATTCATTATATAATGACAGTTATTTGAGTTTCTGACTTTGTATCCTTCAGAAAATGCATGGTAACACAAGAACTTTTATTTAAGTGACTTTTTAAGCTTGTTAGAGCGATATTTAAAATTTGTCCCTATTTTTGGGACTTTGTCCCCTCATTATTTTTGGCTTTGTCCAGCTTTTTGTGCTAAGAGTTTGAGAGCTATGATTCAGTCTTTTACTATCAGACATAAGTATGCTACATACTGAGACATTAATATTTCCAGATCAGTAGCACCCATATATCTGTAGTGACACTTTGAAATTTTAGGCATCAGACTGTGGTAACTGGTCTTTTCATGTGGAAAATATTAATATCCCAGTTGCAGTACCTTAGCTGAATGGTATATTTTAAATAGCACTGACTTTAAGATTCTGACGTTTTTGTTAATGTTTGCGGGAAAGTTCTTTGTTAGCTAGTTTTATACCTTTACAATGTTCTTTTTCTGCTAGCATTTACTGTTTTGGTAAATGAAGGCATCAATATTTAAGGATGAACCTGGATGGATAAGTGCTGTAAAGCTTCTATCAATAAACATGCAACACTAACCTTACACCGACCAATCCTTCTTTAAATACTAATTAAAAATAGAAATACTAATGTTGCCTATTCACCATCTCAATGATTTTAATTTTGTTGGAATTTTTAGCGAGCACACAAAATAAGACACTCAGTCTTAAGCAAAATCATTTAGCAACAACTCCACAAATACATTCAGTTCGAAAACTGTCATCATTAATGTTATAACTGACCAGCTACATTTAAGTGAATGCGAATATACAAAGGTTACCCGTTCCATTTATAACAGAGACAATTTTATCAGGACTCAAGTCATTCAGAAGCGTTCCATTTGGTGCTGACTTAAAGTAAGTCTATCCAAATCTTACTTGTCACTAATGACACTTTCATCTTAATATTAAAAAAAAAACATAACGAACAAAAATGGCCAAGTCTTTTGAAAGCATTACCCTTAAAGAAATCATAAAAATGAGTTTGAAAATACTAGTCAGATAATTAAGTCCCCCATATTAATAATCAATGAAACACACATATATTTAAGTTACATCATTAACAAAATTCCATCTCTCTTTAAAGTTGATGTACCAGGTAGTTAAAATAATTATCTTTCCAGGTAATTAAACAAACTCATTAATATTTCTTCCTCTTTTGAGTGGTGTGGGTTATTTGGTTTCGACATTAAAGAAAGGCATTTTGATGTTGTGGGTTACATATAGATAATCATTACTGTTCAGTGGTGTATGCTGAGCAAATATTACCACATAGCCAAAGTATTGGGCAAGTACTTCTCCAGCCAAGGCATACAGTGGTATCCGTTTGGCACACAACCCAGTCCACCATCAAGCTAATGAAACAGCTTTTCCTGACACTTACTCATCTTCAGAATATGCTTGTTTTTACTGTGCTTTGAATATATTTTTTCAGCCCTGTTATCCAGTCAGATGATACAGTTTTATGAACCCATTTTGTAAAAGTAATCTGTGAAAATCTTAATCTTTCAGTTGTGTGTGTCACATGGCTACCCTCTGAATTATTCATATGTCCCTAAAGATATGTACACAAATATAGCCCGGGGCAGGGGGATGGGCTTTGTTAAGTAAATAATTTTAAAGACATTTAAATAGCACACTTTTATCAATTGTCTAGGCATTTACTACTATGCTGATCTTTTACACTTGTAGAATTGCTGTGATTCTAGCTCAACGTTTCCGACACAGTAACTATTTTAATACAAAGGATGACTTACCTTTCAAACTGAATTTTTTTAAAACTAATTAAAGAATGTGAATGGACTCAGACTTAACCACCTCCACAAATCAGCAGGTGTTTAAACTGCTTAAGAGAAATGCACAACCCACTATCCTTGCAGCACATTTCTTTTGTTTGCACTGATTAACAGCTACAAACCCATGTGAGGTTGCTTTATCCTTACATGAATAAAAATGCTAAGGTCTGTTAATTTCCAGAGAAAAAAGACTCATTCCCACCCTTTCCCAATCTAATTGTTCCATTCATTCCACTTTGGAAAATTGTCCTTTGCTGCCATATTGCTTGTTTCTGTTACCCATCCATGCTTGGAGGTGTAACCCAGCCATATTTCTCGTGAGTCTTCATCAGGTTTCTGAAGCTGGCTTCAGCTTCCTTCCGAGTGAAAGCCTTTCTTGATTTTCCTGTCTTTCTGCAAATCCGACCCTGCAGAAAACAATGCCAGAATGATTAGTTTCTAATATAAAATGCCGCTATTATACAATTTCTTTCAGTGAATACAAAACAGAATGAAATTACTCTTTACAGCTGCAATATTTTTCATATAACATCAGAAAAAGAAAGTTAATTCTGCTGCTGAAAAAATGATCTGTGAAATACTGTTTTTATTTATTTACCTTCTTATTTGCAATGGTGATGGACAGGTTGACAGAAGAGATCAGACAGGAGTCCCCATGGACTGTGATGTTTGCAGATGACATTGTGATCTGTAATGAGAGTAGGAAACAGGTGGAGGACACCCTGGAGAGGTGGAGATATGCTCTAGAGAGAAGAGGAATGAAGGTCAGCAGGACTAAGACAGAATATATGTGTGTGAATGAAAGGGAGGATAGGGGAATGGTGAGGATGTAGGGTGTAGAGGTGGCAAAGGTCGATGAGTTTAAGCACTTGGGATCAACAGTTCAGAGTAATGGTGAGTGTGGAAGAGAGGTGAAGAAGAGAGTACAGGCAGGATGGAGTGGGTGGAGAAGAGTGTCAGGAGTGATTTGCGATAGACGAGTACCAGTAAGAGTGAAAGGGAAGGTCTACAAGAGGGTAGTGAGACCAGCTATGTTATATGGGTTGGAGACAGTAGCATTGACAAAAAGGCAGGAGTCAGAGCTTAACATGGCAGAGCTGAAGATGTTAAGATTTGCACTGGGTATGATGAGGATGGACAGGATTAGGAATAAGTATATTAGAGGGTCAGCCCAGGTTGGAAGGTTTGGAGACAAAGCCAGAGAGGCAAGATTACATTGGTGTGGACATGTGCTGAGGAGGGATGCAGAGTATATTGGGAAAAAGATGCTAAGGATGAAGCTGCCAGGTAACAGGAAAAGAGGGAGGCCTAAGATAAGGTTTATGGATGTGGTGAGAGAGGACATGCAGGTGGTTGGTGTGACAGAGCAAGATGCAGAGGACAGAAAGAAATGGAAACAGTTCATCTGCTGTGGCGACCCCTAACGGGAGCAGCCAAAAGAAGAAGAAAATATTTATTTCCCTTCTTTTTATTGTGTTTGCTCCAGTAAAATTTATATTTTCCTGAGACCAAATACCCCGGGTCTCATTCTAAGGCCTCAAGTCCACATTGTACAAAATGTCAGTAAGTGTTTTCTATAGGAAAACACTGCCATTGTGGTTTCTGTGTGTACATTAGCATTAATTACTTTATTTCTGGAAATTTCTTAATTTTTTGTGTCTTTGTGCAAATGTGATATTGATATGCATACATTTGGGGTGAATTGGCACCAGCCTCCCTGGCTGCACCATTTTCAAAAAAAGTTAATTTTTAGTTGTGCTGGGTTTGGGCCATTTGAGTTCAACAGACTTGGTTTCTTGCTAATGTGCATCTCGACCTTTCATTGTGGAACTATTAGATCATTGTGAGTTCTTCTTCACTAGTCAGTTATTCTGTCTTAATTACAGTCAGACTTCCTGGTATAATTCTGAAGTATGAGGCTAAGACTGATGAGTGAGTATGTCACAGATGACTGTAGGCTCTGACAGTCTGTTATCCACCTATCATGTAGGCTCTGACAGTCTGTTATCCACCTATCATGTGGGCTCTGACAGTCTGTTATCCACCTATCATGTAGGCTCTGACAGTCTGTTACACACCTATCATGTAGGCTCTGACAGTCTGTTATCCATTTATTATTTAGGGTCTGACAGTCTGTTATCCACCTATCATGTAGGATCTGACAGTCTGTTATCCACCTATCATGTAGGCTCTGACAGTCTGTTATCCACCTATCATGTAGGCTCTGACAGTCTGTTATCCACCTATCATGTAGGCTCTGACAGTCTGTCTGCATATATTGTGTTTGTACCCTCATCCCAACCCTCATATCCACTCTGTATACAATACACCTACATACTGTGTTTATACCCTCATACCAACCCTTGTATCCACTATGCATATAATAAATGTACATAACCCTCATGCCAACCCTCATATCTACTCCACATATAATAAATGTTCATACTGTGTTTATACCCTCATGCCAGCCCTCATATCCTTTCTGTATATAATAAATATACATACGGTGTTTATACCCTCATGCCAACCCTCATATCCACTCTGTATATATTACATGCACCTATTGTGTTTATACTCTCTTGCCAACTCTCATATCTACTCTGTATATAATCCATGTACATATTGTATTTATACCTTCATGCCAACCCTCGTCTCCTCTCTGTATATAATAAATGCACATATTGTGTTTATACCATCTTGTCAACTCTCATATCCACTCTGTATAAAATAAATGTACATAATGTTTGTATACCCTCTTGCCAACTCTCATCTCCCACTCTGTATATAATACATGTACCTATTGTGTTTATACCCTCTTGCCAACTCTCATATCTACTCTGTGTATAATCCTTGTACATATTGTGTTTATACCCTCATGCCAACAATCGTATCCACTCTGTATATAATAAATGCACATATTGTGTTTATACCCTCTTGCCAACTCTCATATCCACTCTGTATATAATCCTTGTACATATTGTGTTTATACCCTCATGCCAACAATCGTATCCACTCTGTATATAATAAATGCACATATTGTGTTTATACCCTCTTGCCAACTTTCATATCCACTCTGTATATAATAAATGTACATATTATGTTTTAACCTCATGCCAGCCTTCATACCTACTCTGTATATAATGCATTCACATATTGTGTTTATACTATCATGCCAACCCTCGTAAACACTATGTATTTAATAAATGTCCATATTGTGTTTATACCCTCATGCCAACCCTCATATCTACTCTGTATATAATAAATGTACATACTGTGTTTATACCCTCATGCCAGCCCTCATATCCTCTTTATATATAATAAATATACATACTGTGTTTATACCCTCATACCAACCCTCATATCCACTTTGTATATAATACATTCACATATTGTGTTTATACTCTCATGCCAACCCTCGTAAACACTATGTACACAATAAATGTACATATTGTGTTTACACCCTCATGCCAATCCTCATATACACTCTGTATTTAATAAATGTCCATATTGTGTTCATACCCTCATGCCAACCCTCATATCTACTCTGTATATATTAAATGTACATACTGTGTTTATACCCTCATGCCAGCCCTCATATCCACTCTATATATAATAAATATACATACTGTGTATACCCTCATGCCAACCCTCATATCCACTCTGTATATAATACATGTACATATAGTGTTTATAACCTCATGCCAACTCTCATATCCACTCTGCATATAATAAATGTACATATTGTGTTTATACCCCCTTGCCAACTCCCATATCCACTCTGTATATAATAAATGTACATATTATATTTATACCCTCATACCAACCCTCATAGCCACTCTATATATAATAAATGTACATATTGTGTTTATACCCTCATGCCAAATCTCATACCCTCTCTCTGTATAACACATGTACATATTGTGTTTATACCCCCTTGCCAACTCCCATATCCACTCTGTATATAATAAATGTACATACTATGTTTATACCCTTATGTCAACCCTCATATTCACTCAGTATATAATAAATGTACAGATTATGTTTATACCCTTATCCCAACCCTCATAGCCACTTTGTATATAATAAATGTACCTATTGTGTTTATACCCTCTTGCCAACCCCCATATCCACTCTGTATATAATAAATGTACATATTATGTTTATACCCTTATCTCAACCCTCATAGCCACTCTGTATATAATAAATGTACGTATTATATTTATACCCTTATCCCAACCCTCATAGCTACTCTGTATATAATAAATGAACGTATTATGTTTATACCCTTATCCCATCCCTCATATCCACTTTGTATATAATAAATGTACCAATTGTGCTTATACCGTCATGCCAACCCTCATATTCATATAGCAAAAATTCATACTAGATGTGTGTAATATAAAAAGAGATGAAAGGTGGACCTGGAACGTAATCCAAAAGAAAAATATAAAAATGTAGCAGATATCCACTCTGGCTGAAATAACTCTTTATTATAAAAAAGAATAAATAATAAAAATAGTTTAGTGCTTTCATGGCTGTCCTGCTTCCTCAGAC
>NC_056750.1:78812201-78924701 GCF_019279795.1 Protopterus annectens
AAGGTTCTGCAGGAAATAAAGTAATTAAACTAGCCAATGGCATTTAGGCTAACATATATGGCTGTGAGTGAATCAAAAAGGAGGAAGTGGTTGACGTGGTCAAAGGCCTTTTGTCAGTAAGGATCAGATTACTCTGTCTGTGTTAGGGAGAATGCCATCTGAGTGTGTTAGCAGTTGTTGTGGTGGAACACTTAGCACACTTGCCTTTTGTGCAGAAAACTGTGGGTTCTATTCCCATACCAGGTAGATCAATTGTTGATAATGTACTCTAGCATAAGGGGGGTGGTGTTGAACTCTTAACTGTGTCATCATTCAGATTAAATTTTATACAGAGGCCCCCATTTGTCTGAGACTGTGGTAGCTCAGGTGGATATGAAAGATCATGTGGCACCTTTTCAAAACAAAAGGGGAAGCTTCCAGATGCCCTGGCCAAATTTCCTCTAGTAGTATAAACGCCACCTTGCTTCTCCATGGAAAAGAGGCTACTAGCTTAGTGGGACTAACCTGGTCACCAAAAGAATAAGTAAAAATGTACATATAAAGTGGTTATAGTATTCTTACTTGACCAAAACTGGTGATAACAATGTGTTTACAGGAGTAAGATAAGTTTGAAGTTAGATGACTGGCAGTATGTTTTTTTAGTATTTTACTAAGTGTTTAAAGGAGTAAGATAAGTTTGAAGTTAGATGACTGGCAGTATTTTTTTTAGTATTTTGCTAAGTGTTTACAGGAGTAAGATAAGTTTGAAGTTAGATGACTGGCAGTATGTTTTTTTAGTATTTTACTAAGTGTTTAAAGGAGTAAGATAAGTTTGAAGTTAGATGACTGGCAGTATGTTTTTTAGTATTTTACTAAGTGTTTACAGGAGTAAGATAAGTTTGAAGTTAGATGACTGGCAGTATGTTTTTTTTAGTATTTTACTAAGTGTTTAAAGGGTTAGATGACTGGCAGTGTGTTTTTTAGTATTTTACTAAGTGTTTAAAGGAGTAAGATAAGTTTGAAGTTAGATGACTGGCAGTATGTTTTTTAGTATTTTACTAAGTGTTTAAAGGAGTAAGATAAGTTTGAAGTTAGATGACTGGCAGTATGTTTTTTTAGTATTTTACTAAGTGTTTAAAGGAGTAAGATAAGTTTGAAGTTAGATGACTGGCAGTATGTTTTTTAGTATTTTACTAAGTGTTTAAAGGAGTAAGATAAGTTTGAAGTTAGATGACTGGCAGCATGTTTTTTTTTAGTATTTTACTAAGTGTTTAAAGGAGTAAGATAAGTTTGAAGTTAGTGGGTGAAGAAGGATTGGAAACTTTTCGGTTATAGGGTAGCAGGTGCTAGTGTCCAAATATGGAGCATGGCATTACTGCAGATGCATGAATTATAGATGTGATCAAGACAGATGGCTAGAGGATCACAGCACATGTTGATGAACCAGCATTGGAGGCCATCTCCACTTGAAGGTCATCATTTGAAATTTGGTCCAGAAGCTTCTTCAAATGTCTTTCATTTTATGGTGAAGAAACAGAAGGGAGGTGCATAAAGTTTTGGGTAAATAGGAATTGAGGATGGGTGCTTGGGTGTTGTAAGATGTTGGTAAAGTGCTTTAAGAAGTCCAAAGGTGAAAGCAGACCAGTGGAGGTATGTAAAGTACTGTTAGTGGTCATATTATTAAGTGATTAGTCTGTAATGTAGTAAGCTAGTTTCCAAAACTGACTTAGATGTTTGCACATGCATGTTTGCTGGGCTTAGAGATAGGTGGCATTTGCTTCTTAAAAACTTCATAGCTAAATTTATTAAAGATGTGAACTTTGCTATGGGGGGTTAGGATTCTGATGTCCCCCTTGCATGTTGGTTGTTCTGGAGCCTTTGTTAAGGCCTACTTCTTTCATACAGTTTTACTTAGTTGTATCAGGTCCAGTTTTGTTCTAATATGCCTACTTAAAAGCTCTGGAAGTGTCTGCCCTGCAAAGCAACTGAGAGCTGTTCAGCATTGTAACAAAAATAAACACAAAATGTAAACTTCATGTTCATTTCCCTGCGTGGAATTCAACCATTAATAAATATAAATAATAAATAACTGCATGACTCTTCCAGCTAACCCAGTTGCTGCCGGTAGCCCAGGCATACTAGCAAAATGAATTATGACATTCATGACATTCTCCTTTATAAAACTACAAATGTCTTTTCATGTAATTTGTGTTTTATTATCAGTGACAATATGTTCAGTAAAATCATAACCAGCATAAAAACCATGTAGGATGACTGCTGCTAGTGTGAGATATGATTTTACTCATACATCTCTCACTACAATGAATACATATCAATTCACTCGTAAATGGTCTACAGAATTCAGTATGAAATCTTTTCCAACATCCACCTGGAAATTTCCTTGAGCATATTTCTTAAGGCATTTTCCATTTGATCTGACATGGCGCACAGTCTTTCCACATATTTTCAATTTAGTCATGTAGCATTGGTCACTAGATTTCTTTTCTAGTAAGTGTGGTCTATTTAACAGTGCCAAAACAGCCTTTCTAAGCTTCCATGGAACAGTTATTGTGTGCCCTGTAATATACAGACTTTTAAGTTGCAAAATTGGAATTTTCTTTGCTGGAACACCTCCAAACGCACGTCAGCATTGGCTAATGCTTGCCAACCTTTCATCACAAACCTCAGTACTCCTGACAGTTCCTGATTATCTTTAGTCATGCAAGCTATCAAATCTAATTTCCCTGCAGTGTGCAGCAATTTTGCCTTAGTCAAAGCATCCACAGTCTGCATTTCCTTCTGTTGCATTATTTTATTTTTAAGGTAAAAGACACCTAGAGAGTTTGTCATCATGACCGTGATGATTGGAAACTCAACATTCTGTTTGATAGTCATAGGCTGATAATGTTAGTCCCTGCATCTAAACTCTTGGTATTGCCATGATAAGCAAACTCATGCTCATCTAACATTGTTAGTTCAGCTCTCTGGCCTGTAACCAACTTTAATTTTCTGTCAGCCACAAGACAAGAAAATCCACTAAACACAGCATCGGGCACCAAAACACTTCATCAGATGTGATTTGTTAGCCAAATCTATCTAATATATATACTCCATTCAATAAACCAATTAAAGAATTCATTCCAATTAAATTAATAAATTAAACCATTTAAAAGACATCCTTTAACTTTGTTATTATAACCCCATTTCATAAAATATTCAAATTTAAATTAAACAATAAATGTTCCAACAAGCATTATGATATATATATAAAACTGTATAAAAATGCAATGTCTTGATTAAAACAGAAATATTTAGTCAGTATTTATCTGCCATCTAGTGGCTGTTTATAAATATTGTAACTGAGTTGTTAATTCCTTAGTAAGATTTTATAAAACTTTTGATAAATTAATACCTATTATTTCATAATCAATGTATAGCTAAACTCTTAGGAGCTAAAATTAATTCATGTATAAATAATTATTTTAAAACAACTTTAAAAGTAACATAATAATATAAATAAATAAATTAATTATTGCACTAGACACAAGCATAAATAAGGAATTGTATTACAATTTAGCTTTGTATATTATTGTAGGACTCCAGTGTGATGGAGGATAAAGGATGTCTTTTTAAATGGTTTAATTTATTAATTTAATTGGAATGAATTCTTTAATTGGTTTATTGAATGGGACAGCTCACCGCCTCCACGCTGCTAACAGCACAAAGAAGGAGGGAGTCAATTTCCAGAGAACCGAATGGTCTGAACTAGTGAGGAGTATGAATATCGGTAATGGCGAAATGGAGCTTAAAGATGATGTCGGCTGCAACAGGGAAAGAGTTAGAGGTAGCTTCAACCCTGACAATACGCCAAATGCATTAAAAGAGACTTAGGGATAAGCGAGATAAGAGGCCTTTCGTGGTACTGCTGGGAAAGGTACTGTCAATAATACACAGGAATTAAATGACTGGTTATTTCATCAATTTGACTTTAAAGACAGTAAAAATGTTCCTAAAGTGCAAAGTTGTAATAGCACTTATAAGGACAATTTAAATATTTTGTATAGATTAATGAACAAGCACAGAACTTTAAATGTTGAAAATGCTTATTTAACTGAATGTATAGCTAAAGAGATTGTACCTAAGGGATTAAGAATATATAAATACCCTAACAATGTGTTAATTAATTCTGAGTTTCATAAAGAATTGGTAGAGATTTTTAATAAATGTGGAATTGAAATGCTTAAATTAATGGTGAAAGAAAATACTAGACTACAGGAG
The DNA here is from genome assembly GCF_019279795.1 of Protopterus annectens. Lineage (NCBI taxonomy): Eukaryota > Metazoa > Chordata > Ceratodontiformes > Protopteridae > Protopterus > Protopterus annectens. The sequence goes on from NC_056750.1 coordinate 78,816,459, forward strand.
GAATTGTATAAAGAGATAGAAATACTTGATAAGAATATCAGGAAAGATTTGCTTTTTTCCATTGAAGAAGAACGAAATAAGTATTTTAATGTTAGAGAAGACATGGATAGTAACATAGATGAGCTAATAAAGAGAAAGATGAAAAAGATGGACCGTGATATATACGAATATCAAAATAACATGTGTTATCCATTACCATCTAATAGGAGAGGTCAGAAAGACAATTTTATAAAGAAAATAATAAGGTAATTGTGGAGCAAGCTAATGAATATTGTCCATTTGATGCTGAAAATGAGTATGATGAAGAATTTCCCCCCTTGAGAAGATCATAAGCAACTTGATAAGGAAAGAAATTTTATGGGAGGGGGGAGGGGGAGGTATTAACAGAAGTTAATCACCCCTAAATTCCCCACCCCACCCTGCTTAGATATTATAACACATGAACATAATAAATGGACATATAATAATTTCAATATTTACAACTATAGTCCTTTAATATTAGAAAAGGACCATTTCAACCTGCTTTCTAAAGGTTTAAAATATATACCATATAACAGAGGGAGCATCACAAAGTCATTAATGGACATTAAAGTGTTTTTAAGAAAAATTAATTTACACTTTATGTTCTTTAATTCTGTAAACAGAACAGATATGGTTTTAAGGAAGAAATCCATTTACAACCCACCGATACATCCCCAGTTGAAATGTTTTGAGAAATTGATAGAGAAAGAAATTAGAAAGGAAGAACAAAACATTATTAAACTTCCAAACAACATGGGGAAAAATGAGAAGAGATTGCTTTATGAAATGAAAATGATCCTAATTTAAGAATAATTAGAATATGATAGTAGAATGTATAAGATTTTATGGAATAACACCAAATATGAAATAGTATCCAAAAATGAAATAAATATTGCATACAGCAGAATTGATATGAATTTAAAAGACATGCTGTATGAAGGTACTATTGATCAAGATATGTATAACTTCTTGAAGGTAGAAAACCAAATTAATATTTGGTATACCTAAAACCCATAAAAATGAAATAGACCCACCGTTAAGACCTATTGTTTAAGACCCACACTTTAGCCAAATTTGTCGACAATAAGACTAAAAGTTTATGGGTAAATAGACAGCAAGTTTTGAAAGATTCATGGGATTTATTGAAAGATGTTGCTGGAATAGTAGATATAGACAATATTATCTTTGTTACTATAGATGTAATAGATCTTTTCCTCTATTCCCTATAAAGAGGGTATCAATTTTATGAAGAAATAGTATATGAAGACAGCAGCCTGACTAACAATGTAAAACTAGCATCAGTTTGTTTAATGGATATAGTGCTGCAGAATAATTTCTTGTACTATAATGGTGAATTTTACAAGCAAATTCAGGGTGTTGCGATGGGCTGCATGTGCCCCCACCTTCGCTAATTTGGTAATGGCAAAGTGGGAGGAAAAATATGTGTTGAAATGTGCATTTAGTAAATGGTGGGTACTATACCGTAGATTTCTGGATGACATAGTCCTTTTATGGACAGGAAGTAGTGAGAATTTAAATGAGTTTTTAGAATATTTGAATCATACTACTAACTTTCTGAAATTTACTTGGACAATATCTAATACCTCCTTAAAGTATTTGGATGTTGAAATTTATAAGAAAGGGGGTAACTTAGAAAGCAAAGTGTATAGGAAACCCACCTATTGCAACTCCTATTTGCACTATAATAGTGCACAGGTCACAGATTGTAAGAGAAATATTATTAAAGGCCAATATGTGAGGGGCAGCAGGATGTCTAGTAATGAAGAAGATTTTATAAGAGAATGTGACACACTAGGAAATATGTTTAGAGATCAAGGATACCCAGAAAAACTTATTAATGAAATTAAACAGGAGGTTGAAAATGGAAGAGAAACTAGATTTGCCCTATAATGAGAGGAGAATACCTCTAACATAAATAAAATTATTGTTAAAGAACAGGAAAATTACAATCTAGCCCTTACTTTGGAATATAATGGTGTTAATAACAAAATAAAACAGATTTTCCATAGAGAGTGGAATAGATTTATCAATTTAACTGATATAGAGAAAGCAGAAACTATTCCAGCTAAGGTAGTATATAAAAATGCACATAGTATAAGAAATATTTTGGAGAACAAGAAAGTTAATAATTTGAATGACAAAAAGAAAAAATATATACTAAATGGAAATAGTATAAATATAATGAGTAGAAATAGAACAATAACCAATGAAGAATATTATTATAATTGTGAGTCCATGGGCTTAATATATTTTGCCTTCTGTAAAGTTTGTTTGTCATTCTATATAGGGAAAACGGAAAGGAAGCTTAGAAGAAGAATCTATGAACATCTTAATGATGTTAAAAATTGTAAGGAGACTAATGCCCTATATAGACATACAAGGGAATGTCCTGAAGCAAGCTTTACATTTACAGTTATTGAACATACTGAAAAAGACATAAGAGGTGGGCTCTGGGAGGAAAAGATTGAATATAGGGAGCTCTGGTGGCAAATCACACTGGAGTCCTACAATCCCCCGGGTTTAAATGAATATACAAGTATACTTCCTATTTTAAAGTTAAGGGCAGCTAAATTGTAATACAATTCCTTATTTATGCTTGTGTCTAGTGCAATAATTAATTTATTTATTTATATTATTATGTTACTTTTAAAGTTGTTTTTAAATAATTATTTATACATGAATTAATTTTAGCTCCTAAGAGTTTAGCTATACATTGATTATGAAATAATAGGTATTAATTTATCAAAAGTTTTATAAAATCTTACTAAGGAATTAACAACTCAGTTACAATATTTATAAACAGCCACTAGATGGCAGATAAATACTGACTAAATATTTCTGTTTTAATCAAGACATTGCATTTTTATACAGTTTTATATATATATCATAATGCTTGTTGGAACATATAAGTACACATTTATTGTTTAATTTTGTATGAAATTTGAATATTTTAAAATTGTGTTGCACATAATGAAATGGGGTTATAATAACAAAGTTACTCGAGTATTTTAAAGGATGTCTTTTTAAATGGTTTAATTTATTAATTTAATTGGAATGAATTCTTTAATTGATTTATTGAATGGAGTATATATATTAGATAGATTTGGCTAACAAATCACATCTGATGAAGTGTTGCTTGGATTTAATAGCGTTTATGTTGGTGCCTTTCGATGCTGTGTTTAGTGGATTTTTCTTGTCTTGTGGCTGTCGTGGAATAAAACTTTGTAATTTTAATTTCAAGCTTCTTCCTTTCCTTTTTTTTGGATTATCAGTTTTGTTTCACCTTGGTGTCTGTGGATTTCAACTTTAATTTTCTGCCATAGAGAGCTGATGACATTTCTTTGTTCCAAAAATGAAAGTAAATGTGCTCTTAACTGAAAATACTTTCTCTTAGCAAAAGAAAGGGATTTTAATGGTTATGCATTTGGCCTTTTATCTCCAGACAGCATGATGTGTTGAATCAGGAGGTGAAGCACCACACCCAAGGCATATCTTCAATTCATGTTCATAATTTATAACATTTCCTCAAAAGCCAGACTTTCTGTATATTTGGCTCAGATTATCTCCATTAACAAAGCATTTCTGTAAGTTGTACATCAGTGATAACATTGTACCTTAGTTAGGCATAAACTTTCCATAATAATGAATCAAGGCAAGAAATACTTCTAGGTTTCTGACCATGTGATTATTGAGGATGCTTCAATAATGGCTGTCATCTTCTGTGCAGAGAATGCATGCCCCCCCCATTCACAATACATCCCAGATAGTCAATTTGTGATTTTTAAACTAACCTGTTGATTTCCAACTCAGTCCATAGTCTTGAAATATTTGCAGCACTTTCTTGGGTGGCAAAAGCCAGGGTACCTTTTTGGCTAGGCTTTTATAGGCCCTAGGGCCAATAGCCTAGTACCTACCTATGAACCTATGAACCTATGCTCACTTTCTGCCTTTCCTAGAACTGGCAAATCATACTCAACTGCATTCAAATCTTTGAGTAAAGCTTCAATTATCCTGTGAAAACAGCATGCTGCAGAACACATGCCAAAAAGCGATCTGTTATACATAAACAAAGTTCTTCATCATCATCATCATCATCATCGACCCCTTTTTCCCCATTTTCTACATGGGGTCGGGGTGTCATGTTTCTACATGGGGTTGGGGTGTCATGTTGCTACATGGGGTTGGGGTGTCATGTTACTACATGGTGTTGGGGTGTCATGTTACTACATGGGGTTGGGGTATCATGTTACTACCTGGGGTTGGGGTGTCATATTTCTACATGGGGTTGGGGTGTCATGTTTCTACATGGGGTTGGGGTGTCATGTTACTCATGGGGTTGGGATGTTGTGTTAACTGCTGTCACCTCTCTCGATTCAATACCAGTCTGCTGCCTTCTTCAACACTCACACCTAAATGTTGCAGATTTTATCCCACACAAGTCATCAACCTCTTTGCTGGACATCCCTAGTTTCCTCTTGACATCTTCCTGTCTGTCCCAAATCTTCTTCACCAGATTGTCTTCTGCTTTTCTGCACATGTGTCTGAACCACAGTAATCTGTTCTCTTTGATCTTTTCTGCAACTGGAGCTACTTTGGCTTCTGCTCTTATGTCCTCATTTCTTCTCTGTCCCACAGTGTGTATCTTACTGCCCATCTTAGACACTTTGTCTTCATCACCTCTAGCTTCCTCAGCTGCTCTGCCTTTACTGCCAGGTTTCTGTTCCATACTGTAGTTCTGGTCACACCACAATTTTATACACCTTACTTTTCAGCTTGTTTGGCATTCATCTGCCATACACTACCCCTGTGCCAGTTGGCTGCAACCTCTCTGATTGTAGATTTGACCTCCTCATTCAGACCTCCCTTTTCCTCAACCACCCATCCCAGATAATTTAAAGCTCTTAACCTGTTCCAATTGTAACGCCCCACCACAGGACCAGTAATCAAGGAGCCTCAATCCTTATCACTGGCACCAGTGGGGGGCATGCATGGAGAGGATGACAAATACATGCACAGTATTTCCAGATGGAGCTCTCTCTAGAAATGCAATTTCCCTTAAGAGCACACAGAGACCACAGTCAGGCTGGGGCTGGTTTCTCCCTCCTTTCTCCAGATCCCCAGTAAGACTCCCCACTGGCACAGCTATAGAGTTGAGATCTCAGCTGAGTGTCCAAACCAAGACCTCCAGCACTCTCTCTGTCCAATCAGTCCTTCATGTTCCTGGCCAAGTAGCTGACACACAGACTCTTTGAGGTTTGATTTATATACACACACACACACACACACACACACACACACACACACACACACACACACACACACACACACACCTGGGAAAGGATGGCACAGGTTTACTAACTATGCCCCCTTCTGCCCAGCCTATAAGGTAGTTATCACTGCCACCAGTCACTTCTTATCAGCTATTTTAAGGCCCTTAACAAAGGGTGTCCAATCTTACTGTGTAATGTTACTATCAATACAAATGATAATTTGACCAAGAGCAAGACGGTTAGGAGTGGCTCACAGTGTCATCAAATAAATATGCAAGTGCTCTCAGAACTCAAATATGTCTACACAGATCAGCCATAGTGAAAGGTTTAAATATATTTAATAATAAATAATAAAAGAACAAAACAATACTAAATATATATTTACAGTGACATCAGAGTTCAAAAACCACAGGAAATATTTAAAACAACATTTCAGGACAGTGTCAGATAAATAGAGAAAAATATCTAAATTAAGTTTTGCTATATTACTGACTATATGTAAGAAAATGACTATGCCCTAGAAACTTACTTACAGAGCAAGGCAAATGTGTGGTGAATGGGTCTTCTTGTCAGGTACAAAACAGACTACAGAATGCTGTTTCTCACAAAGAGACTTCCAAAATTAATATCTCACATATTACTGCTGGGATAACTTGCAGAATGACATCATTGCATGTCATACAACTCCTAGCTCCCAGGCTTAAAACAACCATTGATGGCAGCTGGTAGCATTTAGAATCTACCTGTAAGAATACATAGACAAGTGCTTTTTCTCAGATCTGTGGCAAAGACTAGTAGTCATAAAACAATACAACACTTTCAAGACAATACAGAAAGTTCCCTAGTTTTAGATATTGTGTCTCCTTGCTGCTTTAAAATAATTTAATTTCAGCTATTTTTCCTGAAGTTAACCTTCTGTGTTCCAGTTTCCACTGTTAAAATATATACATTTAAACAGTTACAATAGTGCATATACATTTCTGTTCTTTTCCAGTAGAGTACACTGTGGTTGCATTTGTAAGCTCAGTACTTTGCAAACCATTTTCAACATACCCGTCTGTGCAAACAAGTTTGATATACACACAACATACAGTTCTAATACAGTTGTTACACAAGCATCCTACATAGCTCATGTTGATATTCACTCATGACATATAATTATTTACAAAATTCCAGGTAGCTGTGCTGGCAGCATTTCCCTTTGTCACACTTCTATATAAATCATATTGATATTCACAAATGGCATATAATTATTTATAAAATTCCAGATAACTGGGCTTGAATTATCTCCTTTCGTCACACCCCCCTAAAGACCCAAGCTAGTTTTTCAAGTGACCCTTTAGAAACATTGCTTGAGAGGGATAAGCCTATCTGGAAATACATCACCCCATTTTCTGCCTTGAGATTCCAGCTGCCTTGGCATTGCTAACCCCAGTACAGTGATGCACTGTCCTATCATATGCCTGCAGTCCTAGGCTCCACCATAGCAATTTGGGATTTTGCTGGCTGGGTCCATGTAGCCATAGATCCACCTCAGACTCCTCCTGCCTCTTACTGCAAATGCTTAGCATCATGGCCGCTCTGTCATGGTAAGGTTTAATCATGTTAACATGGTGCAGTTTGTGCCCCTGCCTCCTGCCTAGCAGTTCTACCATGTAGTTAACATCACTAACCTTCCATACAAACTTGAAGGGTCCCTCCCAAGCTGCCTGCAGCTTTTTGTGTCTGACAGGAATGAGAACCATAACCTATTGCCCTACAGCATACTCTCTAGCTCAAGCATTGCTGTCATACCAAAACTTTTTCTGCTGTTCGGCTTCTGGCAAGTTCTCCTGAGCCAAGCTCATGAGGTCTCCAAGCCTGGTCCTGAGGTTTAGGGCATATGCTAATACAGAATCCTTATGAGAATCACACTCACCCTCCCACTCATCATGAATCAAATCTAGAGGTCCTCTCACCCTGTGCCCATACAGCAACTCAAAGGGTGAAAAACCTGTTAATTCCCTGGGCACCTCTCTGTAAGTAAACAAGAGATGGAGCAAATATCTGTCCCACTCCCTCTTAGACTGGTCTGCAAATGCCCGCAGCATGGGTTTAAGTGTAGAGTTTAACCTTTCCTCAAGACCATTAGTCTGGGGATGGTAGGGGGTGGTCTTTAGGTGCTTCACCCCACAGTGCTCCCACAGACAAGCCAGCAGGTCTGACATGAAATTGGCACCTCTGTCAGTCAGTATTTCTTTTGGGAAACCTACCCTGCTGAAAATCTCTAACAAAGCATTTGCCACATTTTCTGCTTAAGCTTTGACATTGTCTCCTGCCTTGCCTAACTTTTGGCACTGCTCACAGGTCCTGCAGTAGTGTGTTACATCTCTGGAAATCCCAGGCCAATAAAAGTTCTGCATAATACACCTCTTTGTATGCTTTATTCCCAAATAACCTGCAAAGGGAATGGCATGGGCTATGGCTAGAAGGGCCAGATGGTAGGCTCTGGGCACTGCCAACTGCTGTATTCTCTCACCCTCTAGCCCTCCTTCAGGGGTCCACTCTCTATACAGTAACTGTTTTTCCCAGTATACAAATTCCCCCTTTCCTTGAGAATCAAGTGCCTCCACTGGCTACCTACCTCAAGCCTTGTAATGTAAGGTCTGATAGCTGAGCTTGTCTTAACTCTCTTTTGCTGACCCTTCCCAGCTCCCCTTCCATAGGAAGTCTGGTATCCTCTGACAGTGGTGCCTGACTGTCAGCCTGGGTACTACTACTCACCTCTGCCCTTGCAGTCTCTCTGTCCAAGGGAACATCAGTACCCGCAAGCAGCTGTGGCTCACCTTCAGTCTCACTGCTACAGGGTGACTCCATCTCTGAAGTAACCACCTGGCCAGTCCTGGCTTCATGTGTGCAGTATGTCTGGGTCCCACCAGGCTACCAGATCCATATGCTTATCTCCAAGCCTGACTGCATGTAACTGCATGCACACAAGGTACTGCATTATAAAAATAATTCCTTATCAAGACATCTGCAGGGATATCCTCAAACACACCTACTTGTTTGCTTCCTTTTCCACCCTCCCAGTCAAGGTGAACCCTGGCCAAAGGTAGTTGGAATGAGGTCCCTCCTAAAGCTCTGAGTGGAGTAGACTACCCAAGCAAGTAGTGCTCCTCTTTAGCCATTGTCAGCTTCACAATGGTTAGGTTAGAGGTTGTATCTCTGTTAGCAGTGGCCTATTTTCCTCTATTAAGATAGGATATAACCTTTAATGGTAGTTTGGTACCATTCTTGTCTTCAAACAAGTTACTGCTGGCATTCTGTCATTCCCACTTACTGGCTCTCCCACCTTTTTTTCCCCACCTTGTCTCCATGGACATCTATATGCTACATGGCCCCACTGGTTGCATTCAAAACATTTAACCCTTTATCCTGCCCATGTAGCTGAACTAGTGGTTTCCTCTGTTACTGGAAGACTCTGTTGGGGTGGTTTAGGCTGCCCAGCATGGGTTCCCTTAGACCCATGAGCAGCAATGGGTATCCATTTCCTGTGCAGTGATGCCTCGGTTGCTAGGTATAGGTCTCCCTTTTTTTTCCCAACTCATCTGTGGTATTACATTCCCTATCTGCTAACCAGATTTTCATGTTGTCAGGCAAAGTGTTAAGAGCTTTTTCCCTCACCAAAAGGTCTGCCAGCACTTCAAAAGTGGTGACCTACACCTGCACACCCATCTATGAAAAGTGCTTAACTCAGCAATATATTCACACACACTTTCATCTGCCTTGCGTCTGTGCTCACAAACCTTTTTTCTGTAAGCTTCAGGTGTTAACTTAAAATACTCTAATAAACAATTTTAACAGTATTGTAATTTCAGATGGACATGGCTGTTGAATACATATTTTAAGAGGAGGGAGGAGCATAGGGTGACATACAAGAGTGGAGGATGATGCACACAGGTGGATTATATCCTATGCCGGAGGGCCAGTCTGAAGGAGATTGGAGACTGTAAAGTGGTGACAGGGGAAAGTGCAATTAGGTAGCATAGAATGGTGGTCTGTAAGATGATGTTGGTGATCAACAAGAGGAGGACAAGGGTGACAGCAGTGCCAAGGATCAAATGGTGGAAGTTGAAAAAGGGTGAGTGTGAGGTGGAGTTCAGGGAAGAGTTAAAACAAGCACTGGGGGGCAGTGAAGAGTTACCAAATAGCTGGGTAACTACACCAGAGATGGTAAGGGAGACAGCTAGAAAGGTGCTTGGTGTGACATCTGGACAGAGGAAGGAGGACAAGGAGACCTGGTGGTGGAATGAGGAAGTACAGGAGAGTATACAGAGAAAGAGGTTGGCGAAGAAGAAGGGGCAGTGTCAGAGAGATGACGAAAGTAGACATGAGTATAAGGTGATGAGGAGCATGGCAAAGAGAGAGGTGGTGAAGGCTAAGGATAAGGCATATGGAGAGTTGTGTGAAAGGTTGGACACTAAAGAGGGAGAAAAGGACCTGTACCGATTGGCTAGACAGAGGGACTGAGCTGGGAAAGATGTGCAGCAGGTAAGGGTGATAAAGGATAATGAGGGAAATGTACTCACAAGTGAGAAGAGTGTGTTGAGCAGATGGAAAGAGTACTTTGAGGTGCTGATGAATGAAGAGAATGAGAGAGAGAGAAGGTTGGATGATGTGGGGATAGTGAATCAGGAAGTGAAACAGATTAGCAAGGAGGAAGCATGGACAGCTATGAAGAATAGAAAGGCTGTTGGTCCAGATGACATACCAGTGGAAGCATGGAGGTGCTTAGGAGAAATGGCAGTGGAGTTTTTAACCAGATTGTTTAATGAAATCTTGGAAAGTCAAAGGATGCCTGAGGAGTGGATAAAAAGTGTTTTGTTACCTATTTTTAAGAATAAAGGTGATGTACAGAGTTGTAGTAACTACAGAGGGATAAAACTGATCAGTCACAGCTTGAAGTTATGGGAAAGAGTAGTGGAAGCTAGGTTAAGAAGGGAGGTGATGATTAGCGATCAGCCGTATGGTTTCATGCCAGTGAAGAGCACTACAGATGTGATGTTTGCTCTGAGAGTGTTGGAGAAATATAGAGAAGGTCAGAAGGAGTTGCATTTTGTCTTTGTGGACTTGGAGAATGCATATGATAGGGTGCCTAGAGAGGAGTCGTGGTATTGTATGAGGAAGTCAGGAGTGGCAGAGAAGTATGTAAGAGTGGTACAGGATATGTACGAGGGTAGTGTGACAGTGGTGAAGTCTGCAGTGGGAGTAACAGATGCATTTAAGGTGGAAGTGGGATTACATCAATGATCAGCTCTGAGCCCTTTCTTATTTGCAATGGTGATGGACAGGTTGACAGATGAGATCAGACAGGAGGCCCCATGGACTATGATGTTTGCAGATGACATTGTGATCTGCAGTGAGAGTAGGGACCAGGTTGAGGAGACCCTGGAGAGGTGGAGATATGCTCTAGAGAGGAGAGGAATAAAGGTCAGTGGGACTAAGACAGAATATGTGTGCGTGAATGAGAGGGAGGATAGAGGAATGGTGAGGATACAGGGAGTAGAGTTGGTGAAGGTGGATGAGTTTAAGTACTTGGGATCAACAGTTCAGAGTAATGCTGAGTGTGGACGAGAGGTGAAAAAGAGAGTACAGGCAGGGTGGAATGGCTGGAGAACATTGTCAGGAGTGATTTGCGACAGATGGGTACCAGTAAGACTGAAAGGGAAGGGAAGGTCTACAAGAGGGTAGTAAGACCAGCTATGTTATATGGGTTGGAGATGGTGGCATTGACAAAAAGGTAGGAGTCAGAGCTGGAAGTGGCAGAGTTAAAGATGTTAAGATTTGCACTGGGGGTGACAAGGATGGACAGGATTAAGATTCAGTATATTAGAGGGTTAACTCAGGGTGGATGGTTTGGAGACAAAGTCAGAGAGGCAAGATTATGTTGGTTTGGACATGTGCTGAGGATGTATGCATAGTATATTGGGAAAAAGATGCTAAGGATGAAGCTGCCAGGTAACAGGAAAAGAGGAAGGCCTAAGATAAGGTTTATGGATGTGGTGAGAGGGGACATGCAGGTGGTTGGTGTGACAGAGCAAGATGCAGAGGGCAGGAAGAAATTGAAACAGATGATCCGCTGTGGCGACCCCTAACGGGAACAGCCGAAAGAAGAAGAAGGAGATAATTTCAGCAATCAGTATAAGACAATTTAGAAACAGCAGTTACAGCTTTACCATGGGGTGAGGGAGTCATGAACCATACCAAGAGCCCTTGGTCAACATTATACTTTTTACACACCCTTTCAAACATATGAATAAACTAGCAAAATGATCACCTTCTGTAAATTGTGGAAGAAATTTACTGGCCGTTATTGCTTCTGAAGTTCATTTACTCCCTTCCCCATTCTCTCCATGACCTTGGCAAAGAGTCACCATTTCTTTTTCTTGTTGTTTCTGCCTCTCAGTGTCTTCAGCCTCCAAACATCTCAGTCTCTCATTTTCTTTGGCCTCCAGACATCTCAGTCTTTCTTCTCATACTGTTTCCAAACATTTGCCCCCCAGTTCAAATCTCTTTAACTCCAGATGGATTTTTAAGTCCTCTGTGAAAAGGTTGAACTGTCCATTTTCTAAAAGTTGTACATCCCCAAGGCCAGTCCAATTGTCCTCCTGGTTGTGGGTCTATGATGCAGCTATGACTAAGGCTGCAATAATTTCTGCTTTAGTCAGGTTGGCATGCTCCAGTCCTTTGGCTTGGCACATCTCAGCCAACCGGCTCCTTGCCAGCTTGCCATACTCCTCTGCTGACATCCTTGCCTGCTCTCCCTGAATAACTAAGCTAGCACAAAGTAAATACAATTATTGTGATATGAAACTCTGAATGTTTACTGTTTGGCTGATTGAGAGTACAAAACATCTTCTTTAGTGACCACTGTTTACAGGCTACAGGAGTTTAATATCCACACCACTGAATCCCAATATGTGGATATCCCACCACTCCCACCAATAAATGTGATGCCCCACCACTGGACCAGTAATCAAGGATCCTCAATCCTCACTACTGGCACCAGTGGGGGATGTAAAATGAGACAAACAAGTGCATACACAGTATTTCCAGATGCAGGTCTCTGCATTAAGTGCAATTTCCCTTAAGACCTCACAGAGATCAGTCAGTCCTGGGTTGGTTTCTCCATATCCCCAATAAGACTCCCCAATGGCACAGCTACAGAGTTGAGATCTCAGCTGAGTGACCAAAGCAAGACCTCCAGCACTCTATTTATCCAACCAGTGTTTCGTGTCCCTGCCCAAGTAGCTGATAGCGCACACTTTGCAGTTTGATTTGCACACACACACACACACACACACACACACACACACACACACACACACACACGCACACACGCACACACGCACACACGCACACACGCACACACGCACACACACACACACACACACACACACACACACACACACACACACACACACACACACACACACCTAGGAAAGGATGGCACAGGTTTACTAACTATGCCCACTTCTGCCAAGACTATAAGGTAATTATCACTGACACCAGTCACTGCTTATCATCTACTTTAAGGCCCTTAACAAAGTGTGTCCAGTCTTACTGTGTAATGTTATTATCAATACAAATGGTAGTTTGACAAGAACAAGGGTATTAGTAGTGGCCAGCAGTGTCACCAAATAAATATGCAAGTATTCTCAGAACTTAAATATCTCTATACAGATCAGCCACAGTGAAAGGTTTAAATATATTTAATAATAAATAACAAAAGAAGAAAACAATATTAAATATGTATTTACAGTGACATCAGAGTTCAAAAACCACAGGAAATATTTAAAACAACATTGCAGAATACTCCCAAATAAATAAAGAAAAACATCTAAATTAAGCTTTGCTATATTCTTGACTATATTTAAGAGAATTACTATGCCCCTGAAACTTACAGAGCAAGGCAAATGTGTGGTTAATTGGTCTTCTTGTCAGGTTCAAGACAGACTACAGAATGCTGTCTCTCAATAAGTGTCTTCCCAAATTAATATCTCAAATATTACTGTTGGGATAAGTTGCAGAATGACATTATTGTTTGTCATCTGACTCCTAGTTCCCAGGCTTAAAACAACCATTGATGGTAGCTGGTAGCATTTAGCATCTACTTATAAAAATATATAGACAAGGGCTTTTTCTCATATCTATGACAAAGACTGGAAGTCATAAAACAATACAACACATTCAAGACAATACAGAAAGTTCTCTAGTTTTAGATACCGTGTCTCCTTGCTGCCATAAAGTAATTTAATTGCAGCCATTTTTCTGAAGTTAACCTCCTGTGTTCCAGTTTCCACTGTTAAAATATATATATTTAAACAGTTACGATAGTGATTGTACATTTCTCTTCTAGTAGGGTACAATGTGGTTAAATGTTTAAGCTCAGTTCTTCACAAATCCATTTCAACATACATGTTTCTACAAACAAGTTTGATATTACTAGCTGATAGCGCACAAAAGTTCATCTCTACTTGATTCCCAAGTAGACTATTCTCTATCTGTAAAGCCTAGCACTTACTCCTACAGTACTTGCACCTTGATAAAGCACTCTTATTATAGATAGTACCCCACCAGCCCAAAACCCACTTCCCCCGGAGTCCTTTGAAAGTTCTTTATCTACTACTTCTAGTATGTCGAGGGATCAGTTGCTAGTGTCCTCTCCAGCTCAACTGGTGAACCTGGGAATATTGAGGCAATGTTACAATTGCCTCATGTACACAGACAATCCTCTCCTTCTCCCACAAAACACAAATACATGCGAGAGATGCAACTATACGGCCAAACTGGAGGCTGAGCTCTCTCAACATAGGACTGGCAAGACCAGACAGGAGGAGAAGGCAACCACACACAATACATACCCAGTCACACATGGTACCATCACAACTTCAAATCATACACATACTCACACAAAGACATACTGGAGGCTCTGGTCAAAAATTTACCAAAACAGCAGAGGCCACCAAAGCAGACACCCAAACAAATACCACCTCACGACCCAACACATGCAACACATAGACCACACAGTCAGAGTGTCAAACAGTCACAGCCCTTAAGGCCAAACAAAATGCCAGACACACTTGTCATTGGTGATTCCATAGTCAGACACACTGACGCCCGCTCACCAGACTGAGTAAGGAGAAGGTCACAGTAAGCTGCCTGTCGGGCTAGAATCCGCCACATAACGCAAGCACTCAGGTCTCTCAACAGCAGGTACAAGCACGACTCAGTCATTGTCCACGCTGGTGTCAACGACCTGAGATGTACCTCCTTGGACTACATGAAAAGGGACGCGAGGAGCTCTCTGATTATGTAGCCCAGGCAGGTATGACCCTGACCTTGAGCAGTATCCTACCTTCACCTAGAATGATGCCACAATACAGTGATAAGATGATCAGCTTTAATAATTGGCTTAAATTCTGGTGTCATTCAAAGGGGATCCAATGTCTGTCTGCCTGGGATGACATGCTGGACAAGCCACGCGTCTCAAGAAGGGACGGCTTGCACCTGTCACCCTGGGCTTCCGGATATTGGCAAAGGCTCTTGCCACCCCCATAGTGCCTTTTTAGGCAAGGCTCAAATTCTAAACCTACCACCCTAGAACACCAAAAGGAAAAAACTAAGGGTAATGCTGCTCAATGCCAGAAGTCTCAATCTCAAGATGCACGACTCGAGGCCCTTCTCAATATGGAGAACATCGATGTCTGTGCTGTGACAGAAACCTGGTTCAAGGCTCCTGAGAGCACCCCAGCACTAACAGGTTTCACCTCATATCATACGTTCCGGCCCCAAAATCCGGACAACACCAAGAAAGGAGGGGTGTCCATATTCATAAAGGACACCCACACCTCAAGGTTGGTGGCAACGCACGATGCATCTGAGACCATCCAGGTGCAATTAACCATAGGCAAGACTGCTCTGCAATTTGTAGCATGTTACAGGCCACCCTCTCAAACTCAGGAACCTCACATGGCCTTCCTGAAAACATTGGAGGGATAAATGTATCTCCAAACACCATCATACTAGGTGACTTCAACTACCCTAATATAGACTGGGAACACTACTCAAGCCCGAACACTCTAACCCAAAGATTCCTGGAGTTCATAAACTCAAATGCCATGGAACAACTAGTCACCATCCCCACAAGAGGTGAAAACATACTTGATCTCATCATCACGAACATGGGATTAAAATGTTCAACACCGAAGTATATCCCTCACTGGTGAGATCAGATCATAAACTAATCTCGCTGGAGGTCCTCATCCCGCCCCACCTGAAACAAAAAGACCACAGTGAAAAACTTCTCAAAAGCCGATTTCACACTTCTAAAAACTAGTGTGGTCTCCTTTAAGGCCCCTGAGCCAGTGGTAAACATTACTCAAACCGCTGAATCACTTACAAATGCCTTCTACCAGCACCTACAGGACTGCATGGATCAGGCAATCCCAAACAAAACTAAGACTCTCTGTACCAAAGGCAAGCGTCCAGTCTGGTGGACCCCAGCCATAAACAAGCTCTACAACAAAAGGAGGAAGCTACTACAAGATAGAGCAAAATCCTTGAAAGGTAAGACACCTTTGATCATTATAAGTAAAAACTAAGAGCTCTCATAAAATCATCCAAGGCAAATTTTGAGAGAAAAATCGCCAAGGACTCTAAAGACAATCATAAGGCCTTCTTTAGCTATGTTAGAAACCTAGGAGGAAACTCCCAGATATGCTCAGAATTAGTTCAAAATGATGTGAAAATTACTGAACCTACACACATTGCTAACATACTGGCTGACAGGTTCAGTGCAAACTTCTCCCTCCCCCAAAAGGAGAGATATCTATTCCAGAGGATTGTAGCCCCCAAACATCTCCAACGCCCAGGTGAGAACTGCCCTCACTAAGGCAAAAACACAGCATCCATGGGACCGGATGGTGTCCCCGGCTGTGTGCTTCATGAACTCAACGAGGAATTAAACCCACAGTTAGGACAGCTGTTTAATCTTAGCCTCACCTCAGGATACGAACCCAAGGAGTGGCGCACGGCGACTGTGGTCCCACTTCATAAGGGCGGTGCCTCCACAGACCCTGAAAATTACCGCCCATTAGCTTGACAAGCCTTATCTGCAAAGCCATGGAGAGGATCATAATGGAACTCATAAATAAAGACATAGGGAACTTGCAGACTTTGGATCCAACCCAGTTTGGCTTTGTCAAAGGCAGATCCTGCCTCTTAAACTTGGTTGACTTTTTCGAGACAGTCACCAAGGCCATTGATGAGGGAAAGGCAGTCCATACAGCCTACCTCGACCTGGCAACGGCCTTCCACACAATACCCCACTCAGGTATCATCGAAAAACTCATCAGCTTGAATGTAAACCCATACATCACAAGATGGGTTGCAAACTGGCTAAGCGACAGAACCCACAGGGTCAGAGTTGCTGGAGCCATGTCAGACTCAAAGCCTGTCACAAGTGGTGTCCCACAGGGCTCAGTCCTGGGTCCACTCTTGTTCGGCATCTACTTTTCTGAAGTACAAGCAAACACAGGAGGGTTATGGCTGACAAAGTTTGCAGATGACTGCAAACTGGGCCATAGTCGAAAACACATCTGACACAGATATCCTCCAGAAGGGCCTCACAGAAACGGATAACTGGTGCCAGAGCCATGGCCTGAAGTTAAACGCCAAAAATGCATAGTCATACCCTTCGGGAAAAACAAGGTTACCCCTAGCTACCATATAGGTGACAATCCACTGAGCACAGAAAAAGTCATCAGGGATCTGGGGACCCAAGTTGACGGTAGTCTTCGTTGACACTCATGTTGCTAAAGTAGTTAGGAAAACCTTCTATATCGCCCACCTGATCATAAAGGGATTCACATCTAGATCAAGGGAGGTCATCGTCCCCCTGTACTCATCACTCATTAGACCTATGATTGAGTACAATGCCACGTTCGGAATGTATCTGACCAGACACCTGATGCAGCTTGAAAGGCCCCAAAAGTTCCTCACCAAAAGGATAAAGGGTCTCAAAAATATGTCTTATGCTGCCCGACTGAAAGAACTCCAGCTTTATTCAGTCTCATACCGCTTGCTCAGAGGTGACCTGTGCCTGACATATAAGGCCATGTCAAACCCAGATTTGATGAATATGCTTCACCTCAAAAAATCTAGATCCCTCAGAACCACAAGGGCGGGAGACTTAAACCTTGACACGGTTATAAATAGAACGTGCTGGAGGGACAGATTCATCACCCAGAGACTCCCTATGCTGTGGAACAAACATGTGAGGCAGAGCACCTCGCTGGCCTTGTTCAAGAGGAATCTTGACCAATGGATGGGAGATCGCAGATATACCCCAGGGATTACTTCAGTGTCACTGCTTGACAGAGGCACAGAAAAATGATAGGCATAGTTTTTATTCAAACTAAAGGGGTGGCGAAAGCCACATAACTATGGGCTAGGCTTATAAATGCCCTTGGGCAGATAGCCTAGTATGAACCTATGAACCTATGAACCTATATGCACATAACATACAGTTCTAATACAGTTCACACACAAACATCTTACATAGATCATGTTGATATTCACAAATGACATATAATTATTTACAAAATTCCAGGCAGCTGTGCTGACAGTATCTCCCTTTGTCACACTTCTATATAAATCATGTTGATATTTACAAATTACATATAATTATTTACAAAATTCCAGACAGCTGGGCTGGTAGTATCTCCTTTCATCACACCAGTATTTTCCCTTCTATCTCATTGCTCAGTTTCTTCTGATTCTGCAATTTTCTGCCATTACAACTGCCTTAGTAGTACTCCATTTCATTGCATGTGCCTTCAGTTTTGCGTTCCGTTCCTCTGTCTTTTGCTGAAGTTCTTTTTCAGACTTTGCCTGTAATGCCGCATTGTTTGCATACAGCAAATTTGTTCATCTGACCCCTCTGACCAGTTTGCTAATGCAGTCCTTCACCATTATGAAAAGCAGAGAGCTCAGAGCAGTTGCAGTTACTAGAACCCTGATGTACACCCACACCCACTGGGAACTCCACTCTGAGAATGAGCACTATTCATATTTTAGTCATTGGGTCCTTGTACATAGCTTGCACTAACTCTACCAATGTTTCTGGGAACTACAAAAGGACTGCCTAAATCAGCTTTCTTGGGACCTTGTCACATACTTTCTGCAAGTCTAGGAATGCCCGTTTGGAGGCTTCCTAATCTCTAGCTTGTTTTCAACTGTCTGTCTCACTGCAAACATTGGATCAGTTTGCTGCATCCTGATCTGAATCCAAACTACTCATCTCCCATCTTACTTTCTGTTACTCGGAGTATTTGTTTATCAGTCACCCTCTTCATAACCTTCATGCAATATGACAGGAGTTTGATACCTCTGTACTGGCCTCAGTTGTGAATGTGCCCTTTGTTCTTGTACACTGGCACTAGTAAGCTTATTCTCCAAACATCTGGAATATGCCTTTCTTGACAAACTGCTATGAATCCCATCAGGAACTATTTCTCCCGTGTCTCACCCAGCATCTTGATCATATTACTGTGACCTCATCTGAGCCTGCTGCTTTCCCTGACTTCATTTTCCTTAGTGTTGTTCTTACTTCTTATATGGTGGACTCCTCTTATTTTCTCATCATAGGCTGTGTCTGGTGAAGTCCAGCTTCTTTGGGGTTTTCTTCATTCAGAAGCTGCTGGACATACTCCCTCCTTCTGTCTTTGATGTCCTATTAACTGGTGAGCAGGTTGTTGCCAGCATCCTTTATGAAGGGTATCTATCTTCTTTAGCTTTCTGTCTTTCTTGGCAACCTGATCGAGTTTATTTGTGCCATCCACTGAGTAAATTTCCAGAAGTTGGAAGAGAGCCTCTGATGCCTTGTTCTTTGCTATTGTAACTCCTCTCTTAACCCCTTTGTTTGCCAACCAGTATCTTTTCCATCTTCCACTTTTTCCTGCACTCCTTCTTTCTTTTGATGAATTCCTGGACTTCTACATTCCATCACCCACTTTCCTTATGTACCTTATTTCCATACCTGGCTCGACCACATATCTGTTATGTAGTCCTCGCACATGCTGTTTTGAGGTGCTGCCATTCTTCCTCAACTCCACCTATTTCCTCTTCTTCTTGAGGTGCCAGAGACCTAAGTAATTCATTGAACTGTTATGCTTTCTCTACAGTCAATTTCCAGGTCTTCAGCGTGGTCTCTGTTGACCTTAAAGTCTTCTCTGACTACTGTTTGCAGCTGATTGTTGCAACCAGGGGTTTATGCTGTGAATTGACTTTTTCAAAGACGATGACATTGCAATTGCTGATTCTACCTCATTGTCCTTTCCTTACTAGGAGGAAGTCTACCTGAGTTGCATGTTTGCCACTCTTGTATACGATCTTGCGACTGTCTCTCTTCCTGAACCTTGGGTTGGCTTACTGACTCAGGGCTGCTGGGCTTTATAGCAGGCACAGATTGGCCAATAGGGGCACAGACACCCCTCTCACCATTAGCATGGGTCCTAGGTGTAGGTTGGAGTAGGCCAAGTCCTGCACCCATTTATCACTGGCAAATACCCATGCTCATCTGGTGAAATTAGATAATATAACCGAATCACATACAGCCATATCTTACACCATTGAGTGGCTAGCTCTACCACGGTGCACAGTCTGTGATCCATCTTCTACTATCACGAGGATACAGTGCACCACAGTAGATGCCCTAAACAGTTGATCTATAGAACTCTTTCCTCTTTAGGACACTACA
Source organism: Protopterus annectens (assembly GCF_019279795.1). Taxonomy (NCBI): domain Eukaryota; kingdom Metazoa; phylum Chordata; order Ceratodontiformes; family Protopteridae; genus Protopterus; species Protopterus annectens. The sequence continues at coordinate 78,836,571 of NC_056750.1, forward strand.
CCATGTAGAGTCTGTGCTACTGCCCACAGCTCCCTTTTTTGGGGAGTATGAAATGGAAACCCTCAGGATGTTTTTCGACTGCAGAAAGAACCCCATAGAGACATGGGAGAACATGCAAACTCCAAACAGGCATTAGCCAGAGGTCAGGATCAAACCTATACACAAACAAGCCTGTATCTTTATTAATCATCACTTACGTTTTTACAATCATTATCAGTAATACTTGCTAATAAGAGATTTGATCTAATTTGAACAACAGAGTTTCATTATTTAATATGCCCATCAGCTCTTAAGAGTGACAAAGATACATCTCAGTGCTTGTAGCCTGATTTACAGTCAGTTTATAATCACCATCAATATTAAAGCATTATCCTGTTTTACAAAAGGGATAATTGGAGTCAGTGGTGGATTATAATAGGATCAATTCAGGTGCCCACCTGGGGACCATTGCTACAGGGGGACCCCATTTCAGCAACAAACACAATTCAGTAAGTTCTTTTTAAATTTGTTACATTTAGCACTGATAACTTATCTTAATTAGCCGATGTGCTGAATGCAACAGTTGCGAACTTTGTCTATTGTTTATCTGAAACAAAATTTAAATTACATGTCTCTGAAATGTCCTTGTTTGCTTCATATTTTAGTTTGTTTCTCATAAAAAGTGTGCTTTTCTGGTAAATCATTAAATAATGCAATCACTAAATAATGACAAACACTTGAGTTTCTGGGTTCATGTCCTTAAGAAAATGTGTGGTAATGGAAAAGCCATTAGTCAAGCAAAATTCTATTTATATGTGAGTATTATTGGTAAGAATTAATGCTTGAAAGAGTGAACATTCATTTTCCTTTGCTTTTCTGTCTGGTGGCTGCTCTGATACAAGATCACTTTACAGCAGGGTCTGGTAATTTGCCTTTTCCCCAGCTGTTGTGCAATCTCAGTGTTGGTATGTATAGATAGCAGGGGGTATGGAGTGCATAGCTTTCCACATGGGGGTGCAGGAGGCTTGATCTCCAACATAAAATAGTGCTTTGGGGATTCAGTGTTTTTGATATCATTTAGAAAGATCAATCCTTTTTGTTTGCTCTTTTGAGTCTTTATTATTTCATGATGCAACTATATGACCGATATTTAAAATCTGTTCCTGATTTTGAGAGCATTCTTGCTCTAAGAATTTGATAGGTATTATTATTTCTGTCACAATCAGATGAGGTAATCAGGTAAGGTAGATGTGAAGTACTGCCATCTGTGTCAGGGAGAATAGGGCAGTGCATGTGTAACATATGCAAGCATAATCAGCTGGAGTTTTGTAAATAATTTTGTTGCATTTGACTATCAAACTGAATTGTACAGATGCTTGTATTAAAAATGTATCAACAGTGTTATTATAACTAATTAAATGTTTACATTTAAAAACTATTTCTGGAAAGGAAGAGTGGAAGTTTTTGAAATTGTTCTATAATTTTCGAATATTACAACAGATCTCAGCAAACCTCTGAATGTGCATTCTACCAAACTTTGGTGATCAGATGTGATTTTCATTCTATAACCAGCACAGAGAGGCTGGAACTCACACAGCAGCTTGTTTTGTTTTGTTTTCTTCGGAACCTGAAATAAAAATATATGACATTTATCACAGTTAGTTAGTTGTTAGTTGAGTTCAGTTCAATTAGTTGAAAGCTCAAGACCTTGCCTTGTGGAAGTAAGCATCTCAGCGTCTAATCTTGCCTTGATGTATTAATTAAGTTAGCTAGGAAACAGTTATTCTTTAGACAGTCAGGAAATACAGTGAGATTAGCTGAGTATTACTTTTCTGCATCAGTTTTGAATCTGTCCAACTGTGTTATTTTTATTTCTCCTGTGATTGAAACTCTGATATTTATTGTGCTTTGATATTTAACATTCTCATATTTTCAATTTTATTATTTATTATTAAACATTTTATATGTTTTGTAGATCAGAATGCTAGTGAAGTGAGCTGTATCTTTAAGAAGCATGTCAAGGCTGTACATGCATGTATAAATTCCAGACACATGCAGTCTCTAGTGGGATTTTGTAAGAGCAGCCAGAGTAAGAGCTTGCATGATTGCAGTTGTTAGTTTGTGTATAAGTTACTTAAATTAAAGTTAGTAAACTTCTATAGTGATGTGTTTGCATAAAATAAAGCTGCTTGAGCAGAACCCATGAAGACTGTTCTATTGTGCCCAACGTAGGAGAATGACATGGTGTCAGAACCAGGATCGAAGAGAATAAGATCCAGAGCCATGAGGTGTAGAGATGACAGTGAAGGTAAAACTAAGAGAAACGAGCACAAAAAGTGACAGAAAAGAATCAAAGGTAATAAGAAGTAGCATGAACTGTTTATGTGATAGAAGAGACAAAATGGGGCATTACAGGAGCACAAATTGCATTAGTGAGCAAGCGGAAGGCACAAAACGTTTATTGGCTAAAAGAAGTGTTTAAAATAAATGAATTTGATAAAACAATTAACAGTAAAGCAAAACAACCATATTTAAAGCAAAATGAATATGATTAAAGATAAAATTAGCATGTTTAAAGCAAAACGAGTGTGTTTAAAGCAAAGTTGGGCATGTTTAGAATAAAATGAGCACAAGAAAAGTACATTGGGCATGAAAAGGGCTTAAACAAGCAAAACAAATATAATAAGGGCAAAAATGGCACATTAAGCAAAAGTAAAGCAAGGTGACTGCATGAGTTTTGGCAAAGTGCTATGTTTTGGAATAACTATGACTTCATATTGTATCAAGGGCATAACTAAAGTTATTCGAAGGATCTCAAAGTGTGCAAAAATGCTTACAGTATGTGCTTATTATTGTGCATGTGCTTTGAAGAGTTTGTTGTGTGCAAAGTGCAACTATTTCTTGAAATACAGTCAAAGTGCAGCCATTTTGAAAAGTTTCTTGTGCTGGGTGTGTCTATTCACAAAGTGCCACCATTACAGAGTGCTTCTTGCACTGTAAAGAGTTGCCTAGCAAGGTATCACCATTTTGGAGACATTTCAGTGTGATGTATGCAGTTGTTCGCAAAGTGCAATTACTTTGAAATGCTACTGAGTTTTGGGCAAGAGAGGTCCAGTTTATTCACATAATGCAGTTATTTGATATGTTTCTTACACTGATATGAGGTGATTTATTGCAAAACAATATTACAATAATATTACAGTGCCCGAGAGTTTTATTTTACTTGCATCGTAAAGATGTTTGAGATGTTTCTTAAATGATGATAAATGGTATTAGCATTGCAAAACAATATTACAAGAGTGTTAAAGTGGCCGATAAGTTTATTTTGCAAAGTCCAATTATTCAAAGGTACTACGAGTTTGTTTATTAGCATCATTTTGGAAAGCCAGAAGGTATAAACTCAGAATCACAAATGCATTGGACAAAGTTACAAGTACTGGCATAAGTTTCTGGCATATGTGCAAAACCCTTCACTGTTATGTTTTAATATGGCAAATGGATTTTGAAAGCCCTTACCATTTGTATTTGATAAGAATATTGCAGAGAATTGGAGAATATTTGAGCAAAAGTACAATATTTTTATTCAAGCATCTTATGCAGATAGAGATGCACACACCAGGGCATTCATTTTGCTGATCCTAGCTGGGTCAGAGGCCATAGAAAGAGAGAGTTCATATATGAAGGAGAAGGTGAAAACCATCATATTGTTGTACAGGCTGAATCAAGAGAAGACCCTGAGTGTATGAAGCGCAAGTTCAGAGAAATTTGTAATCCCCAGACAGATATTACATTAGAGAGGGATTTGTTTTACACAAGAGATCAGAAACCAGGGGAAACATTTACAGCTTATATAACTGACCTGAGAAGCAAAGCTAAAATGATTCGGTTTGATGACTTAAAAGATGAACTGAATAGATAAAGGACAGGCTCATGTGTGGTATTAATAGTGCTGCTGTGAGAAAGATTTTACTTCATAACAGTGATTTAACATTGAGCAACGCCATAGAGATTTGTCAAATACATGAGGTGACAGAGAAACACACAAGTAGGCTTGCAAGTGACAAGAGCATGGTTTCAGGTAGCTCCAGGGCAAATGTAGATAGAATGCAACACACAGCAAACAAAAGTAGGCACAAGCACATGGCAGCTACAAGGTTTCCAGGGAAGACACGGAGCTTTCCAGTAAGTTCTAAGAAAGGAGGTCACTCCAACTCAGTGCAGTTCAAGCATGAATCAGCAAAACTAAAGCCCAGCTTTATTGTTAACTGTCGCAACTGTGGTGCAAATCTTGAGTCTAAAAAGAGAAGTGCTTAGCGTTTGGTCAACAATGTTACAAGTGTAAGAAATGGAACCACTTCCAAACATTTTGCAAATCAAGTAAACCTCACACAGTTGTAAAGAAAGGTCACGCTAAAAAGCAAGTTGATCAAGTAGAGCCGAAGCAGTCAGCTTTCTCTGTAGACAGTGTACCTATGCTTGATGAAAGAGTTAATGCAGTGAATTTATTAACAAGAAGTGTTTTGTACTGTCCAGATTAATGGAAAATCCACAGAGCTTAAAGTAGACACTAGTTCAAAGTGTAATGTTATATCAGCAGACACATTTGCTAAAAGTGAAAGCGAACGAACAACTCAATACAGCTAGTATTGCGAGACTTGTTGCTTATGGAGGTGAAGAAATTCAAATGGAAGGTTCAGTGATGCTTTCATGTTATTTGGCTAAGAGTAGTCCGAAGACCACTACAACTTTTATTGGGTCTCAAAGATAGTTTAAGAATTAATCTGCTTTCTTTGGTTAAAGAAGTCCATCATGTAAATGCATTTCTGAGTTCTTATTTTTCTGAAGCCATTTTCTTAGGGTATGCTGATGCTTTCAATGACAAGTTAGACACATTTCCAGTTGTGCATTCCATGAAGTTAGACCAGAGGTCACTCCCATAGTCAGAGCAGCAAAAAGAGTTACGATAGCTATGCAGGATAAAGTTAAGACTCAATTGGATAAAATGGTGCAGCAGGGTGTGATTTGTCCAGTCACAGAACCAACTGAATGGGTGTCGCCTGAGGTAGCAGCTCACAAAAAAGGCTCAGACGAAATCAGAATATGTACTGACCCAAGAGATTTGAACATAGCATTAAAGAGACCATATCATCCAATGCGCATATTTGAAGAGGTCGCAGCCTTAATACTGAATACCACTGTTTTCTCTGTCTTGGATGCAAAGCATTCATTTTGGCAAGTGATGCTTGATTGCAAATCTTCATTTCTAACTACTTTTGTTACTCGGTTTAGCAGATACAGAACCCTAAGGATGCCATTTGGAATAAATTCTGCAAGTGAAGTCTTTCAGCATGCAATGGAGCAAATTTTTTCAGGTTTTTCTTGTGTCATAATAGTAGATTATTTATTGGTTGGAGGCAATGGTGAAGCAGAGCATGACAGAAACCTCAAGAAAGTTCTAGACAAAGAATGTGAAATAAATTTGAAGCTCAGTCCTCTGAAGTGCAAATTCAGACTTTCAGAAGTTACATATGTAGGTCATTTCTTCATGAATACAGGCTTGAGACCAGACCTGACCAAGCAAGCAGCTATTCTTGAGATGTCAAAACCAGATAATGTATAAGCTCTACAACATTTTCTAGGCATGGTCAACTATTTAGGCAAGTTTATAGCACGCTTCAATGAGTTGACAGCACCTTTAAGAGAAATAATGCACAAAAATGTTGCATGGTCATGGTTGGAACAGCACCAGAAGACATTTAAAGACTTTAAGCAGAAAATTGCCACCCCCACCTACCTTAAGATACTGTGATGTGAACAAAGCAGTTACTCTTTCCTGTGATGCTTTAAAATTTGGTCTTGGTGCAGTTATACTTCAAGAGGACAGATCAATAGCCTATGTATCTAGAAGACTTATCCAAGTTAAGATGCAGTATTCTTAGACTGAGAAGGAGCTTTTGGCAATAGTATTTGCATGTTCCAAATTTCATGACTATATTTATGGTCGAGCTATCCAGATTGAAACTGACCATCAACTTCTAGTTACCATTCTAAAGAAGCCTATGCATTCAGCTCCGGTGAGATTACAAAGAATATTGCTCAAACTGCAAAATTACAATTTCAAAATGGTCTACATGAAAGGCAAATTGCTCTATCTGGCTGATACCTTATCCAGATTGTTCAGAAATATGACAGAACAGTTTGACACAGAGAATTGTGACTTTGGTGTGATGTCAGTGCATAATTTTTCTACCACTAGACTTGATGAGTTGAGAGATCACACTCAGACTGATCCAATTTTACAGAAGCTCAGTCACTACATTAATGTTGAATGGCCATCATAGCAATCTAGTGTACCACCTGAAGTGCAAACCTGTTTTCCTTACAGAGATGAATTGTTGATGGAATATGGCATTATTTTCAAAGGTCCTAAAATTGTTGTTCCTGCTTCCATACAACAAGAGTATACCCATATTTTGCATTGTGGTCACCCAGGATCCACATCCACTAAGAGAAGAGTGAGAGAATTAGTATCCTGGCATTCATTACCAAAAGACATCGATAAAGTACTTTCTTCTTGTTTGGTATACAATACTACTAGACCACATTTGCAAAGAGAACCACTTCAGGTAAGTCCAGTTCCTGAACTACCTTGGTCAACACTTGCAATTGATATCTTTGAGTGGAACAATCAACACTACTTGGTTTTGGTAGACTCTTATTCAAACTGGTTTGAGATTGATCTACCACCTAACCTAACATCCACTGCTGTTATTACGAAGTTGAAAGATAATTTCTAAGTTCATGGTAGTCCACTCAAAGTTCTTTCTGACAATTGTACTCAATTTACTAGCCAGTTGTTTCAGAAACTTGCAAAAGAATGAGACTTTGTACAGGTCACTAGTAGTCCTGAGTATCCTCAGTCAAATAGTCTGGCTGAACATGCAGTGCAGAGTGCAAAGCAATTACTTGAAAGGTCAAAGTATGACAATACCGATGTGTTCTTGAATTTGCTTAATCTCAGAAACATACCCTGTGACGATATTCTTGGCTCACTTGGTCAAAGACTACTTTTCAGGCAAACTAGAACTATGCTACCCATTACTTCCAGTTTATTGAAGTCTAAACCTACGAACAATAATACCATCGAGGGTCAATTGCTTAAGAAGCATAATATCCAGAAATCTAGTTACGACAGTTGGAGCAGATTACTTTGGCTATTGAGGGGAGAAGAGATGGTACGAATCCAGACAAAGAAAGGTTTTGATCACATTGGGCAGAATACAGGCATCTATGCCGAGCTAAGATCCTACTTGGTAGACTCTGAAGGTGTAGAATATAGGAGGAACTGTACACATCCTCTTCTGTATCAGAATCATAATTACCATCACAACATTGTTTCTGTGATGTGCACTTCAAATCTAAGAGGAATCAGACATCGTTTCCATACCAAAATGTGTTCAAAATTCTGATTCCACTCCAGAAAATGTTCCAGACATTCCACAGGTCAAACATTTTGCAGAGATAGTTCCAGTTGCTAAATCTAATTCCCAGTTTTATGTCAAATGATATGGATGAGTATTAAAGCCTAGTGTGAAATATGTATATCTATATATATATATATATATGTGTGTGTGTGTGTGCGTGTGTGTGTGTGTGTGTGTGTGTGTGTGTGTGTGTGTGTGTGTGTGTGTGTGTGTGTGTGTGTGTGTGTGTGTGTGTGTGTGTGTGTGTGTGTGTGTGTGTGTGTGTGTGTGTGTGTGTGTGTGTGCATGGAAAAGAATTACCTGTGATTTATGCATGCTAAATAGACTCATAGCATTGTATGATCTATGTCTCAAAGAGGGAGGATGTAGATCAGAATGCAAATCAAGTGTGCTGTATCTTTAAGAAGCATGTCAAGGCTGTACATGCATGTATAGATTCCAGACACATGCAATCCCTAGTGCCATTTTGTAAGAGCAGCCAGAGTGAGAGCATGCATGATCACAGTTGTTAGTTTGTATATAAGCTACTTAAATTAAAGTTAGTAAACTTCTATAGTGATGTGTTTGTATAAAATAAAGCTGCTTGAACAAAACCCAAGAAGACCCTTCTATTGTGTCCAAAGTAGGAGAGTGACACCTTTAATTGTGGCTGGTCTTTTAGAGAATACTTTTAACATCTTGAGAGCACCTGTGTTTATTTTAGTGATGTCTTAGCCACTCTGAAAAGCCTGGCTGCTTTGGTTAAACTCTACCATTTATTTTAGTATTGATTTTACTCAGTATAATTGGATACCCTTATAAGATCCTGACAGTTGTTGACTGGTGGCAGTGAGGTTACCTTATAGTCAGGGCAGAAGGAGTACAGCTAGTAAGTCTGTACCAGCCCTTCCCAGGAGTGTGTGTGTGTGTGTGTGTGTGTGTGTGTGTGTGTGTGTGTGTGTGTGTGTGTGTGTGTGTGTGTGTGTGTGTGTGTGTGTGTGTGTGTGTGTGTGTGTGTGTGTGTGTGTGTGTGTGTGTGTGAAAATCAAATACCCAGGTGTAGATGTGTCAGCTACTTGGAGCTGTGACACAGTGCTCCAAAGTGAGTCTTGTTTGAGATCTGGAGAGACAAAAAGTCCATTCCCAGTGGAACATATTCACTGTGTGCTCTTGAAGGAAATTATGTTTGATGCAGTGAGCTGCATTTGAAAATACTGTGTAAATCCATTCCTGTTTTTAGTCACCGTCTCACACTGGTGTCAGTGGTGAGGATTGAGGCTCCTTGAAAACTGGCTTGTGGTAAAGAGAGGCCATCACAGTATGTGCACAAATGTATGCACACAATTAGATGAGTGGCTATAACTGTTAGGTTGAAGTAGTCACTGTCATTTGTTTAAACAGTCTGCCTTTGTAAGACTAATGTGCATTTGTATGAAATAAATTGGAAAGTGGGCATACCATGTGTTTGTGTGAAACAAACTTGAAAACCAAACATACTAGTCATTGGTGACTCGACAGTGAGGAACACCAATGTCCCCCTCACCTGGCTCAACAAGAAGAAGGTCACAGTCAGCTGTTTGTCAGGAGCTAGTATCCGCCACATCACACACACACACACACACACACACACACACACACTCAAGTCTCTCCACAACAGGTACAAGTATGGCTCTGTCATTGTCCATGTTGGTGTGAATGACTTGAGACATACCTCCCTGGACTATATGAAGAGAAAAAATGATTGATCTCTCAGGGTATGTTCTCCAGGCAGGTATGACCCTAGCCTTAGGCAGCATCCTACCTTCACCAAGAATGATACCACAATACCAACAACAAGTGTTTGACTTTAACAATTGGCTTAGTTTCTGGTGTCTTTCTAAGGAGATCCAGTATCTGTCTGCCTGGGATGACATGGTTGACAAGTCACAATGCTTTGCCAGAGATGGCCTCCACCTGTCACCCCTAGGGTTCCGTATCTTGGCCAATGCTCTTGCCTCCCCCATTGTGCATTTTTAAGCCATATCCCAAAGACAAATCTTCCAACATAAAAGATCTGTTAAAAGCAAATTGAAGGTCATGCTGCTCAATGCTAGGAGCCTTAATCTGAAAATGTACTCACTGGAGGCTCTCCTCACACTGGAAGATGCCGATGTCTGTGCATTGATGGAAACTTGGTTCAGGGCTGCAGAGAGCACCTCTACCTTACCAGGCTATACCTCATTCCACACTTTCTGACCCCAAAATGAGATCAGAAAGACTAAGGGTGGTAGAGTCTGTGTCTTCATTAAGGACAGGCACACCTCCAGACTGGTTTACCAATATGACACACTGGAATTACTCCAGGTCCAACTGACAGTTGGCAAGACACTCATCCAAGTTATAGCCAGATATAGACCCCCTTCATGTCTCAGGACACCCATACATTATACCTGGACCTACTTGACTCCATCAAGGTGCTCCCTAACACCCTGATCCTTGGTGACTTCAACTATCCCACCATAGACTGAGTGTACTATTCCTGCACTAATGCACTCACCCAATGATTCCTTGACTTCATCAGTTTTAATGCACTAGATGAGCTGGTCTTATCCCCCACAAGGGGAGATAACATACTGGACTTGGTTCTCACTAACATGGGTGACCACTGCACCACTCCCATAGAATGTTCTTCCCTGATGAGATCAGATCATTGGTCTGTCTCATTCAAAGATTCTATCCTACCCAACTCCTCCCCAGCTGTAACCAGGCTAAAAATCTTCTCAAAAACTGACTGTAACCTCCTAAGGAAGGGTATCAGCAGCTTCACACCCCCCTCTCAGATGATGCAGACAACTATGCTGAACAGTACGCCAGTGCAGTATACAAGCACCTGTACCACTGCATGGACTCAGCCATACTCAACAGAACTAAAATCTGCTCCTCAAGGAAATGCAAACCTGTCCGGTAGACATTCTCCATCAACAGGCTTTACAACAAAAGGAAGAAACTGTTGTACAAGGGTAAAAAAGGAACAGATTCCAAATCAGAAAAACCTCCCTCCTTTGCCTCAAGAAACAAATTAGATCACTAGTGAAAACCTCCAAAGCCAATTATGAGTTGAAACTAGCCACCAAAACAAAGGGGAACCACAAGTCCTTCAGTTATGTTAGGAACCTCCATGACAAAGCCTAAGTTTGCTCCAAACTAGTACTTGATACCACTTACACTGACCCTGCTGACTTAGCCAACTTGCTGGTTGATAGGTTCAGCACAAACTTCACTTATTTTTATTTTTTTATTTTATTTTATTTTTCATATGTTAACCGGGAAGTCCAACTGGGCACAGGTCCATTTTCAGCGGAGGCCTGGGGAGAAAAGCTCCACATAACACTAAGAATGAATACATCCAAGAATACATATAGGCATACATAAGCAAGCATTAACACTTTCTAGGTAGTTGCAATAGTGAATGAGGCATGAAGAAAAGCTTGTGTTATCCTTTTTTCTTTTACTAGAAGGTTGCTCTTTCTGTTCTGAACTTTACATTAGTCAAACAGGTCTACTGGCTCTGTAAAGGATTTATCATTGGAATAGTTGGATCATGACGGATTCCTAGCAACAGTGAGAGTGTGGATTAACCTGGGGAGTAGCATGGGTGAAGCCAGTTATTTAAGTAATGGGTTTTGAGGAGTTTTTTAAATTGGAGATGGGAGGTGATAGAAGTTAACTGGATTGGGAGTGAGTTCCAGATGTTGGCAATGGAGCAGGCAAAGACAGATTTACCAGCTTCATTTTATGTTTGATGACACTGATTAGGTTTTGATTATTGGATCTTAAGGCTCTAGTGGTGGTATAGTGATGAATTAAGTATTGAAGTGCTGTTTTTTTTTCTGGAAGGTGAGCTATTAAGGGTTGGTTGAGTAGGAGTAACTTAGGTAGCTCAAGCCAATTTAGTTGCTTGAGGGCAATGCAGTGATGGGATCTGTGAGTGGCATCTGTGACAAACTTGGCAATCTTGTTGCAACAAGATTCCATTTTGTTTAGTTCGCTGTTGTGAAGGCTGGTGAAGATAGGGGGGACAAAAAGGAGAATAGATAGGAGGTGAGTCCTTGCAATAGAGGCTTTGGTATGTTTGGTGATGAACTATTTGTTCCTATAAAGGAGATCAAGTTTTTTATTAATTTTGTTTATAGTTTGGGCTATGTGTACGTTGAATTTCAGATTATTGTCAATTTCAACAACTAGCAGTTTAGTGTGTGTGGTTGGGTTGATCTTTATATTGTCTTTGGATGTAATGGTAAAGTCGTTGTTTAGATGGTGAGATTTTCCAGGACTGAAGAGAATGAGTTTTGTCTTTTTTGGGATTAAGAACACGTTTGATGCTAGTGAACCATGATTTTGCAAGGGTAAAGCTGTTTTGAGTTATGGTTTGAAGCTCCTTTAGGGTGGGGGCAGCACATATAATGGTGGTGTCATCTGCATATTGCACTACTGAGGCTGAGGGTCTGGCTGAGGCAGTCTGATTAGTAAAAAGTGAGAACAGCAAAGGACCGAGGATAGACCCTTGAGGGATGCCTATGGCTACTGGTAGTAGAGAGGACAGTTGGCCTTGCCATAGGACAGCTTGTTGGTCTGATAAACAGTTACTGAAACATGATATGGTGAAGGAGCTTATGTTAAGGATAGATAGAGTTTCTAAGAGTATAGTATGGTTAACCATATCAAAGTCTTTGGATAAGTCTAAGAATATGGAGGATACGAATAGTCCTTTCTTTCTATGATGATTAACAGTGTTAGTGAAAGAGAGTAGTGCTGTGGTGGTGCTATGGGAAGGTCTAAAGCTGTGCTGAGATTCAGATAGTAGGTCATTTTGTAGAAGGAACTGCATGAGTTGAGAATGAACAACTCTTTCCAATATTTTTGATAGAGGCTATACTGCTCAGACAAGCTCCACGTGGGTTTACAGAGTGGTCCTAGCAGCAGGGAACTCAGAAAAGTGACTACCTTCTGGATTTCAGTATCTTTGCTTTTTTTTTCACTTGGAATAGCTTCTGTAGCTTACCTTGAACTAGCCTGAACTGTTTTTAACTGATTGCTGCATTATTTTAAAATCTGCACTTAAAGTTACATTTTAGTCGAATTTGATCAAAAGTTTGCTTGTTTGTTTGTTTAATTTAACTGTGGAGGCTGCCCACTAAAGTGTGCTAGCCTGTGTAACTAATTTATCACTGTTTCTGCATTTTCTGTGTGTTTCTACCAAAAAAACAAAAAAATAATCCTTGTTTTCCCGCCTTCCTCGACTAGTTTAGACCAGTTTACAGGCATTGCTGTATTCTGGGCTGTGGTGTAGTTCCTGTGTTGTCCATTACCTTACTTGGATAGAAGGAAGTTTCTTTGCTCACCAGTGGGAGTGGGGAGCCTTGAGCAGCCTACCTGTCCTTGGGGGAAGTGACCTCAGCACAAGAAGCTGTAGTAATTGGTTGTTTTGGACCATTTCTAGCTCTTTTGTAGTTCACTGTTTAAAATCCGCGTTTGCACGGCTTTGCGCGGTCGTGCGCATAGCGCCGGTTAAACAAGGTTAAACTTTTTCTGGCTCCGCCAAGTCTGCTCTTCAAATTTTCCCTTAAGGAAGCTCTACTCTTAGTATAACCAGACTACTCACTGTATTATAAGCCTAGCACTTGTTCTCAATACTTCTCTACTAAGTAAGCACTCTCGTACTAAGTAAAGCACTACATCTACTTACCACCCCTGTGAATATCCACTTCCCTTAAAGGTATACCACTCCCTTATACTGTTCTAGCATGTCGAGTGGTAGATTACTGGCATCATCTCCAGTTCAGCTGGTCAATCTGGGTATCTTGAGACAATGCTACAATTGTCTCATGTACACAGACAACCCTCTCCTCCTCCCAACAAACACAAATACATGTGAGAGATGCAACTATATAGCCAAACTGGAGGCTGAACTCTCTCAACTCAGGGCTGGCATGACCAGACAGGAGGAGATGGCAACCACACACACAACAATCCCAGTCCCACATAGACCTACCACAACTGCAAACCAAACACATAAAAACACAAAGATATACTGAGGCTCTAATAAAAACTTACCAAAACAACAGAGGCTCCCAAAGCAGACATCCAAAATCCACCACCTCAAAACAAAACACATGCAACACATACTTCAATAAATCAGTGTGTCAACCAATCACAGCCCTTAAGGCCAAAAACCTTGCCTGATACACTAGTAATAGGTGACTCCATAGTCAGACACACTGATGTCCCACTGACCAGGCTGAACAAGGAGAAGGTGACTGTGAGCTGTCTATCAGGAGCTAGGATCTGCCACATAACACACGCACTCAGGTCACTCCAAAGCAAGTACAAATATGACTCTGTCATTGTCCATGCTGGTGTGAATGACCTGAGACATACCTCCCTGGACTACATGAAAAGAGACATAGAGGAGCTCTCCGATTATGTAGCCCAGGCTGGTATGACCCTGACCCTGAGCAGCATCTTGCCCTCACCAAGAATGATACCACAATACAAAGACAAGATGATCAGCTTTAACAATTGGCTCAAGTACTGGTGTCATTCTAAGGGGATCCAATGTATGTCCACCTGGGATGATATGTTGGACAAGCCACGCTGCTTCACAAGGGATGGCTTACACCTGTCACCACTGGGCTTCCGGATATTGGCTAAGACTCTTGCCACCCCCATAGTGCCTTTTTTAGGCAAGGCTCAAAAGACAAACCTACCTCCTTAGAAAACAAAAATGGAAAAAACTAAGGGTAATGCTGCTCAACGCCAGAAGTCTAAATCTCAAGATGCAGGCACTTGATGCACTCCTCAGCATGGAGAACATCGACGTCTGTGCAGTAACTGAAACCTGGTTCAAGGCTCCTGAGAGCACCCCAGTGCTACCAGGCTATACCTCGTATCATGCTTTTCGGCCCCAAAACCCGGGCCGAACCACAAAGGGAGGGAGTGTCCATATTCATAAAGGACACCCACACCTCCAGGTTAGTAGCAACACATGAAGCATCAGAGACCATACAGGTGCAACTAACCATAGGCAAAACTGCTATACAACTGGTAGCATGTTACAGACCACCCTCCCAATCTCAAGAACCCCACTCAGCCTTCCTGAAGACATTGGAGGATATGAATGTATCACAAAATACCATCATACTGGGAGACTTCAACTACCCAAACATAGATTGGGTACATTAGTCTAGCCCTAATACCCTAGCCCAAAGGTTCCTGGAATTCATAAATTCAAATGTACTGGAACAACTATTCACCTCTCCCACTAGGGGAGATAATATACTAGACCTGATCATCACAAATATGGGGACAAAATGCTCCACACCGGAAGTATACCCCTCACTAGTGAGATCTGACCACAAACTAATCACCCTGGATATACATATCCCACCTCCACCCCCATCACAAAAGACCACAGTGAAAAAATTCTCAAAAAAAGACTTCACTCTTCATAAGACTGAGATGGTATCCTTTAAGCCCACTGTGCCAGTGGATACCACATCCCACAATGCCGAATCCTTCACAAATGCTTTCTATGGACATCTCCAAGAATGCATGGATCATGCAATCCCAAACAAATCCAAGTCCCTCTCCAGCAAATGTAAGCATCCTGTCTGGTGGACCTCACCATAAACAAATTGTATAACAAAAGAAGGAAGCTACTGCACGTCAGAGCGAAATCCCATGAAGGGAAGACATCTCTGATCAACATTAGCAGAAAACTACGTTCTCTCATAAAAACATCCAAGGAAGGCAAACTTTGAGAGAAAAATAACTAAGGACACTAAAGATAACCACAAAGCCTTCTTCAGCTATGTTAGAAACCTGGGCGGAAACCCTCAGATATGCTCAGAGTTGGTTCACAACAGCAAAAAAATACACTGAACCCACAGATATTGCTAACATTCTGGCTGACAGGTTCAGTGCAAATTTCTCCCCTCCTTCACCCCCAAAAGAAGAAATACTTATCCCAGCTGAATGTAATCTCCCTGTCATCTCAGATGTCCAAGTGAGAACCGCCCTAAACAAAGCAAAAAACACAGCATCAATGGGACCTGACGGTATCCCGGGGTGCGTGTTACGTGAACTCCAAGAGGAGATAAACCCACACATAAAAATGCTATTTAACCTTAGCCTTACTTCAGGATATGTACCTGAACACTGGCGTACAGCAACAGTGGTCCCACTCCACAAGGGGGATGCCTCTACAGACCCTCGAAACTACCGCCCCATAAGCTTAACTAGCCTGGTCTTCAAAGCTATGGAAAGAATCATTATGGAACTCATAAACAGAGACATAGGGGACCTACAGACACTTGACCCCACCTAGTTTGGCTTTGTGAAGGGCAGATCCTGCCTTTTAAACCTGGTTGACTTTTTCGAAACCGTCACTAGAGCCATTGATGAGGGCAAAGCAGTCCATACAGCATAACTGGACTTGGCTAAGGCCTTCGACACAATACCCCACTCAGGCATCATAGATAAGCTAAACAGCTTAAAAGTAAACCCTTATGTCAATAGATGGGTTGCAAACTGGGTAAAGGACAGAACCCATAAAGTTAAAATTGCTGGAGCAATGTCAGACTCAAAGCCAGTCACAAGTGGTGTCCCACAGGGATCTGTCCTGGGACCCCTCTTGTTCGGCATTTATTTCTCAGATGTTAAAGCAAACATGGGAGGGCTGTGGCTGACAAAGTTCGCAGATGACTGCAAACTAGGCGCCATAGTTGATACACCAGCAGACACACACATCCTACAAAAAGGCCTCACTGAAACGGACAACTGGTGCCGTAGTCATGGCCTTAAACTAAATGCCAAAAATGTATAGTCATCCCTTTGGAAAAACAAAGTACCCACAAATTATCACATAGACAGCAACCCACTGAGTATGGAAAAGTAATCAGAGACCTAGGGACCCAAGTAGACAGCGACCTCTCATTTGACACCCACGTTGCCAAAGTGGTTAGAAAAACATTCTACCTTGCACACCTCATCATGAAGGGATTCACATCCAGATCCAAGGATGTCATTGTACCCTATATTCCTCCCTCATCAGACCCATGATTGAGTACAATGCCCCATTTGGTATGTACCTCACCCGGCATTTGCAACAGCTGGAGAGACCACAAAAGTACCTCACCAAAAGGATCAAGGGTCTCCAACATATGTCTTATTCTGCCAGACTAAAGAAACTTCAGCTCTATTCAGTAGCATACCACCTGCTCAGAGGTGATCTCTGCCTGACTTACAAGGCCATGTCAAATCAGGATCTGATGGACATGCTCCACCTCAAAAAATCCAAATCCATCAGTACCACGAGCTAAAGACTTAAACCTTGGCACAAGTATGAATAGGACATGCTGGAGGGATAGATTCATAACCCAGAGGCTTCTCATGCTTTGGAACAGGATCCCAGTTCGTATTAGGCAGAGCCCCTCACTGACTCTCTTCAAGAGAAATCTTGATGAGTGGATGGGAGATTGTAAGTTTACCCTAGGGGTCACATCTGTGTCACTGCTAGACAGGGGCACAGTAAACTAATTCTATTATATAAGGGGACCTTCATTGTGTCACTACTAGACAGAGGCACAGTATTCTAGATTTATTCTGTACATTTTTGTACCATTTCATGGGGTGGCAAAAGCCACATCACTATGGCTAGGCTTACAAATGCCCCAGTTCAGATAGCCTAGTACTATACTATGAAACTATGAAACTATGAAACTATGAATAGCGATGGGATGATAGTTGGTTAGCTCAAGGGATTTACCTCCTTTGTGCAGTGGTATAATATGTGATATTTTCCATGAGTGAGTTAATTTACATTCTAATATTGGCCTATTTATTAGGATGGACACTGGTTAGGGTATTGCTTCAGAAGTCATCTGAAGGAAGTCTGCTGGCAGATTATCAACTGCCAGTGTGGTTGGTTTAATTTTTTTGAGGAGTTTAGCAATTGTTTTTGTAGAGACTGGATGCAGGGAAAAGCTGGAGGGGTAGTTTTGTGTGTTGGGATGGGTTGGGATGTCTATTGAACTGGGGGTACCAGTACTATTTTGGGTGTTGGCTAGGGCTTGGACTGTTTCTGTAAAAAATGTATTAAATTGTGTGGGAGTGTTTTCATGGTTGTTTGGTAGTATAGACGATGGAGTGGTGGATCTTCCTGGGTGCAGTAAAGTATTTATTGTGGCCCAAAATTTATGTGGGTTATGAGCATATTTGTCTTGTATGGATTTGTAGTAATTAGATTTGTCAAGTTTGATTTGTTTTTTTTGGCTTTGTTACAGAGTTCTTGATAGTGTTGTCTCAAGGTAGTGGTTTTATTTTTGTGAAACTGTATCCAGGCTTTGTCCCTTTCTTTCACTAATGTTTTGGTATCTTTAGTTAGTCACGGGGCATAGCTAGTTTTGATTCTAATGGTTCTAGAGGGTGTGGTTTTAGTTTAAGTTGAGTTAAAGTACTCCACAGCTTTGTCTAGAGTTAGTTATTTTAGGGGAATCCAATTACAGCATTTTAACGCATTGATTAATTCAGTAGCTGATTAGATAATTATCACCTCAAACTCGACTATAAGAACCCCCTTATCACCCCCCAAAGGCTCAGTCAAAATCCCTGATACTTGTCCCACACCTCACATCACTGTAGATCAAGTGTTAAAGACCCTGTCCAAGGCAAAGAACACAGCTTCCATAGGACCTGATAGCATCCCAGGCTGTATTCTGCACCATCTCCAGTAAGAACTAGTTTCACCATTGAGCGCCCTATTCAACCACAGCCTAACTACAGGCTTCATTTCAGCAGAGTAGGGAACTGCCATTTTCATCACCTTGCACAAAGGTGGTGTCACTACTGACCCTGGAAACTATTACCCCATTAGCTTGACAAGTCTGATCTGTAAAGCCATGGAGCATATTATTATGGATCTCATAAACAAGGACATAGGCAATCTCCAAGCACTCGACCCCACACAATTCGGATTTGTCAGGGGAAGATCTTGCCTATTGAACCTAGTTGACTTCTTTGAGACTGTCACCAAGGCCCTGGATGAGAGAAAGTCAGGACGTACAGCTTACCTTGACCTGGCCAAGGCTTTTGACACATTCTCCTACTCAGGCATCATTGAAAAGCTAACACAACATGGTGTAAATCCCTATCTCATCAGATTTGTGGCCAACTGGCTCACAGATAGGACCCACAAGGTCAAAATAGGCACCACCACCTCCAACAGCAGACCTGTCACTAGTGGTGTTCCCCAGGATCTGTCCTGGGTCCCCTACTGTTTGGCATATACTTCTCAGAGGTCCAGGCAAAGACAAAGGGCCTGTGGCTGACCAGGTTTGTGGATGACTGTAAGTTGGGTGCTGTCATTGACTCCCCAGTTGATGTTAACATACTGCAAGAGGGTCTCACAGCTACAAATAACTGATGCCAAAGTCATGGCCTTAAGTTAAACACAAAAAAAGTATTATCGTACCATTTGGCAAAAACATGGCCCCTAATGATAACCACATCAATGGCAACCCTCTAAGCACACAATATATGGTGAGAGACCTGGGTACTCAGGTTGACAACAATCTCAAATTCGACCATCGTGTGGCGGCTGTGGTCAGAAAAACCTTTTCTTGATTCATCTTATAAGTAAAGGATTTGCATCCAGAAAAAAAGGAGGTTATTAACTCTCTGTACTCCTCCCCTATTAGACCTATGATTGAGTATAATATCCTGTTTGGTATGTACTTCTCCAAATACCTGCACCAACTGGAAAGGCCTCATAAATATCTCACAAAGAGAATCCATGGCCTCCAACACCTATCCTATGTGGACAGGCTTAAATCACTATCACTCTACTCGATCTCATACAGATTGCTCAGAGGTGATCTGTGTCTCATCTACAAGGCAATATCAGACCCTGCCCTACTAGAGATGCTCCATATCCGTAAGTCTAACTCCTCATGCATTACCCATTTGATAGTCCTAAATCTAATATGCAACATCAACAAAACCTGCTAGTGAGACAGGTTTGTCTCACAGAGGCTGCCCCGTCTCTGGAATAAAATAGAGTACCTCACTGGCCCTCTTCAAACACAATCTTGATGAGTGGATGGGAAACCATAAATTTGTCTCAGGGGTTCCACCTTTGTCCCTCATTGACAGGGATGACAGGTGCTGACTGAGGTTTCTTTTTTGGGGATAAAATCTTGGCTAGACTTATATGGGCCCCAGGGCCATTACCCTAGTGACCTCCTATGATCCTATCAAACATTAATTGTGTTCAGAATTATTTATTTTTCCCAAAAAAGGCATCTGAGATGTTCACATTCAATGATGTGGCTATAACTGATGGCAATCCTAGCTGCCATGATCAATTAAATAGTCATTAGTCTAGATTTGTAGGACTAGTGTGTGCTTGTGTAACACAACTTAAAATACTATACTATGGCCATTTTTTTATCACAGTCATACATTTGAGGTGTACACAGTAAAACAGTTGCCATTTGATTGATTCAGACATTGTTGAATTTTGATGACAACAGTTTGAATGGTCTTTTTTTAATTTAAAACAACCAGGAAGACGAATCCAACAGAGTATGTACATTTGTGCCTGGTAATAAAGCATGCATGTGTGTAAGGCATGGGCTTGGGTCAGAAAACAGCCATGGTCCATATTACACTTACACCTTCACTGATTGGAGGTGCCCCTGTTTTATGTTTTGTTGTAATGACTTAGCCAGATATTCCATTCTGGGAGGAGGGAAGTAGTCTGATCTGAGCTGCCCCAAGCCTTTCAAGCTCTTTATCTATTATTTTCTGCACTGTAAATACAAACAGATATTCTTCTGCAAAACTTTGTTGTAATATCTTGATTCACTACAATGGCAGCTTTAACACCACACAGTTTACCAATGCATGACATACTCATTCTAGTATAATAGACAGTGTAGCACCCATATCATATTCCTTCTCTACTTTGTATCATTTATAATAAATGCAGAGAGAAATTATTTTGCTTTTTTCAAAACTTGGTGAAAGCACTGGTAATGCAGTTCTAGTTTCACATGTTCATTCAATTTTATCTGTATATCTATCTGTCTATGTACCTATTTATCTGTGTGTGTGTGTGTGTGTGTGTGTGTGTGTGTGTGTGTGTGCGTGTGTGTGTGTGTGTGTGTGTGTGTGTGTGTGTGTTCAGCATATTTTCACTATGACAACTGGCATTTTTAAAGTTTTATATTTTATCCCTGCTGCCTATAAGCCTTTAACAAATTAATTGTCCTTTGGCAAAGAGACATCTGTGGAAGACAATCATCCTGACATCCATTAGGGTTTTCTACAAAAGGACTATGTCTCCACCCCTAGCTGTGTTACACTGACCCTTCTTTGCACAGTGATCTAGTATTTATTTATTTATTTATTTGTCTTTGTTTACCTGGAAAGTCTGACTAGGTAATACCCATTTTTAGCAGAGGCCAGGAGAAAAGCTCCATTTGCTTACATTGCATTACACTAAGTTCCAGTCAAACACAGAGTAGTTACATTTCTATTTACATTTGTACACAAACAGTAGTTACATTTATGCATTGTAAGATTTTACAGAGGTGGAAGTTACTAAAGAGAAGGCACACATGCAACTAAGTGGATTGTAAAGGCAGCAGTTATATATAAAAATTGTTTTGTTATTTCAGTAAGATGTTGAGAATATTCTGTTTAAGGAGAGTATTTGTAGAGTATTGTACAGTGAACATAAACTTTTTAACCTTGTGATGAGCATGTACAGGACCAGGATTGGTTAAGATGTTGTTTAAGCAGTGGTTTAAAACTACCGAGTTTGTTGGAGAGTTTTATTTGCATGGGGGTACTATTCCAGAGTTTAGCAATGCATTTGTTGTAGAGCAAGTCTCTTGCAATATCACTTGACTTATTTGTAAGTAGCAAGAATTTGTTATGGTATTTTGTTATGTAATTTGTTATTTGTAAGTAATAACAATTAGTTATGTTATTTTATGTAATTTATTTATAAGTAATAAAAATTAGTTATGTTATTTTTGTTATGTAATTTATTTGTAAGTAGTAAGAATGTATGTTATTTTGTTATGTAATTTATTTGTAAATAATAAAGTTATGTTATTTTATGTAATTTAATTGTACGTAATAAGAATTAGTTATGTTATTTTTGTTATGTAATTTATTTGTAAGTAATAAGAATTAGCTATGTTATTTTTATGTAATTTATTTGTAAGTAATAAGAATGTATGTTATTTTGTTATGTAATTTATTTGTAAATAATAAAGTTATGTTATTTTATGTAATTTAATTGTACGTAATAAGAATTAGTTATGTTATTTTTGTTATGTAATTTATTTGTAAGTAATAAGAATCAGTCATGTTATTTTTATGTAATTTATTTATAAGTAGTAAGACTTAGTTATGTTATTTTGTTACATAATTTATTTGTTAGTAAATAGTTATATTAGTTTGTTATATAATTTATTTGAAAGGCACAAACTCCACTGGAGACACCACACGGAGATAGTCACTGGTATAGAAAGCTTCTTTATTTGGAGCAAAAACACACAAGCGCTTTCACGTAGCTGTACTACGCTTCATCAGGTGACACCTGATGAAGAGTAGTACAGCTACGTTGCTCCAAATAGCTTTCTCCAGTGACTATCTCTTCAAGTTTTTTTTGTTCCTTCCAAGTGGAGTCTTCGTTTTCCTGCTACAGTTTTTTGGATTATATAATTTATTTGTAAGTAATAAGAATTAATTATTTTGTTACGTAATTTATCTGTAAGTAATAATAATTAGTTGTGTTATAGTATGTCATTTATTTGTAAGTAAAAAGAATCAGTTATGTTATTTTTGTTATATAATTTATTGTAAGTCATGAGACTTAGTTATGTTATTTTGTTATGTAATTTATTTGTAAGTTAAAAGAATCAGTTATGTTATTTTGTTATATAATTTATTGTAAGTCATGAGACTTAGTTATGTTATTTTGTTATGTAATTTATTTGTAAGTTAAAAGAATCAGTTATGTTATTTTTGTTATATAATTTATTGTAAGTCATGAGACTTAGTTATGTTATTTTGCTATGTAATTTATTTGTAAGTAAAAAGAATTATCTTATTTTGTTATATAATTTATTTGTAAGTATTAAAAATTAGTTATGTCATTTTATGGTATTTATTTGTAAGCAATAAGAATTAGTTATGTTATTTTGTTACGTAATTTATTTGTAAGTAATAAGAATTAGTCATGTTATTTTGTTACGTAATTTATTTGTAAGTACTAAGAATTAGTCATGTTATTTTGTTATGTAATTTATTTGTTAGTAATAAGAATTAGTTATGTTATTTTGTTACATAATTTATTTGTCAGTAATAAGAATTAGTATGCCCTCCCTCCTCCCAGTTTGTGTGCTGTACTTCTGCATCACAGCAGATCAAACTGTTCAGCCTCTTCCCCTGGATACCTGAGGTGTCATCTATCACTCACTCCCATCCTCCCATCTGCTCCTTAACAGCCCAGAATGCTAACTAAACCCAGTGCATTTGGATTGTAGTGAGTTCCACAGTTGCCAGTGATTTAAGTTCAGACTATCTTTTAACATTTTCACAATCTGGCCATGGGATTTATCCTTATGTTTATGCAGGTGATTCAGCTTCATCAAAGTATTGCTTTTTCCCCCCTAAATGCAGAGATCAAGATTAGGCTTATTTGGTTTAAAGTCATCAGGTTTCCCCTCAAAAATCTCATTGCCACTTTGTTTTCCTTGTAGGTTATATACTTTGAAGAAACCAAGAGCACAGCTTGAACTTGCTTTATTTTGAGGCCCCAAGTAAGCAGACACAGAAGAGTAACAGAGCACTACACATGGGCACAGTCACTTTACATATGGATGAATGGTCTAGCTTTTATGGAGCTACATGCATGAGAATAAGCCATAACCCACACATGGTGAACGTGTGTGTGTGTGTGTGTGTGTGTGTGTGTGTGTGTGTGTGTGTGTGTGTGTGTGTGTGTGTGTGTGTGTGTGTGTGTGTGTGTGTGTGTGTGTGTGTGTGTGTGTGTGTGTGTGAGCATTTATTTTTGTGCACATTTCTGTGTATGTGTTGTTTGTTTTGTTGTGATATCATTCTTTGGAACTATATTTTTTTCACTAACCTCTTCATTCTAGACCTCTGGAGATGATGTACAGTAGAAGCAAGCAGGGATGTTAACATGCATGGTTCCTCCCACATGTTGCTAATAAATGTCCTGCTGCAGGCTGCTCCCAAAAACACGTCTTGAAAACTAATTCTCAGCCTCCATTAATTAAATGCATCATTTTTACCTCTGATTAAACTGGATCAGCCATCAGCACAGACTTCTCAACTCTGCATCAAAGGGACAAATTGAAGACTTTGGAATACAGTAGTGAAACCAGAGTTCAGTGTGTGAAGATGTCAGTGAGCAGGACTTTGAACATTGTTTTTATACTTGTCTGTAGGCATTTCTACTCCTTTCCATTCAAATAACAATAAAGCCTCCACCCATCCCTTAAGCAGTATTTTTTTTCTCATTTTCCTAGCATCTAAAGACTCTGGGGGAAAGAGAAGCAGAGCCAAGGATATGAGATATGGCTCAAGATGCAGGACACTGATCTATTTACAGATTTTTATTTTTGCTTGTGAAAGGCTTAATCCTACCTTCCTCACTTGGAATATGCCCCCAATATATACTCTACTGTACGTGTGCTCTGCACTGTCCATCAGCTGACAGCTGAGTGTGGTGAAGACTGCAGCACAGTGTGGGCTGTTAGCTCCTGTGACAAAGGGAGATACTGCCAGCACAGCTATCCAGAATGTTGTAAATAATTATATGTCATTTGTGAATATCAACATGATGTATACAAGATGCTGGTGTTACAAATATATTAGAACTGTATGTCATGTGTATATCAAACTTCTTGAAGGTATTTGCAAAGTACCATTTGAAATGTAACCACAGTATACTCTGCTGGAAAAGAACAGAAATGTACATGCATTATTGTAACTGTTTAAATGTATATATTTTAATGGTGGAAACCTGAACACAGGAGATTAACTTTAGTCCAGCAAAACTTCAAAAAAAAAATTGATGAAATTAAATTAGTTTATGGCTACACAATAAAATATGATAACTTTCAGTTTCAATGCAGAAAGGAGATACAATGTCTGTACTAGGGAGCTTTTTGTATTGTCTAGGGAGTGTTTTATTGTTTTATGACTTCCAGCATCTGCCAAAGCTCTAAGGAAAAGCCCTTATCTATGTATTTTTACAGGTAGATGTTAAATTCTACCAGCTGCCATCAATGGTTGTTTAGGGCCTGGGGACTAGATGTCAGATGGCAAGAAATTATATCATTCTGCAAGCTAGTCCAGCAGTAATATTTGAGATATTCATTTGAGATGTCTCTTAAAGACACACAGCATTCTGTAGTCTGTCTTGGACCTGACAAGAAGACCCATTCACCACACTTTTGCCTTGCTCTGTAAGTAAGTTTCTAGGGTATAGTAACGCTCTTAGATACAGTCAGGAATATAGCAAAGCTCAATTTAGATATTTTTCTTTATTTATTGGAGACTGTCCTACAATGTTGTTTTAAAAATTCCCTGTGGTTTTGAACTTTGATGTCACTGAAAATATATATTTAGTATTGTCTTGTTCTTTTATTATATAATATGGATGGAGCAGTGGTGCAGTGGTAACATTGTCGCCTCACAGCAAGATGTTCTCCAGTTTGATTCTTGGCTAGGGTGCCTTCTATGTGGAGTCTGCATATCCTCCCTGCATTTGTGTGGGTTTATCTGGAGTGCTTTTCCCAGGCCTCCACTGAAAATTGGCTTTGTTCCAAGCCAAACTTTGCCGATAAACAAATGTTAAATAAAAAAAAAAATAAAATATTAAATATATTTAAACCTTACACTGTGGCTGATTTGTGTAGAGTTATTCAAGTTTTAAGTGTAATTGCATATTTATTTGGTGACACTGTGGGCCACATAGCCTTGCTCTTGGTCAAACTACCATTGGTATTAATAGTAACATTACACAGTAAAATTGGACACCCTTTGTTAAGGGCTTTAAAGTAGCTGATAAAGAGTTGGCTGGTGGCAGTGATAATTACCTTATAGTCTGGGCAAAAGGGGGCATAGCTAATAAGCCTGTGCCAGCCTTTCCCAGGTGTGTTTGTAAATCAAACCTCAAAGAGTGTGTGTTTCAGTTACTTGGGCAAGGACACGAAGCAGTGGTTGAACAGAGAGGGTGCTGGAGGTCTTGGCTTGGCCACTCAGCTGAGATCTCAACTCTGTAGCTGTGCCAGTGGGGAGTCTTACTGGGAATCTGGAGAAAGAGGGAGAAACCTATCCTGGACTGGTTGTGGTCTCTGTGTGTGCATTTGGAAATACTGTGCGTGTACCTGTTATCCTCTCAGTGTACATCCCCCACTGTTGCTAGTGGTGAGGATTGAGGCTCCTTGATTACTGGTCTAATGGTGGGGCATCACAGCTTCCACCACCAATATTTTTGCATTAATGGGCCAGCTACAACTTTGAAGGAGGTTTCCTATTTTTATTTTTAAATGGTTGCTTGTTGGACGATCTGTGCACATATGCATGCTGGTGTCGCACTGTGTTGAGGTGCTCATCAACATCGTTTAAAGATTCAAGGCAAGTGATAAACAAGGACACACACACAGAAACATGGCCAAATAAAACAACCACCATGTAAAAACCAACGTAATTAATAATAAAACTGGTATGTGCTTTTGCTATATAAAATAGCTTCTTCAGACCAAAAGTGAGAACATATATCATCCACATTTAAATAGAATTACATCATTACCTGTTACACAACTAACCAATCATAGGAATCCATATTAAAAGATACAGGTACCTGATTTCTATTAAACATGAAACAAAAAACATACTTCTAAGAGATGTATAAAAGAAAAAAATCTAAATAATAAAACCATTGCATAAATGTGCAGAAATTACTTCTTCCTCAAACCCCTAGATTTTAAACCAGGCATAGAGGGACATGCTCATTTAATCCCATGGCTCTTATGGGACTGCAGTGAGATTATCCATCTAATCCCCCTTAACTCAGTCTAATTTTCTACACCCCCCATTCTAATGTCAGATCCCACCACATCTATAGCTATAAACGTGAAAGTGTGGTTAGCTCCAAATGTATTAACATGCTTTGCTTGGGCATTAAGCTCATTCCCCTTATGTATACAATAAAGATGGCCTCTGACCCTTTCTTTATTCTTGTGGTTTGTTTTGCCAACATCGAATGAAGCGCATACTTCACAAAAAATGAGGTACACCACATTGATGGTATTGAAATCAGCTGAAGCAGAAAAATGAAACTCCTGCCCCATATCAGGAGGAAAAAATGTTCCATCAATACTTAAATCACAAAAACTGCACTTTCTGCATCTATGTGTACCTAAACCAAAATGCCTATTTTGATGCCATTTTGGGTAACAAAGTAGCCTTTTCAAATTCTTCTTATTCGTGTAATAGAATGTAGGGCACCCCCAACTATCTCAGATATACAGGGATCCATAAGTAAATCATGCCAGTTTTTAGAAATGATGCTCCTAAGTGCATTTGTGTCACTACTGAAACTGCGGGGAACTCTAACTGTACTTCTGACTCTAGTACTCCTAACATTATCTTTTATTGGTGTAACAAAGAAAGGGTTTATATCAGTCCATTGAAACGTCTGAATATCGAATACCAGATGTTCGAACTGTAAAGTTCGAACATTGGTAATCACAAAGCCGAGGCCGACCGAATTCTTTCCCAAGGAAAGAATTTGGTGAACCGTTTCTGTGGCTTCGTGAGTATCAGGACTGTGGTGGGAAGTTACGGGTTGGGTTCAGGTAAGTGTGCGATTGTGTGGATGTTAGGGTTAGGGCACAGGTGAGGTGGGTGTGCGATAGTGAAAGGCTTTAAGGTTAGGGCGGGATAGGTGAGTTAGGGCACAGGTCAAGGGAGTGTGCGATAGTGACGGACCTTAGGGTTAGGGTTTGGGTTAAGTTAAGTGGCTAGGTAGTAGTGTATGTACACTTTAGTGTAGAGTTAGATGTAGGATTTTGAGTGTATGTGTGTGGATTGATGTTGTTTTGGTGTGTTTGTGTTGCGTGTGTGTTTCTTGGAACAGCGATTTATTTTTCCCTGGGGAAAAAAATCTCTATTTTAAGAGGTCGATGTTTTTGCAATTCGTGGTTTGAAGTTCGAAATATGGTGTTCGAACTTCAGACGTTCCGCTGAACTGATATAGACCCGCAAAGAAAGGCTTAGCCCCATCATCCCTTAACATAGTGGATTCCTTGATGCCCTTCTCTATTTCTTCACTATTGTACCTCCTCTTCATAAAATCCCTGAGTACAACACACATACTATTCTCAAAATCAATTTCATCAACATGGAGTCGTGATGTCCTCATGGTTTGCCCCTTAATATCATTTTGAAATATATGTGGGGGGTGCATGCTATTGCGATGTACATAAACAGAACGGTAACATTCCTTTCTAAACAGACTAGTTGAAAGGTTATTGTCCTGAGTCTTAAATACCTTTACATTAAGAAAGTCATTCCACACAGAGATGACTTCATAGTAAACTCAAAACATGAGGTTGTACTATGTAAATATTCCAAAAATTCATGCAATTTTATTGCTTATCTTGGATTTATTTTGCACCGCACTGTTAATTCCTTGATCTTGGATTTATTTTGCACCGCACAGTTAATTCCTTGATCTTGGATTTATTTTGCACCACACAGTTAATTCCTTGATCTTGGATTTATTTTGCACCGCACAGTTAATTCCTTGATCTTGGATTAATTTTACACCGCATAGTTAATTCCTTGATCTTGGATTTATTTTACACTGCACAGTTAATTCCTTGATCTTAGATTTATTTTATACCATACAGTTAATTCCTTGATCTTGGATTTATTTTACACCGCACAGTTAATTCCTTGATCTTGGATTTGTTTTACACCACACAGTTAATTCCTTGATCTTGGATTTATTTTACACCGCACACTTAATTCCTTGATCTTGGATTTATTTTACACCACACAGTTAATTCCTTGATCTTGGATTTATTTTACACCGCACAGTTAATTCCTTGATCTTGGATTTATTTTACACCGCACAGTTAATTCCTTGATCTTGGATTTATTTTAAACCACATAGTTAATTCCTTGATTTTGGATTTATTTTATACCACACAGTTAATTCCTTGATCTTGGATTTATTTTATACCGCACGGTTAATTCCTTGATCTTGGATTTATTTTACACCGCACAGTTAATTCCTTTCTTCTTGGATTTATTTTACACCACATAGTTAATTCCTTGATCTTGGATTTATTTTACACCACACTGTTAATTCCTTGATCTTGGATTTATTTTACAGCACACAGTTAATTCCTTGATCTTGGATTTATTTTACACCACACAGTTAATTCCTTGATCTTGGATTTATTTTACACCACACAGTTAATTCCTTGATCTTGGATTTATTTTACACCGCACAGTTAATTCCTTGATCTTGGATTTATTTTACACCTTGCAGTTAATTCCTCGGACTTACTTTGCTTACTTGTTGTTTCCTATCTTTTGAAAATTATTTTGCCAGTCAACATTCACTGTGGAACCGAAAACTTATTAATGTGATGCTGAAAAGTAAAATGTAATGTGTGAGGTGAATATGATTGACTAGCAATGTTATGTTGATACCAGAGGTACAGTTATGAGCTCCCTTTCTGCTTCACCTGGATAATTGATAGCGCAGAAGGTAAAAGACACCATTATGTATATTACACATTGTTGGTGGAGAGATGTCTGAAGGTTTTGTATTCTATAACACTTAACAATGTTATATGCACAATCTTTTATGTGAAACATTTTTATTTATTTATTTACTATTTGTTGACCTGGAAAGTCTGACTAGGACTGAGCCTATTTTCAGCGGAGGCCCAGGATGAAATGTTCCAGACACATGTCTTTGGAATGTGGGAGGAAACTGAAGTAGCAGCAAAAGAAAGAATCCAGCAAAAGGCTTCTCTAAAGACCACATATTTTATTAAAATAACAGAGCAGTCAAATATCAAAGATGGTAAAAAAAGACCACATACTTTATTAAAATAACAGAGCAGTCAAATATCAAAGACAGGAAGTGCTTTCATGCCATATGCTAGCACTTCATCAGACCAAATGTAGAAGTACAACCCATGTGCTAATATATAGTGCAGACCAATCGGGTAAAACACAGTTTTCTCAATTATCTAAATGGCAGAGCTTTTAAAGCTGGCTTTATTTTAAATAAAGTATATGGTCTTTTTAGAAGCCGTTTGTTGGATTCTGTCTTTTGCTGCTGTGATCATTTGGGAATTTTATTACACATTTAGCCTTGTAGGAAACACACATGAATGCAGGAAGGACATGCAGACTCCACACAGAAAGCATCCCAGCCAAGAATCGAACCAGAAAGCCTCTTGCTGTGAGGCGACAACATTAACTGCTGCACCACTGTGCTGCCTGGTGCAGTTGTTTAGTGCAATTTGTCAGATAGTTAATATAATAATATAATCCTCCTCTGAAGGATCCTCTTGGTAAAAGCGCTACCTGACTTCTACTCCCACGTAAACAGGTGTATTGATAAGACAGTCCCTATCCACAAATATAATGAGAAGTTTAAAAACATCTCTGTGGCGGAATACCTATATAAATAAATTACATAACAAAAGAAAGAAACTTCTTAATGCTTATAATAGGTCTTATTCTACCTACCTTAACCATACACTTAAAGCAAACTAACAAAGAGCTTAAGGGAACCATTAGGAAGCTCAAAGCTAAGTAACTTATAATAGCCACTAAAAACAAAAATAACTGCAAATTTTTCTTTATGTCAGAACATTAAGTATTAATACCCAACAATGTTGGTAGTTAGTCTACAATAATACAACACTTTCTGACCAAAAGGGAATAGCAAGTATCCTAGTTAACAAATTTAGTGCAAATTTTACTCCACCAACAATTATAGCTGTGCCACTGGTTCCAAAATCCCATCTACCCCCTTTAATTACTATGGAAAAAGTTATGTCGGCCCTTTCAAAAACGTCAACCTTGGGCCCTGACAGCATGTCAGGTTGCCTGATTATCAATCATTAATATGACCTTTTTGAACCCTACTTAACCTCGTTAATCTGCACCTCTTCACTGGTCACATTCCTGAAGCATGAGGAAAAAATCCATTTATATGCCATTAACAAGGATGGCCCAACCACAGACCCTGATAACTCAATGGCCTCATATGTAAAGTCATAGAGCACATTATCTCAGACTTCATTAATATAGAAATTGAAAATTTTTAATCCTGGACCCTCATTAATTTGGTTTTAGCAAAAGAAGGTCCTGCATCTTTAACCTCATTCATTTCTTTGAAAAAAGTAACTGGACCAGTGAATAAAGGTCATGCAGTGCATGCAGCATATCTGGAGTTGGCTAAGGCCTTTGACACTATTCCCCATGCAGACATTATTGATAGACTTGTAAATCTGAACATAAATCCTTATATTGTCTGTTGGATATCTAACTGGTTGTCTGACAGAACCCATGTGGTTAGAGTAGCAAGTGTCACTTCTGAAAGTAAAAAAAGATACCAGTGGTGTACCATG
This sequence comes from Protopterus annectens, assembly GCF_019279795.1. Lineage (NCBI taxonomy): Eukaryota > Metazoa > Chordata > Ceratodontiformes > Protopteridae > Protopterus > Protopterus annectens. The sequence continues at coordinate 78,867,766 of NC_056750.1, forward strand.
GGCTAAGTCTTGTACCCTTTCCTATTTGACATATATTTCTCAGACATTCAGGCCAACACTTCAACTATGTTTAACTAAGCCTGCAGATTACTGTAAATTGAGTGCTATTATGTGACCTTCATCTGAGACACATTTGCTCCAACACAGCTTAGACCATCTTAACAATTGGTGAAAGAATAAGGGACTCAAAAGGAATGTGAAAAATGTAGCAAAAATGTCACTTTGGTAAGCAATACAGTTTCATTTGCCATATTGGGGTGGTACCCATCCAATCAGACACCATTTTAAAAGAGCTTGGAACTCTTATTGATAATTCCTTATCATTTGACCATCATGTCTCCACAAGGTCAGAAAGCCTTTTATCTGGCCCATCTATTTTCCAAAGGCATCTCCACTAGATCCAAAGATGTCTTAATTCCCTTTTACTCATATTTTATCAGACCCAGTATTGATGATAATGCACCTTTTAGCATGTATTTATCTAAAAATATTGCATAACATGAGACACTTCACAAATTCATAGCTAAAAGGATCAGTGGCCTCAAAAATACTGGTTATCAGAAGGACAATGGCAGAACTTGCTCTGTACTGTCTCTTGTAGACTCCTCCATGGAGATCTGTGTCTAGCCTTTTGTGCCATGAAAGATCTAACCCTATTTGATCTCATATTCCTTCGCAGGACTACTGGCACATAAAATGCTTGGTTAAAGAAACTAAACCTTCATCAGCAGATAAATAAGACACGTTGGTGTAATACAGTAGATTCATATCCCAGTGTATCCCTCACCTCTAGAACATACTTCCACTAAAAGTCAAGCACATTAGCAACTTTGCTACCTTAAAGGTAAACCTAGATAATCAGATGAGCATTAAAGGTAAACCTAGATAATTAGATGAACATTAAAGGTAAGCCTAGATAATTAGATGAACATTAAAGGAAAGCCTAGATAATTAGATGAGCATTAAAGGTAAGCCTAGATAATCAGATGAGCATTAAAGGTAAGCCTAGACAATCAGATGAGCATTAAAGGTAAACCTAGATAATTACATGAACATTAAAGGTAAGCCTAGATAATTAGTGAGTATTAAAGGTAAGCCTAGATAATTAGATGAGCATTAAAAGTAAACCTAGATAATTAGATGAGCATTAATGGTAAACCTAGATAATTAGATTAGCATTAAAGGTATGCTTAGATAATTAGATGAGCATTAAAGGTAAGCCTAGATAATCAGATGAGCATTAAAGGTAAACCTAGATAATCAGATGAGCATTAAAGGTAAGCCTAGACAATTAGATGAACATTAAAGGTAAGTCTAGATAATTAGATGAGCATTAAAGGTAAACCTAGATAATAAGATGAGCATTAAAGGTAAGCCTAGATAATTAGATGAACATTAAAGGTAAGCCTAGATAATCAGATGAGCATTAAAGGTAAACCTAGATAATCAGATGAGCATTAAAGGTAAGCCTAGACAATTAGATGAACATTAAAGGTAAGTCTAGATAATTAGATGAGCATTAAAGGTAAACCTAGATAATAAGATGAGCATTAAAGGTAAGCCTAGATAATTATATGAACATTAAAGGTAAACCTAGATAATTAGATGAGCATTAACGGTAAGCCTAGATAATTAGATGAGCATTAAAGGTAAGCCTAAATAATCAGATGAGCATTAAAGGTAAACCTAGATAATCAGATGAGCATCAAAGGTAAGCCTAGATAATCAGATGAACATTAAATGTAAACCTAGATAATTAGATGAGCATTAAAGGTAAACCTAGATAATTAGATGAGCATTAATGGTAAGCCTAGATAATTAGATGAGCATTAAAGGTAAGCCTAGATAATAAGATGAGCATTAAAGGTAAGCCTAGATAATCAGATGAGCATTAAAGGTAAACCTAGATAATTAGATGAGCTTTAAAGGTAAACCTAGATAATAGGATGAGCATTAAAGGTAAACCTAGATAATAAGATGAGCATTAAAGGTAAACCTAGATAATTAGATGAGCATTAAAGGTAAGCCTAGATAATTAGATGAACATTAAAGATAAACCTAGATAATAAGATGAGCATCAAAGGTAAACCTAAATAATAAGATGAGCATTAAAGGTAAACCTAGATAAATAGATGAACATTAAAGGTAAACCTAGATAATTAGATGAGCATTAAAGGTAAGCCTAGATAATTAGATGAGCATTCTCAAATTCTTTCTTGTTCTATCATGTTTTACTGTGTTTGTAGCTAGAATTATTTATTTATTTATTTTTTGGCTAGGCTTGGAATGGTCTGCAGACTGTTTGCCTAGTAATTACCTATGAACATATAAACCTAATAAAGTTCACTTTTCTAGTATTTTTTTTGCGTTGTCTCAAATGTATTCTGTGTTTATATATGTGGAACTTTTCCCACCAGGTCTCTGACCAAAATGGGTCTTCTTGGCCCAGTCAGACATTCCCAGTAAATGAAGGACAAATTAATTTTAATGAGTTTGCTTGACTGATTTTTATTCTGTCATTCACAACAATTCAATGTAGTCAATGTTATGTAGGCTTTGAGTCATAGACCAACTTAGAGAACTCCTGTGTCTTTTATTGAACTAATAATTTTACACAGTTTATAGATATCAGCACATCAGATTATCCATATCCCATTTCCCATTTTACTATCAGAGAAGAATATCATAAAATTAATTATACAATTAAATCAAACAAAACCCTACAATAAACTGAATAAATAAAATAAAATAAGAAAGAGCAATATGGCTCACAGACAGAAACCAGAAACCTTTATTTAGCGCTTTTGTCAGCTGTCAACATTGACTTCTTCAGAAAACCCTACAACAACTCCACCTTCTAATGTATGAAATGTAAAAATGAGTACCTCCTCTGCCTCTATGAGCCACCCTCTTCTGCTTTGTCATTCCACACCAAAGTTCAACTCATGTATCCCACACTAAATCATTACTTCACATCCAGCCACACACAACAATCCCGAATTGTGACAATAATCTTCCTGCAACCCAGACAAAGCTACAAAATCCTCCCTCCCAACCATAACAGTAGTGGCATGCACACACACTTTCCGGACATTAAACATAACTCACCACAACAACAGCACATACACACTTCTCCCAAATGTAACTCACAACAACAGAGGCATGCACACACTTCTCCCTGAGTTTAAACTTAACTCACAATGACAGAGGCACATACACACTTCTCCCTCATGAGAAATGTAACTTACCACAACAGCAGCATGTACACAGTTCTCCCAGACTTTAAATGTAACTCACCACAACAGCAGCATGCATAAACTTCTCCCTCACATTAAACATCACTCACAACAAAAACAGCACACACACACTTGATCCTAACATTAAATGAAATATACCACAACAGTGACATGCACACACATTTCCCTGACATTAAAGTAACTGACCATATCAGCAGCATGCAAACACCTCTCTCAGAAATTAAACATAAGTCACCACAACAGTGGCATGCACACACTTCTCCCTCACATTAAATATAACTCACCACAACAGAGAGCTGCCTACACTTCTCCCTGACTTTAAACATAACACACCACAACAGCAACATACATACACTTCTCCCTGACTAATTAAATGCAACTCAGCATAATAGTGGCATGCACACACTTCTCCCTGACATTAAACACAACTCGCCATGACAGTAGGATGTGCACACGTCTCCCTTACATTAAATGTAACTCATCAGAAGAGTAGCATGTACACTCTTCTCCCTGACTTCAGCCGTAACTGACCACAACAACTGTATACACATGTATCCTTGGCATTAAACATACCTCACCTCAACAGTGGCATGCACACCCTGACATTAAACATAACTCTGCATAATGGCGGCATGCACACACCTTTCCCTGATATTAAACGTAACTTATCATGACATAAGTATGCATACACTTCTCCCTTCTGTTAAATGTAACTTCCCACAAATGGGACATGCACAAACATCTCCCTGACATTAATTGTAACTCAGTTCAACAGCAACATGGACACACTTCCACCGACATTAACTGCAACTCGCCACAACAGCATCATGCACAAACTTCTCACTGACATTAAACGTAACTCACCAAAACAGCGCCATGCGCACACTTCTCCTAGACATTAAATGTAACTCACCAAAATAGCACCATACACACTTCCCCCTGACATTAATTATACCTCACCACAGCAGCAGCACTCACACAGTTCTCCATGACATTAATTGTACTCACCACGGCAGTGGCATGTACATACTTCTCTCTAACAATAAACATAACTCAGCACAACAGCGGCATGCACACATTTCTCCTTGACATTAAATGTAACTCACCATGACAGCAGCATGCACACGTCTCCATGACATAAAACATAACTCACCACAGCAGTGATTAAATGTAACTCACCACAACAGAGGCATGTACACAGCTCTACATTACATTAAATGTAACTCATTACAGATGCAACATGCACACAGTTATATACCTGACATTATTCTATAGGAAGGCACATTGATGTCCCCCTCACCAGACTGAGAAAACAGAGAGTCACAGTTAGCTGCCTTTCTGGGGCTATGATTTGTCAAGTCACACAAGCACTCAGGTGAATGCATCAAAAGTATCCCTATGACTCTGTCATAGTAAATGTAACTCAGCATATCAGTGGCATGCACACACTTTTCCATGACATTAATTTTAACTCAGCACAAAACTGGCATGCACGTACTTCTCCCTGACATTAAATGTAACTCACTACAGAAGCAGCATGCACACAGTTATGCTTGACATTATTCTATAGGAAGGCACACTGATATCCCCCTCACCAGATTGAGTACGCAGAGTTATGGTTCCATTAGCTGCCTTTCTGGGGCTAAGATTCATCAAGTCACACAGTCACTCAGGTCATTGTGCCAAAGGTACCAGTTGGAGTCCATCATAGTAAACATAATTCACCATAATAGTGGCATGCACACACTTTTTCCTGACGTCAAACTCAACTCAGCACAACACCAGCATGCATACACCTCTCCCTGACATTAAACATAACTCAGCATAAGAGCAGTATGCACACACTTCTTCCTGATATTAATTGTAACTCACCACAACAGCAGCATTTGCACACTTTTCCCTGCAATTAAAAATAATCCACCACAACAGCAACATGCACACACTTCTCCCTGACATTATTTTATAAGAAGGCACAGTGATGTCCCGCTCAACACACTGAGTAAGCAGGGAGTCACAGTTAGCTGCCTTTCTGGGGCTAGGATCCGTAAAGTCACATGGTCACTCAGGTCACTGCACCAAAGGTACCAGTATGACTGTCATAGTAAACATAATTTACCATAACAACGGCATGCACACACTTCTCCTTGACATTAATTTTAACTCACTATAGCAGTGGTATGCACACACTTCTCCCTGACAATAAGATAAACTCACCATGATAGCAGAATGCACACACTTCTCCCTGCTATTAAACAAAACTCACCACAACAACAGCATGCACACACTTCTCCCTACCATTAAACATAACTTACCACAAAAACAGCAAGCACACACTCCCACCTGCCATTAAATGTAACTCACCACAACAGTGTCATGCACACACCTTGCCCTGATATTAAATGTAACTCAGCACAACAGTGGTGACAGTGGTTCCTGACATTAATTGTAACTCATCATAATGACTTACACACACTTCTTCCTGACATTAACCTACCTCCTCCTAACAGAGGCATGCGCACACTTCTCCCTGACATTAAACATAACTCACTACAACAGTGTTATGCACACACCTCTCCCTGATATTAAACGTAACTCAGCACAACAGTGGAATGCACACACGTCTTGATATTATATGTAACTCAGCACAACAGTGGCATGCACACACTTCTTCCTGACATTAATTGTAACTCAGCATAACCGCGACATGTATGTACTTCTTCACAGCAACATGCACACACTTCTCTCTGACATTAAACATAACTCATCACAACAGCAGCATGCTCACACTTCTCCCATGCATTGATTGTAACTCGCCTCAACAGTGGCATGCACACACTTCTCCCTGACATTAAATGCAATGCACCATAACAGAGGCATGCACATAGACATAATTCAGCATAACACCAGCATGCAAACACATCTCCCCTGACATTAATTGCATCTCACCACCACAGAAGCAGGCACACACTTTTCCTGACATTAAATGTACCTCACCACAACTGTGGCATGCACACACTTCTCCCATACATTGATTGTAACTCACCTCAACAGCTGCATGCACACACTTTTCCCAGATATTAAACATAACTCACTTCAACAATGGCATGCACACACTTGTCCCTGACATTACTTTGGTTTGCACTGTTGTGGCCTTACTGTAAACAGATTTTTTGTTAACAACTAGAGTATGCAGTTTGCTCACACCTCAGTGTTGCTGATCAAGTTGCTTGTCTAACTGATGTGTTCAATATTTAAGTTTCCTGATTCCTCCCTAGTAGATCAAAGGCCATGGATATGTACTTCCCGACTCTCCCTGTGGCCAGTCTGGTTGAGATGGTTATGCCTAATGTACAGCCTACTTATTCTTAATAAAACAGATAATGTGTGTAAGAGGTGTAAATGCACTTTAACTCGAGGCAACACTCTCTCATACAACCAAAACTAATTCTGTTGCTGTTGTCAGTGACACTTCCACCACGCTTCCTGCACAGGGTAAAGACCCTACACATAAAACTACATATGCTGAGGCACTTACTGGTAACCTTCCTAAAACACTAAAATATCCTGCACAGAACATCAAAGAAAGGGTCCACAGCCATCATATGAGCACTCTGTTAAAACACCACCCACAGCTACACATAGTAGCACTGTAAAAAAGCCTCCACTGCTAAGTCCTTAAGGCAAACCAGCACGCAGCCAAATTTCCTGGTCATTTGTAATTCTATATTGAGGCTCACTGATGTCCCCCTCACCAAATTCAGTAAGGAGAGAGTCACAGGTGCATTCCTGGGCTAGGATCTGTTGAGTCACACAGGCACAGATCAGTGAACTACAGGTACAAGTATGACTCTGTCATGGTCCGTGTTTATGTTAATGACCTGAGACGTACCTTCATTCACTATATGAACCAAGAAATGATCGAGTTCACTGATTATGTGCCTCAGGTAGGTATGAACAGCACACTGCCTTCTACAAGGATGATGCCATGATACCCACAGGTATCAGCCTAGCATTGAGCAGCATCCTACCATCTCCAAGGATGATGCCATGTTACCAACAGAAAATGACAGATTGTAACAACTGACTTAACCTCTGGTGTTAATCCAAGTGCATACAATATCTGACAGCTTGGGATGACATGGTTGGCAGACCCGCTGCTTTGCTAGGGATGGTCTGCACTTATGCCTGCTAGGCTTTCAAATATTGGAAAAGACCTTTTCCACACCCATAGTGCCTTTTTAATGTAATTCCAAACTGATAAACTGAACAACTTAACTGAACCTATAAAGGAACATCTGGAGGTGGTACTGCTTAATGCTAGAAGTCTTAACAAGAAATTCTGCTCCCTGCAAACCTTCCTTTCCCTGGAGAGTGTAGACATCCATGTAGTAACAGAGACAAGGTTTACAGTTGCTGAGAGTACCCCAGCAATGCAAGGTTATAATGCCTTTCACACCTTTAGACTAGCTACTGCACAGGAGGGAACTAAAGGTGGAGGAGTCTCAGTGTATATTAAGACTAATCTAACATCCAGACTAGTTAAAGTGCATGACACACTGGAACTCATACATGTGCAACTCACCATAAACAGGGTGTCATACCATCTCCTTGCAACATATAAACCCCCTCCATGTCCCAGGAAACCCCTTACTACCTATCTCAATGTCCTAGAGTCCCTCACCATTCACCCCAATATGATATTCATGAGGGATATCAACCACCCCTCTATAGATTGGGAATCCTACACCACTTCTAATGCACAATCCCAGCGATTCCTAAACTTAACACCATAGAATGCAGTGACCTATTTACAAAATCTCTGTACAGCCATATTGATAGCTGTATAAAGTGAGTTGTGCCCACTTGTATTAAGAAGAAGACAAGCTCCAAAGAGAAGTCGCCCTGGTGGAATCACAATATCAATGAATTATACAACAAAAGAAAAAAAAAAATTGGCCAAGCTTAGGTGGAACAAATCCATATATACTTAAAGCCCCCTGACCTATATTAACAGTCAGCCAAGAGGGTTAATTAATACTTTAAAAATTAAATTTGAAGAAAAAATAGCTTTTCAGGTAAAGGACAACTACAAAGCTTTCTACAGCTATGTCTGTTACCTCAGAGGAAATACACAACAGTGCTCAGAACTTATTGTAAATGGCATCATCCACAGAGGCCATTGCCAACCTTTTGTCTGACAGGTTCACCTCAAATTTCTTCAGCTACTCCCCCATTGATAGTCCAAAGGAAATACCACATAACATAACCCCCCTTAAAAATCTTTACTAGAAAACTGGTCATTAATGCACTTTCCAAGGCCAAACATACCACACTGATGGGCCCCGATAAAATTCTGAGATGTTTAATAAATAGCATGAAACATGACCTCTCTGATCCACTTCAATCACTTTTCAACTGGAGTCTCCAGTCAGGTTTTGTGCCCAAGGAATGGAAGATGGCTACAGTCATTCCCCTGCACAAAGGAGGCAATTTGAGTAACTACAGGCCCATCAGTCTTACCAGCCTCATATGTAAGGCCATGGAAAGAATTATCATGGATATGATAAATGAAAACATAGGTAATCTGCTGGACCCATCACAGTTTGGCTTTGTTAAAGGAAGGTCATGCCTATTAAATCTGGTGGACTTTTGTGAGTGGGTCACCAAAGCTTTGAATGAAGGTAAGACTGTTTACACAGCTTACTTCGACTTGGCCAAGGCTTTTGATACAATACCTCACTCACTTATTATAGACAAGATCACTAATTTAGGTATAAACCCTTTTGTCATCCACTGGATAGCTAACTGGCTCACTGATAGGACCCAGAAGGTCAAAATAGGTGAGGCCACCTCCACTAAGAGTCCCATTACTAATGGAAATCTCCAGGACTTAGTGCTGGGCCTGCTCCTTTTTGTCATCTATTTCTCTGAAATGGAAACAAATGCTGAAGGTTTATGGCTGACTACATTAGGAGAAGTTTGCAAGATGGGGTTATCATCAACATCCCTGCAGACACTAAGATTATTCAAGAAAGTCTGTCTCTGACTAACAAATGGTGCCAAATCCATGGCCTTAAACTCGATGCTAAGAAATGCATTATTGTAGCCTTTGGGAAAATCTACCATCCTGACTAATTACCATGTTGAATATACCTCTAAGAGTCGACTTGGTGGTCATGGATCTGGGTATGGATGTAGACAGTAGCTGTACATTCAACCACCATATGGCCATAGTGGTGAGGAAGTCCTTTTATGTTGCACAACTTATAAGTAAGGGCATGGCAGCTAGGTCCAAAGAGGCCATTATCCCACTTTACTCCACCCTTATCAAGCCAATCATATCTGTATAATGCTCTCTTTGGTATGTATCTGACCAGACATATGCAGCAACTAGACCAACCTCAAAGGTTCCTTACAAAAAGAATACAAGGCATAACATACCTACTATATGAAAAGCATCTTAATGCTCTTTCCCTCTACTCAGTCTCCTATAGATTGCTGAGGGGTTTTCTATGCTTCACTTACAAGGCATCCGCAAACTCCACACTTATGAATCTCCCACATATTTGTAAGTCAAAGTGTACCACAAATACAAGGACTGGGGATCTGATTTTTTTTTCTGTGACGTAAACAGAACATGTTGGAGTGACATATATTTGTCCCAGAGACTGCTCCTCCTATGGAACAGGCTTCCCAGCCATGTGAAGCTGAGATCATCTATTACTCACTTTAAGCACAACCTAGACCTGTGGATGGGGAACAGGAAATTTACACTGGGCCTGACACCCATGTCCCTTATGGACAGAGATAGCTTATAAAGGCCTGGACATCCTTGCCTTATTTGGATGTGGGACATCTGTGACAACCCTCCACCAGACCAGTAATCAAGGAGCCTCAGCCCTCAACAGTGGCACCAAAGGTGTATGGTATTTCCAGATGCAGCTCTCTGCACCAACTGCAATTTTCCGTAAGAGAACACAGAGACCACAGTCAGTCTGGGACTGGTTTCTAAATCTTCCTCCAGATCCCCAATAAGACTCCCCACTGGCACAGCTATAGAACTGAGATCTCAGCTGAATGACCAAGCCAAGACCCCCAGCACTCTCTCTGTCCAACCAGTTCTTTGTGTCCATGTCCAAGTAGCTCAAACATACACACACACAGACATGTAGCTCAAACGTACACACACACTCACACACACACACACACACACACACACACACACACACACACACACACACACACACACACACACTTTGAGGTTTGATTTATACCCACACATACACACCTGGAAGAGTCTGGCACAGGCTTACTAGCTACACCCCCTTCTGGCCAGACTATAAGGTGTTTACCACTGCCACCAGTCAACTGCTTATTAGCTCCTTTAAGGCCCTTAACAAAGGGTGCCCAATCTTACTGTGTAATATTAATATTAACACAAATGGTAGTTTGACCAAGAGCAAGGCTATTAAGAGTAGCCCACACAATGTCATCAAATAAATATGCAAGTACTTTTAAAACTTACATATCTCTACAAAGATCAGCCACAATGAAAGGTTTAAATATATTTAATAATAAATAATACAAGAACAAGACAATACTAGATGTATTTTCACAGTGACATCAGAGTTCAAAACCACAGGAAACATTTAAAACAACACTGCAGGACAGTCTCAAATAAATAAAGAACAATATCTAAATTATGTTTGATTATACTACTAACTGAATCTAAGAGAACTACTATAACCTAAAAACATATTAAAAGAGCAAGGCAGATGTTGTGAATGGATCTTCTAGCTGTTGTCAGGTCCAAGACAGAATACAGAATGTTCTGTCTCACTTATAGACTTCTCAAATTAATATCTCAAACATTACTGCTGGGATAACTTGCAGAATGATATCATTTCTTGTCATCTGACTGCTAGTTCACAGGCCAAACAATCATTGATGAAGCTGGCAGTATTCAGCATTTACCTGTAAAAATATACAGACAAGGGCTTCTCCTCAGATCTTTAGCAGGTGATGGAAGTCACAAAACAATTGCATTCCTTCATGCTTTCAAGACTAGTAATTACTTCACCCTAAAGACAATACAGAAAGTTTCCTAGTACAGGCATTGTGTCTCTTGCTGTATTGAAAAATGAAAGATACCATCTTTTATGGCCTAGCCATAAAGTAGTTTAATTTCAGTTATTTTTCTGAAGTAAACCTCCTGTATTCCAGTTTCCACTATTAATATATATACATTTGAACAGTTACAATAGTGCATGTACATTTCTTTTCTCTTTCAGTAGAGCACACTGTGGCTACATTTCAAATAGCACTTTGCAAATACCCTTTGAACACATGCGTCTGTACAAGCAGTTTGATATACACATGACATACAGTTCTAATACATTTGTAACACAAGCATCTTGTATAAATCATTTCAATATTCACCAATGACATATAAATATTTACAAAATTGCAGCTAGCTGGGCTGTCAGTGTCTCCTTTCATCATAAATCATTATTCTTTTGGGAAAACCTAGCTAGGCTTAGAAAGACTCCCCCAGGTCAATAGCCTAGTAACAGTCTATGAATCTATGACTCTATGAATCTATGGCAGCAGCATGCACACACTTCTCCCTACCATCAAACATATCTCACCAAAACAGCAGCATGCACACACTTTGTCCTGATATTTTACATAACTCACCAGAACAGCAGGGTGTACACACTTCTCCCTGACATTATATGTAATTCACCACAACAGTGGCATGCACACACTTCTTCCTGGCATTAAACATAACTTACCACAACAGCGGCATTTACACACCTCTCCCTACCATTAAATGTAACTCACCACAACAGCAGCATGCACACAGTTCTCCCTGACATAATATGTAACTCACCACAACAGATGCACACACTTCTCCTTGGCATTAAACATAGCTCACCACAACAGCAGCATGCACACAGTTCCCCCTGGAATTATACGTAACTCATCACAACAGATGCGCACACTTGTCCCTACCATTAAATGTAAGTCACCACAACAGCAACATGTACACACTTCTCCCTGACATTAAATGTAACTCAGCACAACAGTGGCATGCACACACTTCTCCCTGGCATTAAGCATAGCTCACCACAACAGCAGCATGCACACATTTCTCCCTGACCTTATACGTAACTTGCCACAACAGTGGTATGCACACACTTCTCCCAATCATTATATGTAACTCACCACAACAGCGGCATGTACACACTTTTCCCTGACATTAAAAGTAACTCGCCACAACAGTGGCATGCACACACTTCTTCCTGACATTAAATGTAACTCACCACAACAGTGGCATTTACACACTTCTCCCTACCATTAAATGTAACTCACCACAACAGTGGCATGCATACACTTCTCCCTGACATTAAATGTAACTCACCACAACAGCAGCAGCATGCACACAGTTCTCCCTGACATTATACATAACTCACCACAACAGATGCACACACTTCTCCCTATCATTAAATGTAACTCGCTACAACAGCAGCATGTACACACTTTTCCCTGACATTAAACATACCTTATCACATCAACGGCATTTACACATTTCTCCCTACCATTAAATGTAACTCACCACAACAGTGGCATGCACACACTTCTCCCTGACATTAAATGTAACTCACCACAACAGCAGCAGCATGCACACAGTTCTCCCTGACATTATACGTAACTCACCACAACAGATGCACACACTTCTCCCTACCATTAAATGTAACTCACCACAACAGCAGTGTGCACACACTTCTCCCTGGCATTAAATGTAACTCACCACAACAGCGACATGTGCACACTTCTCCCTGACATTAAAGGTAACTCACCATGATGGCAGGATGCACACACTTCTCCCTGACACTAAATGTAACTCACCATGACAGCAGCAAGTACACATCCCTCTCTGATATTATGCATAATTCACCACAACAGTGGTATGCACACACTTCTGCCTGACATTATGCAAAACTCTATCACATCTTCATCACATCATCTCTTCTCATAACAAACAATACTCTTCATCATGATTGCATCCACAGATGCACATCCCCCTCAGAATAGCCCATCTAGACGCAATCCCCAACTCCACTCTCTAAATGACAGATCACAGACAAACAATTCTAGGTTCTGTGTCAGACTTACTCCACTTAAGAACTGTACCAACTTAATGCATGTTGTAATACTCAGTGTGTAAGTATGCTTAAAAATTTGAACATCTACAGTCTTTCCAAACCTCTAACAACACTGACATTTTAGCCATCTCAGAATACTGGGTTAACTCTGACACCCGAAATTTTAACTTCCTCTCTCCAAACCACTCTTACCTTTTCAATGTCAGACCAGATAAAATAACATGTGCTGGAATGCTCTTCCTTCTTAAAAACTGAGTATCACTCAACTCTCATCATCAATTTTCCAGAAACTACTATCTTGACCATACTCAGTTAAGTATCTCTGTCAGTCTTAACAGAAGATACCCTTTAACCCTAGTGGCTGCCTACCTTCCTCTACCCAAAAGTGCCCTGGCACCTGGTACACTTTATAAAAATACAATAACCCCAGATGGCTTCATTTTCCACTTATTTAATCTCCAAAACATTTCCAACTCTGAAGATATCCTGTCAAATCTTGGCATTTACAACTCAATAAAGACTTCAGCTCTCCAAATCTTCCTTTAGCAAATGTTCTGCATTAAATCTTATAATTACCAATGATCCCTCTCCCATTGACATCATCTCAGTCCTACCTCATTCCATCAGTGACCCCTGAGCTGTGACATTCATTTAACCTCCATCACCAAAATATGACCTCATCTAATTACCTGCCAACCTGAATCTCAAGAAAACATCAACAACCTTCACACACAGCTGATTAACACTTTTGAAATGCTATCCTAGCACTAGATGACCTGGATGATATTACAAGGTCTTTCACTTTCTTCTTAGCAAACTCTAAGACTGTGACTTCTACCTCTGACCAGACTCTATATAGCCTCTTCCAAGAAATGGTCAACCACAGAACTTAAATGCCTTTACAACTCCGGAGACTAGGCCTAGGGGAAAAGGAAGCAGTTCTCATGTCATGAAAACTGTAATGACTTCAGTCACCTAAGAAACCTTGCCAACAAAGCCAGTAGACAATATAAAGCAAACTTCCTCACCTACACACAGCACATAACCCTCTATAAATTGAAGAAATTCTGGAAACCGTGTAACTCTGAGCAAGTCACTTAACCAGACAGTGCTCCTGGGCTGGAAGCTATTACACTGTTACATTACCTAACTGTGTAACTCTCAGCAAGTCACTTAACCAGACAGTGCTCCTGGGCTGGAAGCTATTACATTGTTACATTACCTAACTGTGTAACTTTGAGCAAGTCACTTAACCAAACAATGTCTGTGTTGAGAGCTGTTACATTGTTACATTACCTAACTGTGTAACTCTGAGCAAGTCACTTAACCAGACACTGCTCCTGAGCTGAGAGCTAACATTGTTACATTTCCTAACTGCGTAACTCTGAGCAAATCACTTAAACAGACAGTGCTCCTGGGCTGGGAGCTGTTACATTGTTACATTACCTAACTGTGTGACTGAGTAAGTCATTTAACCAGCACGCTCCTGGGCTGGGAGCTGTTACATTGTTCATTACCTAACTGTGTAACTCTTACCAAGTCACGTAACCAGACATGCTCCTGGGCTGAGAGCTGTTACATTGTTACATTACCTAACTGTGTAACTCTGAGTAAGTCACTTAACCAGACAGTGCTCCTGGGCTGGGAGCTGTTGCATTGTTACATTACCTAACTGTGTGACTCTGACCAAGTCACTTAACCAGACAGTGCTCCTGAGCTGGGAGCTGTTACATTGTTACATTACCTAACTATGTGACTCTGACCAAGTCACTTAACCAGACAGGCTACTGGGCTAAGAGCTGCTACATTGTTACATTACCTAACTGCATAACTCTGAGCAAGTCACTTAACCAGACACTGCTCCTGGGCTGGGAGCTGTTACATTGTTACATTACCTAACTGTGTAACTCTGAGCAAGTCACTTAACCAGACAGTGTCCTGGGCTGGAAGCTGTTACATTGTTACATTACTTAAATGTGTGACTCTGACTAAGTCACTTAACCAGATACACTCCTGGGCTGGGAGCTGTTACATTGCTACATTACCTAACTGTGTAACTCTGAGCAAGTCACTTAACCAGACACTGCTCCTGGGCTGGAAGCTGTTACATTGTTACATTACCTAACTGTGTAACGCTGAGCTAGTTACTTAACCAGACAGTGCTCCTGGGCTGGGAGCTGTTACATTGTTACATTACCTAACTGTGTGACTCTGAGTAAGTCACTTAACCAGACACTGCTCCTGGGCTGGGAGCTGTTACATCGTTACATTACCTAACATTGTGACTTTGAGCAAGTCAGTTAACCAGACACTGCTCCTGGGCTGAGTCTGAAAATGGTCCATGGAGATCATTGTTCTACCCTTGAAAAGAAATACAAATAAATCAATAAAAACAAACTGATTTACAACATGACTAGGAGGTCTTCTTTTATAGACTCACTGCATAATGGCAAAATCTGTACATCTTCTGGATCCTTTACATTAGGTAACTTTCTGGTGGAGTTCTCTACCCTTCCAAACTTCAACGCTACAGCATGCAGCATTACACACTCCAAAAATTACTCTCCACAAGACTCACCTCTATTCTACTATAAGGCCATAACCAAAAAAAGACATCACCAAGAAGTGATGGCCTCCACCCCTGGTTTATTTCCCACTATCTAGATCACATCCTTATCTGAGTCAAACACCTCTTCATTACTTGCCTCAATAAATAAATGCTGCCTCTTCACTACAGAAAAGCCAAGGTCAAATTGACCACTAAATGCCCAAAGTCTTTCACAGTCAATGGACTTTAAAGATATTTCTCAGTTCTCCGAGGTGTAGGTGAAATACCAGAAACAATCATCTCCTTCTAATTAACAAAATACCTCCAAACGTATAAAATCATATCATTCTGTCTACATGATTCTGGTCACACCAAAGAAAGTAACAGAATATATACTCTAGCAGATGACATAATCCTAAATATGGAAAAGTATCCTTTATGGGATACCCCTACAGGACTATTGTCATTGACTTAACCAATGCATGTGATACACTATATCATTGCCTGTTAAAAACCTCCAGTCAAATTAATGGACTCATCTCAACACTTGCCAATGATTCTCTAACTTCTTATGGATTCATTTTTCAAGTCTTTTGTTTTTTGGAGGTAACTTCCCGTGTAACGAATCCTATTTTTGTACCACTGTGTTCCACTACCTCCATGAATGCCCCCCTAAACAAAAGGGTCCCATAAAGCCTTATTACTATTTGCACTATGCATAAACAACTCCCTTCAGACATTCCCAGACTACCCCCTTCTACTTTATGCAGTCAATATGGTAATCTACAAATTAGATCCCTTCCCTTCCCATATCTCCAACCTCCTTCAAACAGACCCTTCATATTTTAGTCATTGTCTCTAACAAAATAAATTAAATCTGAACAGAAAAACTAAAACCATGCTGTTGAGAACACAACTAATGGATCACAAAAGTCTCCCCTAACTGAAACATCACTATCTGTAATAAATACACAAATGAAAATTTGCAATTGTACATAACGTCTCTCAACTGTCATGAACACCCACAAGTAACTAATGTAAACAAATGCATTTTTATCTAGAAAAATCTTGCACTTCTTATCACCTCTAGGCAGGGCACACATAAGTTAAGGTGTTCTCCCCCCACAGCTGGCTGGAATATGCCCTCCCCGGGTACATATCACTTCACCTAAAACTCATTTCACCTAAACTCATTTCACCAAGACCAAATCACCTAAAGTTCATTTCACCTAAAATTCATTTCACTGACAAGTAGTACAATAAGACAAGTCAAAGGTATATGTCATTTTCTCCACTGTAGTGCAATCCTGATGTTGGTATATGTAATAGGAGGGTGTGGGGGGCACAGCGCCCCACATTGAGGGGTGTGGAGTGTGAAGCCCCCCACTTACTTTGGTTTTATGGTGTCTGGTTTTGTTTTACATTATTTAGTAAAAGCCAACTGGGTGGGGGGCTATACCCCCCACACCACCCAATGTGGGCAGCTGTGCCCCCCACACCCCCCTTAATTTATATTTTAACACCAGTATCGCACTACAGTGGGGAAAAGGACATATACCATTAACTTGCTTTAGAGTACTACTTGTCAGTGAAATGAGTTTTAGGTAAAATGAGTTTTAGGTGAAATGAACTTTAGGTGATTTGGTCTTGGTGAAATGAGTTTAGGTGAAATAGGTTTTAGGTGAAGTGATACGTACCTGGCCTCCCCTTAATTGCTTCAGTATCAAAGAACATGTCTTTACTCAAAAGCATATCAAATAACCTCTGTCGATTCATAACCTTGTCTCACAGAACAGAGCACCACTGCAACACCCTAAGCAAGATCAAATGCCAACCCATCCATCAGTCACCCTTCTTCTGGGCACCATGATTTATATACTCATTAATATGAAATTCTCCCCGTCTTCACCCACAGACTCACAAAAAGGTAGCCACCTTACAGCCTCAGCTCCCTGCCATCCTCCACCCCAGTCTTTTTACCCCTTACCGCAAGCTAAAACATGCAGAAAATGTCTTCTACATTGTGAGACCCACAGTGGATACATTGGACTTAGTTCATATCCAAGCAAGTAAGTGACACATTTTTCTTCAGAACTTTCAGGAATAACTCAAAGTGTATTGCTAAACAAACAAAATACAAATAACTCGACATGTAAATCCCCATAGCCATGCCACTCTACCCAGATAAAAACACCTCGAGCTACCTTTACATCAAACTCAAGTACCTAACATTTCCCATTTCCATCTCTGCCTGTGCATTGTTCCCACCAACGGTGAACAAGTCTTATACATTAAATTACAACAATGCTATTACATGCATCCTTCTATAATGTACCCCGGCATTTATCACAATCAGTGTATATTCTTCTCACTTTGAATGTATTCATTATGTTTTTCTAACATATGTAATTGTACCTGGACTAAGCTTGAAAATTGTCCATTTGGAATAATATTCTACCCAGGTTAACAAATTCATGAATAAATGAAATGAAAAGTAGACCACCTTCAGATTTCTATTTGGCAACAATGGTAACTTTCATCAAGATGTACAGATAAACCTCTGAACCTTGACCTGCTGGCTCTTTTTCCTTAACCAGTGTCTTACTCACCAAATTCCGTATGGAATGAGTTTTAGCACTATTTATGGGATCAGTTGGCATCATGTACTCTCAACCTTTCATCAAAGAATACCACGATTAGCCACTATTTAGTACCAGTGCCTAATGCCACGATTAGGCATTAGATAGTATTACCACTTAATGGCATGAGTAGGTACTAGTTAGTATCACTACTTAATGCCATGATTAGGAACTATTTAGTATCACCACTCAATGCTATGAGTAGGCACTAATTATTATCAGCACTTAATGCCATGATTAAGCACTAGTTAGTATCAGTACCTAATGGCATGAGTAGACACTAGTTAGTATCACAACTTAATGTCATGATTAGGCACTAGTTAGTATCACCACTTAGTGCCATGATTAGGCACTAGTTAGTAGCAGTACCTAATGCCACGAAGAGGCACTAGTTAGTATCAGTACCTAATGCCATGAGTAACACTAGTTAGTATCACCACTTAATGCCATGAGTAGGCACTAGTTAGTATCACCACTTAATGTCATGATTAGGCACTAGTTAGTATCACCACTTAATGCCCTGACTAGGGACTAGTTAGTATCAGTACCTAATGCCATGATTAGGCAGTGGTACGTATCAGGACCTAATGCCATAATTAGGCACTAGTCAGCATCAGTACCTAATGCCATGACTAGGCACTATTTAGCATTAGTTCCTAATGCCATTATTAGGCACTAGTTAGTATCAATTGTACATAACGTCTCTCAACTGTCATAAACACCCACAAGTAACTAATGTAAACAAATGCATTTTTATCTAGAAAAATCTTGCACTTCTTATCACCTCTAGGCAGGGCACACATAAGTCAAGGTGTTCTCCTCCCACAGCTGGCTGGAATATGCCCTCCCTGGGTACGTATCACTTCACCTAAAACTCATTTCACCTAAATGCCTGAATGCCATGATTAGGCACTATTTAGTATCAGTACCTAATGTCATGATTAGGCACTAGTTAGTAGCAGGTCTATATTAGACAACCGAAAGAGCAAGTCAGCGAATGCTCACATGAGCGAAAACACCGGGAATCAAACTCCTTATTGTCGGGGGCTGCGTCCCCACACCCCCCGCTAACTATATATTCCAACTTCAAGGTCGCACTACAGTGAGGAAAGGGCAAATATCCCACTCCTCACTGTACCCTGACCCCACAAACACCCTTTCGATTCCCGGCATTTTCGCTCATGTGACCATTCACTGACTTGCTCTTTCGGTTATCTAATATAGACCCTTAGTATCAGTACATAATGCCATTATTAGGCACTACTTAGTATCAGTACCTAATGCTATGAGTAGTCACTAGTCAGTATCAGTACCTAATGCCATGAGTATGCACTAGTTAATATCATCACTTAATGTCATGAGTAGGCACTAGTTAGTATCAATACCTAATGCTATGAGTAGTCACTAGTCAGTATCAGTACCTAATGCCATGAGTATGCACTAGTTAATATCATCACTTAATGTCATGAGTAGGCACTAGTTAGTATCAGTACCTAATGCCATGAGTAGGCACTAGCTAGTATCAGCACTTAATGCCATGACTGGGCACTAATTAGTATCGGCACTTAATGCCATGATTAGGTACTAGTTAGTTTGTTTGTTTGTGTCTTTCAGCTTTTCCCGGTTAGGGGTCGCCACAGCGGAACTCCGGTCCGCTAATGATTGGTAGTGGATTTTTACGTACCGGGTTACCAGCCCTGAAGCACAACCTTCAACGAAGGCATGCCCCATTCACATATGCCTCCACACAGAAGACGCTCTAGCTGAGAATCGAACAGGACAACGTCTTGCTATGAGGTAACAACGCTACCGCAGCACCACCACCGCAGTTATATATTAGGTACTAGTTAGTATCACCACTTAATGTAATGATTAGGCACTAGTTAGTATCACCACTTAGTGCCATGACTAGGGACTATTTAGTATCAGTACCTAATGCTATGATTAGGCACTGGTATGTATGAGGACCTAATGCCATGAATAGGCACTAGTTAGTATCAGTACCTAATGCCATGACTAGGCACTATTTAGCATCAGTACCTAATGCCATGATTAGGCACTGGTTACTATCAGCACTTAATGCCATGAGTAGGCACTAGTTAGTATCACCACTTAATGCCATGAGTAGGCACTAGTTAGTATCACTACTTAATGTCATGATTAGGCACTAGTTAGTATCACCACTTAATGCCATGACTAGGGACTAGTTAGTATCAGTACCCAATGCATTGGTTAGGCACTGGTACATATCAGGACCTAATGCCATGATTAGGCACTATTTAGTATCAGTACCTAATGCCATGACTAGGCACTATTTAGCATCAGTACCTAATGTCATGATTAGGCACTAGTTAGTATTAGTACCTAATGCCATGAGTAGGCACTAGTTAGTATCACCACTTAATGCCATGAGTAGGCACTAATTAGTATCACCACTGAATGCCATGATTAGGCACTATTTAGTACCAGTACCTAATGCCATGATTAGGCACTAGTTAGTATCAGCATTTAATGCTGTGATTAGGCACTAGTTAGTATCAGTACATAATGCCATTATTAGGCACTAGTTAGTATCAGTACCATATGCCATGAGTATGCACTAGTTAGTATCAGTACCTAATGCCATGAGTAGGCACTAGCTAGTATCAGCACTTAATGCCATGATTAGGCACTAGTTAGTATCACCAATTAGTGCCATGACTAGTGACTAGTTAGTATCAGTACTTAATGTCATGATTAGGCACTGGTACATATCAGGTCCTGATGCCATGATTAGGCACTAGTTAGCATCAGTACCTAATGCCATGACTAGGCACTATTTAGCAACAATACCCAATGCCATGATTAGGCACTAGTTAGTATCAGTACCTAACATGATTAGGCACTGGTTAGTATCAGTACCTAATGCCATGATTAGGCACTAGTTAGTATCAGTACCTAATGCCATAATTAGTCACTGGTTAGTATCACCGCCTAATGTCATAAGTAGGCACTAGTTAGTATCACCAGTTAATGCCATGAGTAGGCACTAGTTAGTATCACCACTTAATGGCATTAGTAGGCACTAGATAGTATCACCACGTAATGCCATGATTAGGCACTAGTAAGTATCAGTACCTAATGCCATGATTAGGAACTATTAAGTATCAGCACTTAATGATGTGATTGGGCACTAGTTAGTATCAGTACTTAATGCCATGAGTAGGCACTAGTGTGTATCAATACCTAATGCCATGAGTAGGCACTAGTTAGTATCAGTACCTAATGCCATGAGTAGGCACTAGTTAGTATCAGTACCTAATGCCATGAGTAAGCACTATTTAGCATCAGTACATAATGCCATGAGTAGGCACTAGTTAGTATCAGTACCTAATGCCATAAGAGTAGGCACTAGTTCGTATCACCACTTAATGCCATGAGTAGGCACTAGTAAGCATCACCACTTAATGCCATGGGTAGGCACTAGTTAGTATCACCACTTAATGCCATGATTAGGCATTAGTAAGTATTGGTACCTAATGCCATGATTAGGCCTATTTAGTATCAGCACTTAATGCTGTGATTAGACACTAGTTAGAATCAGTACCTAATGCCATGAGTAGGCACTAGGTAGTATCAGTACCTGCCATGAGTAGGCACTAGTTAATATCAGTATCTAATGCCATGAGTAGGCACTATTTAGCATCAGTACCTAATGCCATGAGTAGGCACTAGTTAGTATCACCACTTAATGTCATGAGTAGGTATTAGTTAGTCTCACCACTTAATGCCATGAGTAGACACTAGTTAGTATCACCACTTAATGCCATGAGTAGGCACTAGTTAGTATCCCCACTTAATGCCATGAGTAGGCACTAGTTAGCATTAGCACCAATTAATGCCATGAGTAGGCACTAGTTAGTATCACCAGTTAAAGCCATGGCCCAGAATGATACCACAGTACAAGGACAAAATGATTGACTTCAACAATTGGCTAAGCTTCTTTTGTTATTCTAAGGGGATCTAGTATCTGTCTGTCTGGGACGACATGATCGACAGAGCATGATGCTTTGCCAGAGATGGCCTGCACCTGTCGCCCTTGGGATACTGAATACTGGCTAAGGCTCTTGTCACCCCTATAGTGCCTTTTTTAGGTAAGGTTCAATTTACAAATTCACCACAGTAACAGGTACAAGAAAGCAAAATCTGAGGGTAATGCTACTCAATGCTAGAAGTCTAAACCTCAAAATGCATTCACTCGAGGCACTCCTTAAAAATGGAGACCATCAACATCTGTGCAGTGACAGAGACCAGGTTCAAGGCTCCAGAGAGCACCCCTGCATTACCAGGCTATAATTCATACCACACCTTTCGGCCACCTAACCTGGACTGAAACACTAAAGGTGGAGGCGTGTCCATATTCATTAAGGATATCCACACCTCCAGGCTAGTTACACAGCATAATGCATCTGAGATTATCCAAGTGCAACTAACTCTGGGCAAGACCGCAATGCAAATTGTAACTTGCTACAGATCTCCCACTATTCCCCAGGATTCCCACTTCTCATTTCTTGATACACTAGAAATATCAGGGTACAACCCAACACCCTAATAGTGGGTGATTTCAATTATCCCACCATTAACTGGGAAAACTACTCATGTAACAACTCTTTTGCTCAATGTTTTCTGGAATTCATAAATTCCAATGCCTTGGATCAACTTATCCACACCCCCAAAAGGGGCAGCAATATGCTAGACCTGGTCATTACCAACATGGGTGACCGGTGTTCCACACCAGAGGTCAATTCCTTGCTGCTCAGATCCAACCACAAGCTAATCTGCCTAGACACCCACGTCCTGCCCCCACCCCCTATTAGGGAAACCACCATAAAAAAATTTCTCCAAAGCCAACTTCACGCTTTTTAAGACAGAAGTGGCAAACTTCACGACAACCATGCAGACGGACAATAGAGGTACGACTGCTGAATCCTACACAGCCGCACTTTATAAGCACTTACACGAGTGCATGGATCGTGCTATCCCTAACAGAACCAAGATGCTATCCTCCAAAAAAAGGAAGCCAATCTGGTGGTCCCCTGCCATAAACAAACTCTACAACAGAAGAAAGAAACTGTTGAAAAAAAGAGTAAAATCCCATGACTGAAAGAACTCCCTGGTCAGCCTCAATAAGAAGCTGAGATCCCTCATAAAATACTCCAAAGCTAGTTATGAAAACAAAATCACCACTGATTCTAAAGACAACCACAAAGCATTCTATAGCTATGTCAAAAATCTCAATGGCAACACTCAGATCTGCTCTGAGTTACAGCACAATGGCACTAAATATACAGAACCAACTGATAATGCCAACATCCTGACACATAGGTTCAGTGCTAACTTTACCCCCCCCCCTAAAGAGCCCATCTCTATACTGGAAGAATGCAAAGTTCCTAGAATCACTGCTGCACAGTTAAAACCACACTCTCCAAAGCCAAGAACACAGCATCCATGGGACCTGACAACATCCCAGGCTGTGTTCTACATGAACTACAGAATGAACTGGCACCCCACCTAAGCACCATGTTCAGTCATAGCCTCACCTCAGGCTTTGTGCCCACTGAATGGCGCACAGCTATGGTTATCCCACTCCATATAGGGGGAGCCACCATGGACCCTGGGAACTACCACCCCATTAGCCTAACTAGCCTGGTCTGCAAGGCCATGGAATGTATCATCATGGAACTTATAAACAAAGACATTGGTAATCTCCAAACTCTGGACCCCACCCAGTTCGGGTTTATAAAAGGCAGATCATGTCTCCTAAACCTGACTGACTTCTTTGAAGCAGTCACCAAAGCTGTAGAAGAGGGTAAGGTGGTTCACACAGCCTATCTAGATCTCGCCAAGGCTTTCGACACCATCCCCCACTTTGGAATTATAGATAAACTCACTAAACTAGGTATAAATCCCTATGTCACAAGATGGGTTGCCAACTGGCTTACTGACAGAACCTACACTGTGAAAATGGCACTCCAAATCTGATGTCAGACCAGTGACAAGTGGAGTACCATAGGGTTCAGTCCTGGGTCCTCTCCTGTTTGGAATCTACTTTTCTGAAGAACAGGCTAACACAGAAGGTCTTTGGCTAATGTAGTTCGCAGATGACTGCAAACTAGGAGCCATAATTGAATCTCCTTATGATGTGGACATCCTACAAAGGGCCTCACTGAGACAGATGCATGGTGTCAAAGTCATGGCCTCAAGCTCAATGCCAAAAAGTGCATTGTCATCCCCTTGGTAAAAACTCTGTACCCAAGAGCTACCACATAGGTGGTAATCTACTTAACACCGAACATGTGATAAGAGACCTTGGGACACAGGTGGACAGTAGTCTCTCCTTTGATAATCACATTGCCACAGTAGTCAGGAAATCCTTCTACGTGGCACAGCTCATCACAAAAGGTTTCTCATCCAGGAAAAAAGAGGTCATTGTTCCCCTCTACTCGTCACTCATTAGACCCATTATAGAGTACAATGCCCCTTTTGTTATGTACCTCACAAGACATCTACAACTGGAAAGGCCACAGAAATACCTCACAAAGAGGATCACCAGCCTCAAACAGATGCCCTATGCAGACCGTCTTAAAAAACTCCAACTTTACTCCGTCGCATATCGCTTACTCAGAGGCGATCTCTGCCTAACATACAAAGCTATGTTAAACCCAGAGCTGTTGGACATGCTCTACTTAAAGAAATCCCAATCCCTCCAAGCTACATGCTCTAGGGACCTAAACCTTGTCACCACAATAAACAGAACATGCTGGAGGGATAGATTCCTGTCCCAGAGACATTCCATACTCTGGAACAAACTACCTATCTATATCAAACAAAGCTCCTCATTAGCACTCTTTAAGAAAAATCTTGATGACTGGATGGGAAATAGGAAATTCACCCTGGGGATCACCTCTGTGGCTCTGCTCAACAGGGGCACAGGAAAATAATTTTCTTGGGTGGAGAAAGCCAGGGTACCTTTTTGGCTAGGCTTGTATAGGCCCTAGGGCCTATAGCCTAGTACCTACCTATGAACCTATGAGTAGGCACTAGTTAGTATCACCACTTAATGCCATGAGTAGGCACTAGTTAGTATCACCACTTAATGCCATGAGTAGGCACTAGTTAGTATCACCACTTAATGCCATGAGTAGGCACTAGTTAGTATCAGCACTTAATGCTGTGATTAGGCGCTAGTTAGTATCAGTACTTAATGCCATTATTAGGCACTAGTTAGTATCAGTACCTAATGCAATGAGCAGGCGCTAGTTAGTATCACCACATAATGCTGTGATCAGGCACTAGTTAGTATCACCACATAATGCTGTGATTAGGCACTAGTTAGTATCAGAATTTAATGCCATTATTAGGCACTAGTTAATATCAGTACCTAATGCAATGAGCAGGCGATAGTTAGTATCACCACATAATGCTGTGATTAGGCACTAGTTAGTATCACCACATAATGCTGTGATTAGGCACTAGTTAGTATCATCACTTAATGCTGTGATTAGGCACTAGTTAGTATCAGAATTTAATGCCATTATTAGACACTAGTCAGTTTGGCAGATCTGCTCCACGTTTGGCAATCTTAGCCAAAGATCTGGAGTGAATCTGAACTAAGTCAAAGGCATCCACTGTGTTCAACAAAAAACAAGTAAATTTTAAGCTTGCATTGCAATTTTCTGAACTGCATTTTGATTCTGATGCTTTTATTTTCTGCTGTTCTTACTACTATGACTGTGTTTTTTTCTGCACTTTGAATTTCTAGTACTTCTGTATTTCATAGCATAAGCTAGATTCAGATTTGCTAAATCTAGACTGTTTGGTATTACCTGAGCACTAAAACCAGCCATCTTACATTAAGAAGGCCCTCCTGCACCCTTGTGGCAGATGTCTGTAGCCCAGGACCCATCTGAGTTGGGGATTTCTGGAAAAAGGCTCAGTTTTGGGCTTTCCTGTTAGTTAGTTTGTGTTAAAACTTTGTTTGTATTTAAGCACCATGTTTGCGCATAGCAGGCCACCACGCAATGGGGATTATCACTGCCATGTATAGACACAAATGCTTAGAAACACAATTTTCCCTTGACATCTGCTAGAGAACCCTGTTTAGCTCCATTGCCTTTCTGTGTGCAATGCAACTGTGCACTGCTACCCAACAAGCAACTCAACTGCACATTTTGAGGCATTGATGCCATCTTCCATGCTTAACCTTCTAACCTTCCACAGAACAGCCACCTTTGTTAGTCTCACAAGCAAACCCTGGTTCATCTAGCCCATCCCTACTAGTCACTGCAATATATACCTGCCATAATGGCCAGACAGTTTCCCAAACTCTGGTCCATCTAGCAAATCCCCAATTGTTACTACAATATAAACCTGCCATAATGGGTGGGCAGTTTCCCAAACCCTGATCCATCCTGCCCATCCCCACTAGTTACTACAATATATATAGTTACTACAATATATAACTGCCATAATAGGAAGACAGTTTCTTAAACCCTGGTCCATCCTGATCATCCCCGCTAGTTACTACAATATATACCTGCCATAATGGGTGGACAGTTTCAATATTTACCTGCCATAATGGGGTGGACAGTTTCCCAAACTCTGGTTCATCCTGCCCATCCCCACTAGTTACTACAATATATACCTGCCATAATGGGTGGACAGTTTCCCAAACCCTGGTCCAGCTATCCCATCCTCACTAGTTACTACAATATATACCTGCCATAATGGGTGGACAGTTTCCCAAACTCTGGTTCATTCTGCCCATCCCCACTAGTTACTACAATATTTACCTGCCATAATGGGTGGACAGTTTCCCAAACTCTGGTTCATTCTGCCCATCCCCACTAGTTACTACAATATATACCTGCCATAATGGGTGGACAGTTTCCCAAACCCTAGTCCAGCTATCCCATCCCCACTAGTTACTACAATATATACCTGCCATAATGGGTGGACAGTTTCCCAAACCCTGGTCCAGCTATCCCATCCCCACTAGTTACTACAATATATACCTGCCATAATGGATGGATAGTTTCCCAAACCCTGGTCCAGCTATCCCATCCCCACTAGTTACTACAATATATACCTGCCATAATGGGTGGACAGTTTTCCAAACCCTGATCCATCCTGCCCATCCCCACTAGGTACTACAATATTTACCTGCCATAATGGACAGACAGTTTCCCAATTCCTGGTCCATTTAGCCCAACCCCACTAGTTACTAAAATATGTACCTGCCATAATGGATGGACAGTTTCCCACCATTTCTTCAGTCAACCTGATGGACAAGGGCATCCTGAGAAAATGTAGTAATTGCCTCATTGATACTGACAACCATTTGCTTCAGAAGCAAGCAAGCGCAGTATGTCAGAGATGTAACTATACCATGAAACTTGAATCAGTCCTCTCACATAACAATAAACAAGACATACAACAGGCTGTCAGCACACACAACTCCCCCTCACACAAGATAAGGTCAAGGCACATAAACCCACATACGCAGAGGTACTCACTAAGATCCTACCAAAAGACTAGAGTCCTCCCCAGTGCAAACAACATACTGGTACACAAACAGAATCCACCACTACACATAACAACACACATATCAGTGTCTCAACAATTAAGGCCTAAGGCAGAACATGTCAAAACCAAATGTTCTGGTTAAAGCAACTCAGTAGTGAGACATACAGATGTCCCCCTCACTAGGTTGAAAAAGGAGAAGGTCACAGTCAGCTGCCTGTCAGGTGCCTGGATCCATCAAATCATGTCCGCACTTATGTCACTCAGCAACAATTACTGTTTTGACTCTGTTATAGTACATGTTGGTGTGAATGACTTGAGATGTATCTCTCTGGACTATATGAAGAGAGATATGACCAAACAGATTATGTGTCCCAGGCAGGTATGTCCCTAGCCATGAGCAGCAATTTACCTTCGCCTAGAATGATGCCACAATACAGTCAAAAAATTATTGATTTTAATAATTGTCTTAGCTTCTGGTGTCACTCCAGGAGGATCCGGTATCTATCTGCCTCGGAAGACATGGTCAATAACCCATGCTGCTTTGCCACAGATGGCCTTCGCCTGTCTCCTCAAGGCTTTCAGACACTTGCAAAGACACTTGGCTCCCCCATAGTGCCTGTTTTAGGCAAAGTCCAAACAACAAAAGTTCTGATGCAAAGAAATGCAGTAAAGACAAACTGCAGGTCATGCTGCTTAACGCTGTGACCTTAAACAGTGACCTGCACTCCCTGGAAGCCTCCTCACATTGGAAGAGTCTGCTGTTTGTGCAGTCACTGAGACTTGGTTCAAGGCTATTGACATCACCCCTGCTGTACAAGGCTTCAATACCTTCCACGCATTCAGACTCCAAAACGAGCGTAAAAGAACCAAGAGTGAAGGTGTATCCACCTTCATTAAATCCAAATACATCTTGAGACTGATGAAATGGGATGACTCTCTTAAGCTATTCCAGGTCCAATTAACTATAGGTAAAATACCCTTCCACATCATCACTAGCTACAGGCCCCCCACCAGGAACCAGGAGAAGCACATCACGTACCTGCAGTTGCCAGAGTCACTCAGTGTACAGCTAAACACCTTGGTCATGGGAGATTTCAACTCTCCTTCCATTGAATGGGTGACTTACAAGAGCACAAGCACAATCGTTATGAGGTTCCTGGACTTTGTTAATTCAAATGCTCTGGAACAGTTAGTCTGCACCCCTACAAGGCTGTCAAATGCCTTGGGCCTAGTGCTGAGTAATGTGGGGAGTTACTGCACTACCCCCTGTGTGCTGCCCTCCCTGGTGAGGTTAAACCGTAAATATGTGTCATTTAAAGTAAAAATCAAACCTGATGCCCCATAGGAGTAAAAAAAAAAAAAAGCTGAAAATGTTCTCCAAAGCAAACTATTGCTTACTAAGAAATGGCATAAAAGTTTCAAAGCCCTTGCCAACACAGGAAACAATGACTCCTTTGCAGAGGAGTACACACATGTCCTATACAGCCACTCAAACAAATGCATTGACTCGGCTGTACCTAACAGGAATAAAACCAGGTCGTCCTGACAAAAACAAGTCACCTTAATGGACTGTAAGTATAAATAAGTTATACAACAAAAGAAAGAAACTGATATCTAAGAACAGGAGGGAACTTAACTCAACAGAGGAAGAGTACCCCCCACAGCTTGAACAAGCAAATCAGCTATCTTGTTAAGTCCTCTAAGGTTTGCTACAATTCTAGATTAGTATCCCTAGCTAAAGGCACTCATAAGGCATTCTTGAGCTACATCTGAAAACTAAAATGGAATGCCCAGCTGAGTGCCAGACTTATATTGGATGGTACCACTCACACTGAAACTGAGGAAATTATCAATCTGGTAGCCGACAGATTTGGCAATAATTTCACCATCCTGTCTTCACCAGACATACCCAAAAGCATTCCTAACACCAGTCCTCTACCAAATATCTCCAAAGAACAGGTCACACAAGCATTCTCCAAGGCCAAAAACACTGCATCTATGGGACCCAGATAACATCCCAGACTGCTAACTTGACAATCTAAACCAAGACCTAGCATTACCACTTGGCACACTCTTTAACTGTAACCTGACAACTGGCTTTGTCCCAGCAGAGTGGAGAACAGCAGCAGTAAACCCCTTGCACAAAAGGGGTCCATCAACTGACTCTGGGAACTATCGACCCATAAGCCTAACCAGCCTTAATTGCAATGCTATGGAAAAAAATCATCCTGGACCTCATCCACAAGGACATAAGCAACCTTTGAACTCTTGAACTGACCCAGTTTGGTTTTGTCAAGGGTAGAGCTTGATACACCAAAAAGCACAAACCAGGAAACAGCAAAAATGAGTGACCCAACTCCATGACAGCAGCAATAATCCAAGTAAAAGAATTTATTTAGCGCTTTCGTCTTTCTTGTACACAGACTTCTTCAGAATGAATTAAAAACGTTGGTGTCATCATATAAATACACAACTCAAAGTCTTAATTAGTTAACACACAGTAGTACCCACCCCTACTACAAAGTTTTAAAACTAGGTTAACTATTAACCTGCTGGCAATAAAAAACACAGTAACCTTACATACAAACAGTTACATGACCATTATATTAAATACATGGATTTAAGTTTTAAAAAGGGGGAAAGTGTTATTTTATCATTCAAACCAGGAAAATTGTAGAATTTAACCTGACTTGCCATTTCATCTCAATAAATTCTATGTATTCATCTATTGGACCCTCTCTTGGTCCCAGGTGTACATGATCTATAACAGAAAACTTGAAAATGTGGTCAGGAAAGTCTTACATATGCATGTATAAAGCATTATTTACATTTTTGTTGGCTATGTCATAACAATGTTGGTAAATTCACTGTTTGATGGCCCTCTTGGTTTTCCTGACATAGATGCTATCACACAACCCAAGATATACTACCCCTTTAGAGTAACAATAATATTTTTTCTTTGGTCTAATTTTTCCAAAGTTCCTAATAGTGACACCTTCTGTGTCTAACATGTGTCTGCATTGGGGGCATCTACCATATTTGTAACTACCTCCAGTCTCATTCTGGAAGTTAGTCCTTTCCAATAATCCCTTAAAAGACACCTCATTCTTGTAAACTATCTTCGGTGTCATACCTAAGGTAGTAGCCACCCCCTGGGTCCAGACTAAAAATATCCCACTGCCTATGAATGATGTCTCTAATGTCATAGAAGTCGGTATTGTATGGTAGTACCATCACTCTGCCGAACCCAGGTTCAGTCATGTTGTCCCTTCCTTCCAATAAGTTGAGATCAATGCTCAACAAGCTGTGGTACACATCCTTCCTTCTCTTAAACTTTACTTCATCCATGA
Organism: Protopterus annectens; assembly: GCF_019279795.1. Taxonomy (NCBI): domain Eukaryota; kingdom Metazoa; phylum Chordata; order Ceratodontiformes; family Protopteridae; genus Protopterus; species Protopterus annectens. Next base: position 78,899,293 of record NC_056750.1, read on the forward strand.
TGTTCTTAATAAATACTTCAGGATAACCTCTCTGAACCAACATACCCTGCAGCACTGTACATTCACTTAAAAAGTCATCCCAGCCGGATATCATCAATCTGACATATTGACCCTTTACCAATGCTTTCTTCTGGTGGATGGGGTGCCAGCTGCTAAAATGCAACAAAGAGTTGGAATAAGTAGGTTTTCTATATAACAAGGATGAAAAAAAGTTTATGGTCATAGTCTTTTTTAATTGTAACATCTAAATAATTCAATCTATCCTTGTCATCTATGATAGTAAATTTCAAAAAGGTGGTTGTGTTATTTATGTATTCAAAAAACCCTTCCAATGTTTCCATCCCATCCCTCCAGAATAATACAATATCATCCATATAGTGTCTGTACAGTGCCCAGGATTCTCTGTAAATGGAACCAAGGATGTAAAGGTTCTTCCATTGGGACATCACTATATTTGCAAATACTGGGGCACAGCATGCTCCCATTGCGACCCCTTGTGTTTGCCTAAAATGTTCCCCTCAAAGACCAAGAAATTGTTTTCTAGCACCATTTCCATGCAAGTTCTTAAAGTATCTAATCAGTGTTAGTGACCAAGTAGTCAGAGAATCACTCTAATCCCTGTTCATGTGGTATAACAGAGAATAAGTCACATATGTCAATAGTGACCATCAATAACCCATCATCATAAAGTTCCTGCCTTATTTTAGACAAAAAGACCCAGGAATCTTTAAATAAGTAAGGCCTTGTGTCCAAAACATGCTTCACTTTGAAATCAATAATCTTTGCTATACAGAAGGTCTTTGATGCCTTGGCATCACCTATTGGACGTAGTGGGGGGTCTGGTAATGTTTTTGTGAATTTTAGGGATCCCACAAATCATAGGGATCCATGGATGTGCAGTGTACAAAAAGGTATGTTCCTCTGTCATGATTTGCCCATTTAATAACAGGTCTTCCAGTCCCAGATCAATATTCCGGTAGGCTAAATTCAATTCATTATGAGAAACTGCTACATATGTATCACTGTACAAAATCTCAAACATTTTGTTGATGTAATCATTCACATCCATAATTACCAGGCTCCCACCCTTGTCGGGTTTCATCACCCTAATCTGTTTATTAGTGATAATTTGCTCTAATAGCTTGTTCTCATCTACTGTTAGGTTCTGTACTTTAAATTCACTGGGATACTTGTTTAGTTTCCTGATGTCTAGCTCACACAGCTTTTCAAAAAGATGTACCATAGCATGTGCAGGGGGTATAAAGGTACTAGGTCTTTTTTTATTCTGTTCCCTGTTTGTAAAGGTATCATTGTCCTTGAAATACAATCCAAGGTTCAACTTCCTACAATAAACTTTGAGCTGTATAAGCATTTCAACAACATTTGCCTTTTTTGTTGGAACAAAATTGACCCCTTTTTCAAACAGGTCAGCCCATTCCATTCCAGTGTTAGTCTGACTCAAATTATAAATTTTAAAGTCATTCGACCTGTTTGAAATGATGTTGCAAAGTTCCCCCTCCATATTGTGTTCATTAGGGGTCAGTTCCTCCTGTAAAGTAGTTGTTCTGATTCCTTCACCCCCTTCTCGAGTTCTGATACTGATAAAAATTCTGCCCCGACCCATCCTGGCCTTGCCCTCCCTGATTCATTATTCTCTAAGAGTGTCTCAGTGGAGGGTTCTCTAAAGGGTGTTTTCTAAAGGGTTGTCCTCGTAATTACTATCAAAATTGGGTTCAACGTCATTATTTGCCATGTCTTCACTCCCTACTTCTGTCCAATAATTACTTTGTTGGCCCAGAGGTGGGTCCGGGTAGGCTTTCCCCCTTTTATAATCAGCTTTGTCACATGTAAGTTTTTTGTCCTTCCTACCCTTTAATTCCACAATAGTTTTTCCTCATCCTTAGCAACATTGTTGAACTCATTCAATTTATGAAGAAACAACAAATCCATTTTTATACTGCTGTCAAGTTTACAAATATCATTATTTAAAACAGCCATTTTCCTCACATTATCAGTTATTAAAAGTCTCATTAACTGACATCTTTGCTTATTAAATAAAGCAAGTATGTCCCGATGTAATAAGGAGTCCTTAATCAAGCCGGTGGGGTACCTCCACATCCATAGCCCCTTGGGAACATGTTCCCACCTAAGGCACTCACTTAAATAGCAGTATTCCAACTGTAGCTTCTTATATTGAAGCGTAAGTTGTCTAAAATGTTTAATTTGGGAATCCAAAGTACCACCGCTGACAGTATTTCCCACATTCACCGCTTCATTCCCCAAGATGATATTCTGTTCAAGTCATTCAGTAACAGAAAACGCTGAGCCAGTAGTGTTGTTGCTGGTGTTACCTCGCTGATTATGCGACATACCATTAGCTCCAGAAATAAAAGAGACAGCAACTTCAGGTTCACTCAGTTCAGAGACATTGCCAGAACTATTTTTTTGTGCAGGGGGTAATAAATGAGGTGTCCTAGCCTTGAGAAAGGCTACTTGGACAGCCACATTAGTCCTGTCATTGTTACTGCTGATAAAGTTGTCAACCTTACAGTTTAAAAGTGCAACAGCAGTTGAAAGTGAAGAAATGGATTGTAATAACTGCTGCATATCCACACACTTCATGTCAGGTAGTCGTTCTGCATGTCAGATAGTCGTTCTCCATGTCAGGTAGTCATTCTGCATGTCAGGAAGTCGTTCTCCATGTCAGGTAGTCGTTCGCCATATCAGGTAGTCGTTCTGCATGTCAGGTAGTTGTTCTCCATGTCAGGTAGTCATTCTGCATGTCAGGTAGTCATTCTCCATGTCAGGTAGTCGTTCTGCATGTCAGGTAGTCATTCCCCATGTCAGGTATTCGTTCTGCATGTTAGGTAGTCGTTCTCCATGTCAGGTAGTCGTTCTGCATGTCAGGTAGTCATTCTCCATGTCAGGTAGTCGTTCTGCATGTTAGGTAGTCGTTCTCCATGTCAGGTAGTCATTCAGCATGTCAGGTAGTCGTTCTCCATGTCAGGTAGTTGTTCTGCATGTCAGGTAGTCGTTCTCCATGTCAGATAGTCATTCTGCATGTCAGGTAGTCGTTCTCCATGTCAGGTAGTCGTTCTCTATGTCAGGTAGTCATTCCGCATGTCAGGTAGTCATTCTGCATGTCAGGTAGTCGTTCTGCATGTTAGGTAGTCGTTCTCCATGTCAGGTAGTCGTTCTGCATGTCAGGTAGTCGTTCTCCATGTCAGGTAGTCATTCTGCATGTCAGGTAGTCATTCTCCATGTCAGGTAGTCATTCTCCTCCTTCCATTCTTCAGACCAAAAACACCAAAAACACAAACCAGGAAACAGCAAAAATGAGTGAACCAACTCCAAGACAGCCGCAATAATCCAAGTAAAAGAATTTATTTAGTGCTTTCATCTTTCTTGTACATAGACTTCTTCAGAATGAATTAAAAACTTAGGTGTCATCATGTAAATACAAAACTCAAAATCATAATTAGTTAACACACAGTAGTGCCCAACCCTGCTACAAAGTTTTAAAACTAGGTTAACTATTAACCTGCTGGCAATAAAAAGCACAGTAACCTTACATACAAATAAAACAGCTACATGACTTCTTCTTCTTTCTGCTTTACCCGGTTAGGGGTTGCCACAGCAGATCACCTGTCCGCTCATGATTGGAGTTTTACAATGTCGAGTTGCCAGCCCGGCGCCCAACCTTCCACAGAAGGCACACACATGCATGCACTCACACCTAGGGAAAATTTAGAGTGTCCAATCCACCTACAGCATGTCTTTAGGATGTGGGAGGAAACCGGAGCACCCAAAGGAAACCCACGCGACCACAGGGAGGACATGCTGACTCCACACAGAAGGCAGTCCAGCCGAGGATTGAACTGAAGAACCTCTTGCTGTGAAGTGGCAGTGCTAACTGCTGCACCACCGTGGCCACCCACAAAACAGTTACATGACTATTATATTAAATGCATGGATTTACTGCTGCACCACCGTGGCCACCCACAAAACAGTTACATGACTATTATATTAAATGCATGGATTTACTGCTGCACCACCGTGGCCACCCACAAAACAGTTACATGACTATTATATTAAATGCATGGATTTACTGCTGCACCACCGTGGCCACCCACAAAACAGTTACATGACTATTATATTAAATGCATGGATTTACTGCTGCACCACCGTGGCCACCCACAAAACAGTTACATGACTATTATATTAAATGCATGGATTTACTGCTGCACCACCGTGGCCACCCACAAAACAGTTACATGACCATTATATTAAATGCATGGATTTACTGCTGCACCACCGTGGCCACCCACAAAACAGTTACATGACCATTATATTAAATGCATGGATTTACTGCTGCACCACCGTGGCCACCCACAAAACAGTTACATGACTATTATATTAAATGCATGGATTTACTGCTGCACCACCGTGGCCACCCACAAAACAGTTACATGACTATTATATTAAATGCATGGATTTACTGCTGCACCACCATGGCCACCCACAAAACAGTTACATGACTATTATATTAAATGCATGGATTTACTGCTGCACCACCGTGGCCACCCACAAAACAGTTACATGACTATTATATTAAATGCATGGATTTACTGCTGCACCACCGTGGCCACCCACGAAACAGTTACATGACTATTATATTAAATGCATGGATTTACTGCTGCACCACCGTGGCCACCCACGAAACAGTTACATGACTATTATATTAAATGCATGGATTTACTGCTGCACCACCGTGGCCACCCACAAAACAGTTACATGACTATTATATTAAATGCATGGATTTACTGCTGCACCACCGTGGCCACCCACAAAACAGTTACATGACCATTATATTAAATGCATGGATTTACTGCTGCACCACCGTGGCCACCCACGAAACAGTTACATGACCATTATATTAAATGCATGGATTTAAGTTTTAAAAAGGGGGAAAGTGTTATTTTATCATTCAAACCAGGAAAAATTGTAATCTGACCTGCCATTTCATCTCAATAAATTTCAAGTATTCATCTATTGGATCTTCTCTTTGTCCCAGGTCTACATGATCTATAACAGAAAATTTGAAAAAATGGTCAGGAAATTCTTGTATATGCCTATAGAAAGCATTATTTAAATTTTTGATAGCTATGTCGTAACAATGTTGGTAAATTCTCTGGTGGTAGAGTAACAATAATATTTTTTCTTTGGTCTAATTTTTCCAAAGTTCCTAACAGTGACACCTTCTTTGTCCAACATGTGTCTGCATTGGGGGCATCTACCACATTTGTAACTACCTCCAGTCTCATTCCGTGAGTTTGTCCTTTCCAATAATCCCTTAAAGAACACTTATTTCTTGTAAACTATATTCGGTGTCATACCTAAGGTAGTAGCCGCCCCTGGGTCCAGACTAAAAGTATCCCAGTGCCTATGAATGATGTCTCTAATGTCATAGAATTTGGTATCGTATGGTAGTACCATCACTCTGCTGAACCCAGGTTCAGTCATGTTGTCCCTTCCTTCCAATAAGTTGAGGTCAGTACTCAACAAACTGTGATACACACCCTCCCTTCTCTTAAACTTTACTTCATCCATGATGTTCTTAATAAATACTTCAGGGTAACCTCTCTGAACCAACATACCCTTCAGCACTGTACATTCACTTAAAAAGTCATCCCAGCCAGATATCATCCTGGCCAATCTGATGTATTGACCCTTTACCAATGCTTTCTTCTGGTGGATGGGGTGCCAGCTGCTAAAATGCAGCAAACAGTTGGAATAAGTAGGTTTTCTATACAACAAGGATGAAAAAAGCTTATGGTCATAGTCCTTTTTAATTGTAACATCTAAATAATTCAATCTATCTTTGTTGACTACCATAGTAAATTTCAAAAACGTGGTTGTGTTATTTATGTATTCAAAAAACTCTTCCAATTTTTTCATCACATCCTTCCACAATAATACAATATCATCCAAATAGCATCCGTACAGTGCCCAAGATTCTCTGTAAATGGAATCAAGGATATAAAGGTTCTCTCATTGGGACAACACTATATTTGCATTAACACTATATAACACTATATTTGCATTAACACTATATAACACTATATTTGCATTAACACTATATAACACTATATTTGCATTAACACTATATAACACTATATTTGAATAGTAGTATCATTCATAGGCACTGGATATTTTTAGTCTGGACCCAGGGGTAGCTATTACCTTAGGTATGACACTGAAGATAGTTTACAAGAATGAGGTGTCTTTTAAGGGATTGTTGGAAAGGACAAACTCCCTGAATGAGACTGGAGGTAGTTACAAATGTGGTAGATGCCCCAATGCAGACACATGTTGGACACAGAAGGTATCACTATTAGGAACCTTGGAAAAATTAGACAAAAGAAAAAATATTATTGTTATTCTAAAATGGGTAGTATATGTCAGGAAAACCAAAACGGTCATCAAACAGAGAATTTATCAACATTCCAAAAAATTTCCACCATTTATCAACATTGTTACGACATAGCCAACAAAAATGTAAATAATGCTTTATATAGGCATATACAAGAATTTCCTGACCATTTTTTCAAGTTTTCTGTTATAGATCATAGATGGAGAACATCGATATCTGTGCAGTAACTGAGACCTGGTTCAAGACTCCAGAGAACACCCCTGCAATATCAGGCTACAACTCCTATCACACTTTTCGGCCACCAAACCAAGACCGAAACACTAAAGGTAGAGGAGTGTCCATATTCACCAAGGATATTCACACCTCCTGGCTAGTTGCCCAACACAATGCATCTGCAATTCTCCAGGTACAACTAACACTAGGTAAGACTGCAATCCAAAATGTAGCTTGCTACAGATCCCCCACCATGCCTCAAGATTCTCACTACACCTTTCTAAACATACTGGAAAATATTAAGATGCAACCAAACACCCTAATACTGGGTGATTTCAACTACCCTGCCATTAACTAGGAAAGCTACTTGAGTACCAACACCTTTTCCCAACGGTTCTTGGAATTCATAAATTCCAATGTCCTGGATCAACTAATCCATTGTCCCACCAGGTGCGCCAATATCCTAGACCTGGTCATTACCAACATGGGAGATAGCTGCTCTATACCAGTGGTCACCCCCTCATTGGTCAGGTCTGACCATAAGCAAATCACCCTTGACATCCACATCCCATCCCCACCCCCCAGTAAGCAAACCTCCGTAAAAAACTTCTCCAAAGCCAACTTCATGCTACTTAAGTCAGAAGTGACAAACTTCATGGCACCCATGCAGAAGGGAGCTGAAAGTTCGACTGCTGAATCCAACACTAAGGCACTGTATGAGCACATCCACTTATGCATGAATCGTGCCATCCCAAATAGAACCTAGATGCTCTCCTCCAAAAAAAAGGATGCCAATCTGGTGGTCCCCTACCATAAACAAACTATACAACAGAAGGAAGAAACTGTTGCAGAAAAGAGGAAAATTCCAGGATGCAAAACACTCCCTTACCAGCCTCAGTAAGAAGCTGAGATCCCTCATAGAATCCTCCAAAGCTAGTTACGAAAATAAAATTGCCAAAGATTCCAAAGACAACCACAAGGCATTTTATAGTTATGTCAATAATCTAAATGGCAATGCTCAGATCTGCTCTGAGCTACAACAGAATGGCATTAAATATACTGATCCCAAGGATATTGCCAATATCCTGGCAGATCGATTTAGTGTCAACTTCACCCTCCTCTCACCCCCTAAAGGGCCCATCTCAATATCAAAAGATTGCCAAATTCGGGCAATCATGGCCACACAGGTAGAAACCACACTCTCCATAGCTAAGAATACAGCATCCATGGGACCAGATGACATCCTGAGCTGTGTACTACATGAACTACAAAATGAACTGGCACCTCACCTAAGTGTCATGTTTAATAATATCCTCACCTCATGCTTTGTGCCCACTGAGTGGTACACAGCTACATTTATCCCACTCCACAAAGGGGGGATCCACCTTTGATCCCGGGAACTACCATCCCATCAGTCTGATGATCCTGATATGCAAGGGCATGGAATGTGTTATCATGGAACTTATAAACAAAGACATTGGCAACCTTCAAATTCTAGACCCCACCCAGTTTGGGTTTGTGAAGGGCCGATCTTGTCTTCTGAACCTGATTGACATCTTCGAATCAGTCTGCAGAGCTGTGGACGAGGGTAAGGCGGTCCACACAGCCTATCTGTACTTCGCCAAGGCCTTCAACACCATCCCCCACTCTGGAATCATAGATAAACTTACTAAGATGGGCATAAATTCCTACATCACTAGATGGGTTGCCAACTGGCTTACTGACAGACCCCAGACTATAAAAGTAGCCAATTCCAAATCCAGCTCCAGACAAGTGACAAGTGGAGTACCTCAGGGTTCAGTCCTGGGACCGCTCTTGTTTGGCATCTACTTCTCTGAAGTACAGGCCAACACTAAGGGCTAACAAAGTTCGCAGATGACTGCAAACTGGGAGCCATTATTGAATCCCCAAATGATGTGGATATTGTACAAAAGGGCCTTACAGAAACAGATGCTTGGTGCCAGAGCCAGGGAAGTAAATATTGTCGGAAGAAATATCCGGGGAATTGTTTGCCTAGGCTTGTATAGGTCCTAGGGCCGATAGCCTAGTACCAACCTATGAACCTATGAACCTATGAAGAGAGGGTCCAATAGATGAATACTTGGAATTTATTGAGATGAAATGGCAGGTCAGTTTAAATTCTACAATTTTTCCTGGTTTGAATGATAAAATAACACTTTCCCTCTTTTTAATACTTAAATCCATGTATTTAATATAATGGTCATGTAACTGTTTTATTTGCATGTAAGGTTACTATGCTTTTTAGTGCCAGCAGGTTAATAGTTAACCTAGTTTTAAAACTTTGTAGCAGGGGTGGGGACTACTTTGTGTTAACTAATTAAGACTTTGAGTTGTGTAGTTATATGATGACACCCAAGTTTTTAATTCATTCTGAAGAAGTCTGTGTAAGAAACACAAATGCGCTAAATAAATTATTTTACTTTGATTATTGTTACTGTCTTGGTCTTGGTTCACTCATTTTTGCTGTTTCAAGGGTAGAGTGTGCTTATTAAATCTAGTGGACTTCTTTGAGAATATCACCAAAGCCCTGGATGAGGGCAAAATAGTACATACTACCTAACTTGATTTAGCAAAGCCCTTTGATACAATCCCCCATTCTGGTATTATAGATAAACTCTCCCATCTGAGGAATAATCCATACATTACTAGATGGGTAGTCAACTCGCAAACCATAAATAAGGTCATCACACCAAGGCCTTTGATACAATCCCCCATTATGGTAGTATAGAAAAACTCTTCCATCTGGGGATTAATCCATACATTACTAGATGTGTAGTCAACGCGCATCTCATAAATAAGGTCATCATGCCAAGGCCTTTGATATAATCCTCCATTCTGGTATTATAGAGAAACTCTCCCATCTGGAGATTAATCCATATATTACTAGATGGGTAGTCAACATGCATCTCATAAATAAGGTCCTCACGCCAAGGCCTTTGATACAATCCCCCATTCTGGTATTATAGATAAACTATGGGGATTAATCCCTACATTACTAGATGGGTAGTCAACGTGCAAAACTCTCTGATCTGGGGATTAATCCATTCATTACTAGATAGATAGTCAACTTGCATCTCATAAATAAGGTCATCACGCCAAAACCTTTGATACAATCCCCCATTCCGGTATTATAGATAAACTCTCCCATCTGGGGATTAATCCATACATTACAAGATGGGTAGTCAACACGCATTTCATAAATAAAGTCATCACGCCAAGGCCTTTGATACAATCCCCCATTCTGGTATTATAGATAAACTCTCCCATCTGGAGATTAATCCCTACATTACTAGATGGGTAGTCAATGCACATCTCATAAATAAGGTCATCACGCCAAGGCCTTTGATACAATCCCCCATTCCAGTATTATAGATAAACTCTCCCATCTGGGGATGAATCCATACATTACTAGATAGGCAGTCAAGGCGCATCTCATAAATAAGGTCATCACTCCAAGGCCTTTGATACAATCCCCCATTCTGGTATTATAGATAAACTCTCCCATCTGGGGATTAATTCCCCATTCTGGTATTATAGATAAACTCTCCCATCTGGGGATGAATCCCCCATTCTGGTATTATAGATAACCTCTCCCATATGGGGATTAATCCATGCATTACTAGATGGGTAGTCAACACGCATCTCATAAATAAGGTCATCATGCCAAGGCCTTTGATACAATCCCCCATTCTGGTATTATAGATAAACTCTCCCATCTGGGGATTAATACATACATTACTAGATGGGAAGTCAATGCGCATCTCATAAATAAGGTCATCATGCCAAGGCCTTTGATACAAACCCCCATTCTGGTATTATAGAGAAACTCTCCCATCTGGGGATTAATACCTACATTACTAGATGGGTAGTCAACGTGCATCTCATAAATAAGGTCATCACGCCAAGGCCTTTGATACAGTCCCCCATTCTGGTATTATAGATAAACTCTCCCATCTGGGGATTAATCCATACATTACTAGATGGGTAGTCAACATGCATCTCATAAATAAGGTCCTCACGCCAAGGCCTTTGATACAATCCCTCATTCTGGTATTATAGATAAACTATGGGGATTAATCCCTACATTATTAGATGGGTAGTCAACTCGCATCTCATAAATAAGGTCATCACGCCAATGCCTTTGATACAATCCCCCATTCTGGTATTATAGATAAACTCTCCGATCTGGGGATTAATCCATACATTACTAGATAGGTAGTCAACTCGCATCTCATAAATAAGGTCATCACGCCAAGGCTTTGATACAATCCCTCATTCCGGTATTATAGATAAACTTTCCTGTCTGGGGATTAATCCCCCATTCTGGTATTATAGATAAACTCTCCCATCTGGGGATTAAGCTCCCATTCTGGTATTATAGATAAACTCTCCCATCTGGGGATTAATCCATACATTACTAGATGGGTAGTCAACACGTGTCTCATAAATAAGGTCATCACACCAAGGCCTTTGATACAATCCCCCATTCTGGTATTATAGATAAACTCTCCAATCTGGGGATTAATCCATACATTGCTAGATGGCTAGTCAACTCGCATCTCATAAATAAGATCATCATGCCAAGGCCTTTGATGCAATCCCCCATTCTGGTATTATAGATACACTCTACGATTCGGGGATTAATCCATACATTACTAGATAGGTAGTCAACTCGCATTTCATAAATAAGGCCATCACTGCCAAGACCAGGGAGGTTATGGTCCATTGCACTCGACCTTTATCAGACCACTAATTTAGTACAACATTCCCTTCTGTATTTACCTCAGCAGACACCTGCAGCAACTGGAGACACCACAGAGGATTCTGACCAAGAGAATCCAGGGCCTCCAAAACATGACATACATGGAAAGACTGAAAGCCCTTTCACTGTACTCTGTATCATACAAAGCAGAGGGCAACCTGTGCTTGGGCTACACAGCAGTCTCGGACCCTGCCCTAATGGAAAAGCTGCACATCTGCAAATCAAAACTCACTGCAGAGATATCAACCTAGCCTGTGACATTAACAGAACATGCTGGAGAGACAGATATATCTTCCAGTGATTGCCACTCCTTTGGAATACATTCCCATTCCATATATGTGAAGCAGAGCTCCTCAATGACCCTATTCAACAGCAACCTTGATAACTGGATGGGTGACCGTAAATTCACACTGGGTTGACACCTATGTCTCTCATGGTCAGGGCAGTTGGTACTGATCACAAAATCTCTTTGTTAACAATGGCCATCTAACTATGGTCAATAAGGGTACTTGGGATTTTACACAGCTAGGCTTGTAAAGGCCCCAGGGCCATTAACCTAGTAACCTCCTGTGAAACTATGAACATATCATTACTTAATGCCAGATGGCATCATGCACTGTCATCTCTTCATCAAGTGCAGCTGTTATCTCTTTAAAGAATACCATGAAACTATGGTAGCTGGTAGATGTAGCATAGTCCAGAAACAGGCTTGCTGCTTTTGGAACTGTTTGTAGTAGTTTTTCTGTTCTGAGCATGTTTTCCAGGTCATATTGGCTTGGAAGGAGCCTATCTGCACCTTTGTGAGAGAAGTGTGTTTGATTGGCAGGTGACTGATAAAGGGAGGCCAGTCTAGGGCTTGAAATAAGCATCCTCGCTGATCCTTTTGAATACTTTTAATTTTTTTTCAAGTTCTTAGTTCTCGTATTTAGGCCCTGCATTTGAGCAGGTTTCTGCTTGTTTGTACCAAGCTGAACTGAGGTAACCTACCAGCCACAACTCTGAGCTGAGATACCAGATGACTAGAGGTTTCTGAGCTTCCAAAAAAACATAAGTTGCCTGCTTTTTTTTTTTTTGCTTATTTATAGCATTTACTGCACTTTTTATTGCCTCAAGCATACTTTTATACTGCATTTATTTACTGTGTACTAAACTAGACGGTTGTAGTGCAGTTGTCTGCTTTACTGTGCCTGTTAGATTGAAGTTTTAATGCTGTTTTCACTGTTTACAAAGCGTGTTTGTTACTTTCACTGTTTGTTAAGTATTTACTGATATTTTTCACTGTTTTTAAGCTATCTGCTCTGCTTGTTCTGGTCTTCCTGCCAAGCAGTGGTTACATGACAGCCTCTTTGTTGAGTTTGGTTGTTTTTAAACCTTTTTAGTGTCTCACTGCTATTTTTGTGGTGTTATTCTCTAGTGTTTTCCCTCTGAAACTGGTGTAGCGAGTAGCTGTAGCATAGTCCAGATACAGGCTTGCTGCTTTTGGAACTGTTTGCAGTGGTTTGTTTGTTCTGTGCACATTATTCAGGCCATCTTGGACTGGAAGGGGCCTATTTGCATCTTTGTGAGAGAGTTGTGCCGATTGGGACCTGTCTGATAAAGGGATGATGGTCTAGGGTTTGGAATAAGCATCCTCACTGGTCCTTTTGAATCTTTTTAAAGTTTTTCCAACTTCTTAGCTTCTTGTATTTAGGCCCTGCATGTGAGCAGGTTTCCGCTTGTTGGCATGTTGTGCAGCACCGCATGTCGCATGGTCACAGTGCCGCACACTGCTGCACAGTTGTGATCCAAAGCCAGACACTTAAATTCAACAAATGTTCCCCAAAACCCCAGGAGAAATATTCATCCACTGAACTCCTGCATTGTTGATTCTGAATAGCCACTCCTAGTGACAACAGTCTTCAACCTAGCATTATGGACATTTGGACTACACTTGTTTCTCCCACCAACCTTGTTGACTTGGGTTTCTTGAGGAAGTGTAGCAACTGCCTCATATACACAGACAACCCTCTACTAACAACACAGTCAAGTACAGAGTGTGAGAGATGTATTTACACCAAGAATCTAGAATCCATGCTCTCTCTGTCTCTCACTCAAAACAGTAACATGGAGAAGGTTGTCAAATTACCCACCACTACATATGCTCATAGTACCACTACCCATACACATTCCACCACTCCTACACATAGAATGTATCAAACATGTAAATCCACATACGTGGATGTTCTCTTGAAAAACTTACCAAAACATCAGAGACCTCCAAAATACAAGACTGCTACAACTAATACAGTCCCCACAACACTCAGGACACATACCAACACCAGTGTCTCACCCACCAAACCAGTAAGGCGTAACACTAAAAAAAACACATTTTCTTGGAGACTCTGTTTCATTGGAGACTCAGTAATGAGTCACACAGATGTCCCACTCACCAGGTTGGACTAGGAGAAAGTCACAGTCACCTGCCTGTCTGGTGCCAGGATTTATTAGATCATGCATGCACTTAGGTCTCTCAGCAACAAGTACCGTTATGATTCTGTCATAGTTCATGTTGGTGTGAATGACCTGATATGTACTCATTGGATTATATGAAGAGAGACATGGTTGAGCTATCTGAGTATATGTCACAAGAAGGTATGTCCCTAGCCTTGAGCAGCACACTACGCTCACCTAGAATGATGCCACAGTATAAACAAAAAATTATTGATTTCAATAATTGGCTCAGTTTTTGGTGTCATTCAAAGGGGATCCAGTTCCTGTCAGCCTGGGAAGCTATGGTCGACAAATCTTGCTGCTTTGCCAGAGACAGTTTGCACCTGGCACCTGTAGGCTTTCGGCTACTGGCAAAGGCTCTTGCCTCCCCATAGTGCCTTTTTAGGCAAGGTCTTGAAAATAACATTACCAATGTGAACATAACCAACCAGAACAAAATAAAGGTCATCCTGCTAAATGATAGGAGCTTAAACCAAAAACTCCACTCTCTAGAAGCACTTCTATTACTAGAAGATGTAGATGTCTGTGCAGTCACAGAAACCTGGTTCAAGGCCTCAGAGAGTACCCCAGCCTTGCAAAGCTATAATGCCTTCAACACCTTTAGACTGCAAAATGAACAATGTGAAAACCAAAGAAGGCAGTATTTTAGTCTGTATTAGAGATAAATTCACCTCCTGTCTAGTTAGCCTGTAAAATCTCCGTGGAGTTACTCCAGGTCCAAGTTGCAGTGGGTAAGACCCCCATTCAAGTCATAGCTAGTTATGAAACCCATTCAAGCCATAGCCAGTTATAGATCCCCCTCCATGGCTCACAGCGCCCATGAAGCCTACTTGATAAAACTGGAGACAATCCAAATTTTACTGAACACACTGGTTATGGGGGATTTCAATTATCTCACCATCAACTGGGAAACCTATGCTAGCCCTAACTCACTAGGGCAAAACGTTCCTTGACTTTGTTAAATCAAATGCCCTGGAACAAATTGTCCATACCCCGACAAGGGGAACAAACATTCTGGATCTGGTCCTCATCAACATGTCAAACAGATACACTGCCACAATTGTTGGACCCTCATTAGTTAAAACTGACCACAAATCAGTCGTCTTCAAGCTGTCACTAACACCAGAACTCACAAAGGGTGAAATAAGACTAAAAAACTTCACCAAAGCAAACTAAACCCTCCTAGGTGAAGGTATAAATGCATTCCAAACCCCACCCAAAGCTGGAAGTGTAACTATGCCGAAGCTTACACTAAAACCCTGTACAATCACTTACATAAGTGTATAAACTTGGTCATACCAGAAAGAATCAAAGCCAGATACCTAAGTAAAAACAAGCTGCCATAGTGGACATCCAGCATCAACAAACTTTACAAGAAATGCAAAAAGCTGCCATCCAAGAAAACAGAGGCAAGGCTTCAAGAATGGAAAAGCACCCTCCTCAGCCGGCAAATAAGACAACTTGTTAAATCCTTCAAGGGCTCCTTTGAGAGACACTTAGCAAGTACAGCCAATGATAGCCATACGATCTTTTATAGCTATGTACATAACCTAAAGGGCAGGACCCAAGCATGTCCAGAACTAGTGGCCAATGGTGTCACACACACTGACCCAACAGAGACAGCAAACCTGCTAGCGGATAGGTTTTCTAAAAATGTCTCCGCCTTATCCCCTCCTAACTTACAACAAACCTTCCCCCACACTCACCCCCCCTCAAAGCCTTGTCCAAGGCAAAAAACACAGCTTCTATGGGATCAGATGGCATCCTAGGCTGTCTTCTAAACAGGCTAAAACATGAACTAGCATCACCACTAAGTACCCTTTTCAATCATAGCCTAACCACAGGTTTTGTTCCCCTCCAGAAAGGTGGCCTAGCAACAGACCCAGGGAATTACAGACCCATAAGCCTAACCAGTCTCATCTGTAAGGCCTTGGAATGTATCATTATGGACCTCATAAATAAAGACATAGGTGACCTGCAAACCCTGGAGCTTACCCTATTCAGCTTCATGAAGGGCAGATCCTGCCTGTTAAATATGATGGATTTCCTTGAAAATGTGACCAAAGCCATTGATGAGGGCAAATCTGTGCACACAGCATACCTCAACCTGGCAAAGGCTTTCAGCACAATCCCACATTCAGGCAATACCGGTAAACTTAGACAACTGAATGTAAACCCCTTTGTTGTAAGACGGGTTGCCAAATGCCTCACAAACCAGTCACACACTATCAAAGTGGGTGACTGCACATCAACCTGTAGACCTATTACCAGTGGGATGCCACAGGGGTCAGTGCTGGCCCCCCTACTGTTTGGTATATACTTCTCAGAAATTCAGGTTCAAAACTAATTGGTTGTGGTTGACCAAGTTTCCAGATGACTGCAAACTAGGTGCAATCATTGAATCCCCAAATTATGCCAGTATACTCCAGGAGGGTCTCATACAGATCAGCGACTGGTATATTAGTCACAGTCTCAAACTGAATGCAAAGAAATGCATCATCATTCCCTTCACCACAAACAATGTCGCTTCACACTATCAAATCAACAATAATACCCTAAGTATGACCTTAACTTTGACCACCATGTGTCTATTGTAGTAAGGAAAGCTTTCTATGTAGCACACCTCATTAGTAAAGACATCTCCTCGAGAGCAAAAGTAGTTATAACCCCCTCTATACTCAGCATTTATCCATCCCATAATTGAGTATAACACCCCATTTGACATGTACCATACAGTACCTACAGCAATTAGAGAGACCTCAAAAGTTTCTAATGAAGAATATCAAGGGGATCCAGCATGTGCCTTACACAGACCAACTAAAGTCCCAGTCACTATACTCTGTGTCATATAGACTTCTTAGGGAACAATAACAAGGGGATCCAGCATGTGCTTACACAGACCAACTAAAGTCCCAGTCACTATAAACAATAACAAATGTGCCTTACACAGACCAACTAAAGTCCCAGTCACTATATAGACTTCTTAGGAACAATAACAAGGGCTCCAGCATGTGCCTTACACAGACCTACTAAAGTCCCAGTCACTATACTCCTTACACAGACCAACTAAAGTCCCAGTCACTATACTCCGTATCGTATAGACTTCTTAGGGAACAATAACAAGGGGCTCCAGCATGTGCCTTACACAGACCAACTAAAGTCCCAGTCACTATAATAGACTTCTTAGGGAACAATAACAAGGGGCTCCAGCATGTGCCTTACACAGACCTACTAAAGTCCCAGTCACTATACTCCGTATCGTATAGACTTCTTAGGGAACAATAACAAGGGGCTCCAGCATGTGCCTTACACAGACCAACTAAAGTCCCAGTCACTATAACAATAACAAGGGGCTCCAGCATGTGCCTTACACAGACCAACTAAAGTCCCAGTCACTATACTCCATATCGTATAGACTTCTTAGAGGAGACTTATGCCTGGTCTACAGAGCTATCCAAGACCCAAACCTAATGAACTTGCTGCATATACATAAATCAAATGGGACTAGGGCTACCCATTCCAGGGGAGCTAAATATGGCCTGCGACTTAAATATGCTGGAAGGACAGATTTATCTGCCAGCAACTGCCACGTCTTTGGAACAGGATACCAATTCATGTGAAACAGAGCACCTATATGAGACTGTTCAAGAGGATCCCGGACGAGTGGATGGGGCACTGTAAATTCTTACCAGGGAACCAGGGATAGCACCCGC
The DNA here is from genome assembly GCF_019279795.1 of Protopterus annectens. Lineage (NCBI taxonomy): Eukaryota > Metazoa > Chordata > Ceratodontiformes > Protopteridae > Protopterus > Protopterus annectens. The sequence continues at coordinate 78,916,925 of NC_056750.1, forward strand.
AACCATCCTGGACATGGGCAGTCATTACTAAATGCAATCTTGGGTACTGACTAGCATTTCTCTGGTATAACATTGGGATGAAATGGCTAGACTTAAAATGGCCTCTATGTCGATAGTCTAGTGATCCCCTATGATCCTATGATCCTATGATTAACCACTAGTTAGCATCATCAATTAATTAACCACTAGTATCCGCACTTAGCTAAGTCATATAAAATTGTATGAACAACAGGATTAGACCAGACAATGACATTCAAACATGTAAAGACAGCAAGAAATAAAACAGCTCTACTAGTGCAGATCAGTTAGGAAAATGCCATTGAGTTCATGTATGTAAAGGCAGATAAATCCCAGAGAGGTAGGAGGGTAAATGCCAAATCCCCCTGGCCATACAAACTGTGTAACAAGTGCTTTCACTGGTACTTTTTGGAAGTAGCTATTTAGATTTCTAACAAAGGATATAGGTAACAGAGTGTGTACAAGAGGGGTGAAAATGGATGAGTGAAATGCTGCAGGTGTAGGCTGGAAATGTGGCTAGTATGGGAGATGAGAATCAGGAGTAGAGGCAGAAGGTAAGTGGTGATCAATGACGATGGTTATCAGTATTACAGAGGTGATTCATTTGCACAAGTGCTACATGATCAGAGGTGATTAATTTGCACAAGTGCTACATGATCAGAGGTGATTCATTTGCACAAGTGTTACATGATCAGAGGTGATTCATTTGCACAAGTGTTACATGATCAGAGGTGATTCATTTGCACAAGTGTTACATGATCAGAGGTGATTCATTTGCACAAGTGTTACATGATCAGAGGTGATTCATTTGCACAAGTGCTACATGATCAGAGGTGATTCATTTGCACAAGTGTTACATGATCAGAGGTGATTCATTTGCACAAGTGTTACATGATCAGAGGTGATTCATTTGCACAAGTGTTACATGATCAGAGGTGATTCATTTGCACAAGTGTTACATGATCAGAGGTGATTCATTTGCACAAGTGTTACATGATCAGAGGTGATTCATTTGCAAAAGTGTTACATGATCAGAGGTGATTCATATGCAGAAGTGTTACATGATTGCAAGTCATCATGCTTGGAGGCAATCAGAATCTGTAGAAGCCGGGATGGTGAGTAGTGGATGAGGGATGGAAGCAGATCATAATGGGAAAGGGGTGGGGACTGGAATAAATAAGGGAATGCACTGGAAAATGCCTTAAGTAATGCATGAGTTTTTCATCTATTTATTTCCACCTTCAGAATAGCAGCACAAAAAGTAATTATGATAAAGTAATATAGAAAAGGAAGACTCTTTGGGGAAATAAGACACAAGATCCAAATGAGCTTCTCATGGTTCTAAAAGCATTTGTAGTGGTGCTCGGTTAACCTCTGACTGAGCCATTCAGTCTCTCCACAGAAACAAAAGCTGTACCAAAGGATTTGGAAGTGGAACCAGCAGGCCCCTTACACAAAGGATTAACTAGGAAAGCAGTTACAGGCTTACTAGTCAAGCTTCTGTCCCAAGGAGTATTACAGAAAATATTCACCTGTAGCCAAACCTCAATCACCAATGAAGTCAAGCCTCGGAACCCTTTACCATTTAATGACTCTTAATTTTTAGCACCCAATTTATCTAATTCAGCATCATAAGAACTAGATCAAAGCAGGAATCAGTCATGGTTTGGATAAAAGTTCAAAATACCACACTCAACTCCCTCCCTCCCTACTCAATAACTCATCAACCCTGTGGTTGATCAAAACAGTGTCAATTCACCTACTTACATGTCTTTAGGATGTATAAGAAAAATGGACCCTAGTGAAAATGCAGTCAGAAACAAGAAGGATATTCAAATTTTACACAGAAGGTACCCCAGCCAGGATACGAGCCAAATAAATACTGTGAAACACTAGCACCAACAACTGCCCCACTGAGCTGCCCCTATCAGTCAGGCATCACCAACAGCTGCCCCACTGAGCTGTCCCTATTAGTCAGGCATCATTAACAGCTGCCCCACTGAGCTGCCCCTATTAGTCAGGCATCACCAACAGCTGTCCCACTGAGCTGCCCCTATTAGGCAGGCATCACCAACAGCTGCCCACTGAGCTGCTCCTATTAGTCAGGCATCACCAACAGCTGCCCCACTGAGCTGCCCCTATTAGTCAGGCATCACCAACAGCTGCCCCACTGAGCTGCCCCTATTAGGCAGGCATTTCTTCAGTTGAAATGTTCGAACTTAGCTTTAATTTATTACAGACCAGTAACATTTCTGCAAAAGCAACTAAGTATATTATTTGAGCAAGGCTTCATTCCAAAGCACCAGAGTCCTTCTTTGTTGTCTTACATCATCACAAGTAAAGCAAACTGGACAATAATGTCTGTCACATTTCCATTCACTACCATTTCCATGATTCTGAATATTCACTTCCCACCCCTTAATGTCACAGCTCTTTGCAGCCTCCCACCAGCATTTGTTTACATGTGCTGCCCTTCTGTGACTTACCATTGAAGAGTTTCCCATCATCTTCCCTGAACGTCACTGTGAGTGTTTCATGGGTAATGCTTGGTCTGCCATGTTGGCAAACAAACTGTGGAGAAGCACAGCTGTAGGAACATTTATTTTATTTATGGGTTGTCAGCTGAATTAGTCTCACTAGGCCAGTGGCCTGTTTTTAGCACAGACTCAAGACTGTATTCATACTAACTAGGGGGGGTTTGGCTGGGGCATTTGGAAATTTCTCTTTATTATTTTTGATAAGTGCCATGGGCATCGACATGAACTACACATGGGACCTCAGTTCAGTTTCGCAGCTGAAGGATAGGTTCATAGGCTCATAGGATGATACTAGGTCATTGGCCCAGAGGCCCTTATAAGCCTAGCCATGAATTTCGCCCATGTTCCCACAAAGTCAGCATCTGTCTCCTCTGTCCAGCAGGGACACAGTTGGAATCTCAGGGGTGCATTTTCTGCTTCCCATCCAGTTGTCCAGGTTCCTCTTAAATAAGGCTAGACAGGTACTCTGCTTGACATAGAGAGGGAGTCTGTTCCACAGATGGGGGAGTCTTTGGGACACAAATCTATCCCACCAACAAGTTCTATTAATGTCACAGAGCAGGTTGAGGCCTTGTGTGTGAGTTGCATGAGTGGAGTTTGGCTTACGGATATGCAGCAACTCCATCAATGCTGGGTCTGAGATGGCCTTGTATGCCAGACACAGGTCACCTCTGAGTAGTCTGTATGAGACTGAGTAGAGGGACAGGGCTTTTAGCCTATCTGTATAGGATAGGTACTTGAGACCCTGGATTTTCCTGGTCAGGAACCTCTGTAGTCTCTCCAGCTGCTGCATGTGCTTGGCAAGGTACATACCGAAGGGGGCATTGTACTCGATAATGGGACTGATACGGGAGGAGTACAGGGATGTTATGACCTCCTTGTTCCTGGATGAAACACCCTTATTTATGAGGTGGGCCATGTAGAAAGCCTTCCGTACAACAGAGGCAATGTGGTGATCAAAAGTCAGGTTGCTATCAATCTGGGTGCCCAAGTCCCTCACAACTGATTGCATGCTTCGTACATTGTTATTAATGTGCTAATTAGTGGGGATGCCATTTTCCCCAAAGGGGATGCCATTTTCCCCAAAGGGGATAATGATGCATTTCTTGGCATTCAGTTTGAGGCCATGCTTCTGGCACTAGTCATTAGTTTGGGTAAGGCCCTAATAAATAACAGACTGGAATGCAACACCCCTTTATGCTACATTGTAGTGTTAATATTAGAAAACTGATCCAAACAGCTTGTGTGAAAATAAAACCCATACTCTTCTGATCTTCTAGCATAAAAGGTGAGGGTGTTACCTGTTGAGCCACTGACATAAAGTCACCTTCTGTAGCAGAATTAAATCAGGAAAAGCCATGTTTTAGTCAGGACATCTAGTTGTTGAAGTCATTCAACATGTATGTGATAATCATATGCAGTAATTAGGTTCATAGAATCATAGAATATACAAAGTAAGTCAAACCAGAGTCCAATTTGTGCCTTGCCAAAAAGCACCTTCAGGCTCTACCACACTTTACAAAGCGGGAGAAGCTTGTAAATCCAGGTGCAAATTTAAGGGCACCCATCCAACTCTCCAACTTATGCTTGAAGGATGACAGGGAATCACATTGCTTGACATGCGAGGAGTTTATTCCAGGTCAGGGGAGCACTTGGAGGTGAACCTGTCTTTCCATCTAGTTTTATTTATGTCCTGATGAAGGTTTAGATCTCTGGATCTAGTGCTTGCTACACAATTTGACTTGTTCAGGAAAAGGAGGTCAAGAAAAACTGGATCACTAAGGGAAGCTAGGCTAAGCACAGGTCTCTCTTCAGGTAGACATTCAGTATAGGGACATGGACCAGTATTTCCAGATAGTCAAGGATTATGAGAACAGAGATCCTTTTTGTTAGGAATCTCTGTTATTTTTCAAGTGTTTTAATATATCTAGTCAATTACATGCTGAAAGATGCATTAAATTGATTAACAAGTTTGACTAGGGCAAAATACAGAGGGATAATTCTTCACTGGTTTTACAAAAGATGCCACTGAAAATTAGTTGCAAAAGGTAGAAGGACTTCTTAACTTTGGACACCTCATGATGGCCAAAGGATAGGGTGCCTACAAACTCATGAGCTCAGATCCCTGATCACTGATTTGTATGGTAAAAGAGTGCTTTCAGTGCAGTAGGATGCAGTGCTTCTGATTTCTGAAGGGGATAATGTTATTTTTTTCTGACATTAATTTTAACCCCTTTTTAACACACCAGAAATAGATATTAGGTGTCTGTTTCAGAGGGTATATGTCGCCAAAAGGGATTTAATAATAATAACAGCTTGCAGTTGCCAGCAAATTTTGTTCACCAGAGATCACTGTTATCAGTCTGCAGATGTAAAACTTAGATGCCAAACAGAAAGGGACCCAGCACAGATGCTTAGGGGTCACCACTGGTCACTTTCTCTCTATTTGAAGAGGTGTTGCTCACTTAGGCAATGTGTGTTTTATCCTTAAGCCAGTTGCCCACTCATCTTACCTCACAGGGATTTAGGTTTTAGGCCATCAATGTAACAAACAATTTCATCATGTGAGATGCTGCTAAATGCTTTGGTCAGATCAGAGTAATCAGCATGGATGGTATAACCACTGTCCAGCATATGGGTGACCTTCTCCCAGACGTTAACAAGGTTCAGCTGGCAGGGTCTGCCCTTTTCAAATCCAAATTACAGCAGGTCTAGCTTGGTCAGTTTATTGATTTCATGTTTTATGAGTTTGGTGATGACATACTCCATGGCTTTACAGATAAGACTCATAACCCTGAATGGTCTATAGGTCCTGTGATCCGTGTTGGTTGCGCCCTTCCTGAGGGGCATTACTACAGCAATGTGCAAGGATTCAGAAACTTAATGTGTAGCAAAGCTTAAAGTTAAATAGTTTGAAGAGGGAGTCAATGAGGGCATGTTTAACAGTTTTATTAGGCAACCCCAGTATATTGTGTCGCCCACACAGGAACTGCTCTTTGTCTATGAGACTACATTAAGAACATATTCATTAGTGATGGGAGATGACTCAAGGATGGATTGAGACAGAGGAACTGTTCTTTGTCTATGAGACTACATTAAGAATGCATTCATTAGTGATGAGGGTGACTCCAGAATGGATTGAGACAGAGGAACTGCTCTTTGTCTATGAGACTACATTAAGAATGCATTCATTAGTGATGGGGGGATGACTCGAGGAGGGATTGAGACAAAAGAACTGTTCTTTGTCTATGAGACACATTAAGAACGTATTCATTAGTGATGGGGGGGGGGGTGACTCCAGGATGGATTGAGACAAAGGAACTGCTCTTTGTCTATGAGACTACATCAAGAACGTATTCATTAGTGATGAGGGTGACTCCAGAATGGATCGAGACAGAGGAACTGCTCTTTGTCTATGAGACTACATTAAGAATGCATTCATTAGTGATGGGGGGATGACTCGAGGAGGGATTGAGACACAGGAACTGCTTTTTGTCTATTAGACTACATTAACAATGCATTCATTAGTGATGGGGGGATGACTCGAGCATGGATTGAGAAGCAGTGGTAGCTCCAGGAAAGAACTCCACACTTTCTAGCCAGTATGTTTGCAGTGGCTTTTGGGTTTGAGCAGAAGATTCCAACATGGAGAAGCTCAAAATGTACATCTAAAGAAACTCAAATCCCTAAATCCCTCCACACCACACACTCCAGAGACCTCAACCTCATTATCACAATCAACAGAACATGCTGGAGGGAACAGGTTCATAACCCAGAGACTGCCCATACTCTGGAATAGACTTCCCATACATGTCAAGCAAAGCACATCACTGGCCGTCTTCAAGAGAAATCTTGATGAGTGGATGGGAAATAGAAAGTTCACCCTGGGGATCACTCCAGTGGCTCTACTTGATAGATGCACTGGGAACTAACGTCAGGTGGCATGATGCCAGGGCACTTCTATGGGGTAGGCTTGTAAAGGGTCTAGGGCCATTAGCCTAGTACACACCTATGAACCTATGAACCTATGTAATTGGGGGTTATTTCTTAGTTTTCTAACGTAACTGAAGTGGGACCTGTAACAATTCAGTTTACTATCAAAATTCTGCAAATCAGTTTACCATCATTCATAAGGTCGATGGTAAATGTGCAAAAGTTTAAAATTGTGAGTGTAAATTCCGCCAATTCTGAAACGTCGACATGTAGCTTGCATTCATACTTTTGAGCATCACTGTTTACAACTGGATTGCACTACAGTGAGGATTGGGAAAATAACCCTTTTCATCACTGCAGTGCAATCTTGGGGTTAGAATATGTAATTAGCAGGGAGTGTGGGGTTGCAAAACAGTAAAAACGTTTATGATTTATGAACAGTCTTTTTGAGGAAGATGAATGTTTCAGAAAATGCTGAATGTCGATTTTCGACTTATGAACGTTCAACATTTTCAACACACAGCAAAAGAGTTTCCAACCTTATTTTTCAGCAACCTCATTAAACGCTAATAGAGATTTCATAGTTTTGATAGTAAACCTAATAAGTCATGTGCTGCTTTACTGGTCTTTTATAATTGCTTTCAGTTTATTAGTTAGGTTTTTAACAATGGTTTTGATGCTTTGGTGTTCTAGCCCTATGATCCACTTTAAGAAGTTTTTTCCTTCAGTTATATTGTTTGTTTATATTTGTAGACCACCAGTACAGTTTGTTTTTGAATTTACCATCATATTCCTTTTTTTTGAATGGACTGCTATGTCAATACATTTATCTAAACATACATAAAAATTAGTTGTGTAACTAACTGGCTGCATAACTGGGCTCAACTGTGGTGTTGACATGGGTACATTTACAGATTTCTTCATACAGTTCTATAGAGTTTCCCTTTTTTTATTTATTTTTTATATAGGGTGGTGTCTATAACTGAGAGGGGGATCTCTGTGAGTTTAATGGACATTTTCCCTGATGTGCACCAACACTCCACCACAGTTATGGGTGGGTTTGAAGGTGTGGAGGGCACAAATCACAGGCGATGAAGGGATAATCTCTAATGATTTGAATTTGAATCATGTCTCAGTAACAATGCATACACGGATGCATTCCAAATGCAGAACTGCCTCAAGGTCAGGCAGTTTATTATTAAGACTCCTGGCATTGTGTTGAGCTCTCCAGTTTGTGATCTCAGGTGTTTATCAGGTTGAGATGTTTATTAGATGAACTCTGTCTAAAA